>NW_019174564.1:2406-272406 GCF_002260705.1 Seriola dumerili | reverse complement strand
CAGAGTGCTATACATGTGCACAGAACCCCGCTCGGCATAAAATGGCTGCCAGACAGGCTTCTCCTCCTGAAATGTCGACAGCGGTATGCATCTGCAGGGTGTGCGTGTCGCGCGTGCGCACTGTTTTTTTGTGGAGGATATCTGTACGTGTCTGCAAGTGTTTGCGGGCTAGGAACGTGCACCGCCGCTGTCAAAAAAAAAAGAAAGTTTCCCAAACTGTGTGGCTAATTTAATCCACACTGCATGCGTGTATGTGTATGTGTATGTGTGTTCCGCAATTTAGTGGGAACAGTATGGGTATCATGCCAAAAAATGAGTGGGTGGGTTTGGGAGAGTGTGTGTGAGTGTTTAAGTGATTATAAAATCCAGGCGAGTAACACACATGGGCGTGGAGACGCCTCACGAGCACTGAGAAACTTTCTTCCCGAGCCAGATTTCTGTTGCCATTACCCCTAATTGCCCTAATCGTTACAGTGGTATGATAAGTATCCCACCGGACACGAAGGTGTAAGAACTCGTGGACACATCCAAAATACCCACAAGCCCCCTCTGCTGCTTTTTTTTTTTTTTACTTGCTTTTTTTTGCTGAGTAACAGCCGATGACCTGATTCATATGTGGTACTGTTTTTTCACTTCCTTCATGAACCGGTTTGTTTATTTAAACAAGTGGCAGGGACGGACGGTGCCAAGAAATGTTGTTTTTGGAAAAGGGCCGTGTGTGTACGTGCGTGTTTATGTGTGTGTGTGTGTGTGTGTGTAAGACAGAGTGTGTGTGTGTGTGGTGTCTGGCTCTGTGATCAAGCCCTGCCAAGCTTCCAGGGCAAAGCCCAGCCTCCTCGACCACAACTGTTTATTTACAGGTTACACTAGTGTTTATTTGAAGACTATCAGATTGACCAGGCTTCTGCACAGGACACCTTTCAGATACAGATACCAGGACTCAGATCCCACTTCTTAACTTTATTTCTGGCACTTTCTGAGGTGCCTTTTTAAAAATAAAATTCATTGTCAATTTATCTCTGATTGAATCCAACTTTCTGTAATGCAGAATTATCTTTTTTTTTTACTTGCCCATAATTTATAAAATAGGTTTTATTTGAATACCTGTTGTGATAGAAAACAGACTAGATTTGAAATAAAGTCTTAAATAGATAAAAAGAGCAAACTCACAGCCTGACAAATGTGCGAGCAACGTGCTAAATAATAAAATCACACTGGAAGAAGAAGCATGAAGCAGCCCTTCTTGGGTCAAAGGTAAAATGTAATGCAATAGGGGAGGTGTTTCCAGGTCCGGGGCAGGCCTGGCAGATGCGCCATATGCTAGCATCCCACCTTGAGTCATCCAGGTGGTCTCTCCTGGTGCTGCAGTGGGGCCTCATGCTGGAAGATGCTTCCTGGGATCTCTAATTGCCACGACCATCTGCTCTTTTTGTCATGCTTGCCTGTTCAGCCCTCGCCGAAGAAGAAGAAGAAAAAAAAAAGAAAATGAAAAACTCTGATCTGATGTGAACGTACCGGCGCACGGATCCCACCTCCACCTCCTCGCCCTTTTTCTCCCATCATCACCTTTTTCAGCGTCTACCTCCTCTCCGCTCTCCTGTGCCTCTTGCCCCCCCACCCCCACCCCCCACGCCCCCACCCCACTGCTGCCCATTTCTTTCCCTCTCAGCAGTTCTCGGGGAGCGAACGTGGAGTTGGCAGTCACAACTAGACTGATGGATGACTCTGAAAATGGCATGGGGGCGGGAGAAGACAGCAAGACAAGGCCACTGAGCTCCCTGCAATCACTTTATGGACATGTGCTATGCCAAATCCACACAAACCTCTGCTCACCCACAAAAGCTGCTTTAGACTGTGTGCATGCATATGTATGTGTGTGAGTGTGTGTGTGCGTGTAGTGTGTGTGTGTGTCGGGGGCAACTAAAGGGACTCGCCGCTTATTGGTGCAAGGCAAAGGAAAGTATTTCGCTGAGGCCAGACAATGACGTGAACATGTTCAAGAGTGTACAACTTGCAATGTAACACAGATGTTAGTATTGAAATGATTAACAGAAACTTAATCTTCAATTTTGGTAATTGATTAGCATTTTAAGTGATTTAACAAGGACAAATGCCAATCGCTGCCTTGTTCCAGCTTCTCAAATTCAAAGAATTGCAGCTCTTCTCTGTTTTATATCATTGTAAATAGAATATCTTTTGTGTTTTGGACCGCACATCAGACAAAATAAGCAATTTGAAGACATCACTTTGGGCTCTGGGAAATTGAGACGGGCAATTTGTAGACGAAGAAACAGACAGAAATAAACATGTTAAAACTGTTCTGTGTGTACAGAGATCCCCTAAAACCTGAAGGACTACCCGACAAGTCAGGCTTAAGCTTTTACTTTTTTAGGAAGCTGAGCTGAGATAATATTGTAAGACCATGACTTGTACATTTCTTGTACGTTTTTAGGGCTAAGCACTCAGAAAAGAGGGGATTTTTTTTCTCCTTAACGTATGGTCCTGTTCCCTCCCTACTTTGTCATTGTTGAGCTTCGGCCAAGAACATTCTGTTTTTGCAGTGCTGTTTAATAGTCAAATTTAGGAGAGGGGGAACAAGAGTGAGAGGGAGAGAGACATAGAAAGAGAACAAGAAAAGGATAAATCTTTCAACTTTTTTTCTTCTTTCTCTCCCACCCCCCTCTCTTTCCTTCTCTCCATTGCCTCTGTAACACAGCTCATGAGAGCCGTGGCAGGAAAAGGGGTGTTGTTGCAAGGCGAGGGTATCTGAGTTCACTGTTTCGAGCTTCTTGTCTCGGCTCTCTCGTGTTAAAGGCGTAGATGATAATCTCCCTGCTGGTTCTCATTGAGCCCTCTCTGCTCAGGGCATGTGTAGGCTCGGGCCAGTTTGAGTCATTATGGGGGGTCCACTCAGACCCCGCCGTTCACTGTTAGACATGGCATCAATTCAGTGCCACTCCGTGCATGGGTGTGAGGCCTCGCTACAGTAGGTTGAGCCAGTTGTTTTTTTATTTGAAAAACACCATCACTCTTTGCGCGGATTGAAATCTGACATTGAGTTATAGTCTTAATTTTGATGTTTCACAACTTTTCGTGTTGCGTGGTGTAAAAGATAAAAGGCTTCATGGCTGTCAGTGATCGACCGGAGCTACTGAGGAATGATAGATTCCCCTCCCAGAGAGGCTTTGAGGTAAAAGACGTCAGTCCGGGCCATCTCATACCACAGCCTGTGCACCGTTGCCGGTGGAAAGAATTCCGCTCATGTTTCCTTGTATTTTCCCGCCCCTCCTGTCCTCACTCCACATTTTGTTCTGTGCTCGTACCTTGCACAGCAGGACTGAACACATTCTCTATCCCCCAACACTCCCTCAGCCCCTTTGAAAAATTACCCAGAGGTCTTCTGGTAAAAAAATTTTAGGCTATCCTGTGTCAGACACAGAGCTTTTTTTTCCCTTTGCCCTCCCATTAATGATAATGCTGTTGAAACAAAACTGTCTTGTTTAATGTACAGTAGGTATGCTCTCTGTGACTGGTAGATAAGGAAAAACATTTAGGCACCCAGGAAGGAAATATCTTGAGTCCTGAACTGCACTTTGTGCGTGTCGACAGGAGTTATTTCTTTATTTCAAGATGCCTGGGGAGTGAATAAATGCTAGTAAATACAGTAAGACTTCTGATTTACTTTTTTACTGTAAGTTACCATACTGGTATCCTTGCTGGAAGTAATCAATGCTGACAAGAAAATCGTGCTTTAGTGGGAAGGTATATTGTTGTGCTATACTAACCTCCCCCCTCCTCTCTGTGTGTTTGCAGACTCGCAGCAGTCAGGAAGTCCCAGTAACAATGAGCCAGGCAAGAACCCTCTTCCAGGTATGCACAGTACCAGTCGTCCTCCCTCCTCCCTTCTGTCATTGCTCTATTGTTCCTCTGCACTCGCCTCCTGTACAGTAACCTATGTAGTACATAACTTACCTAATTTAAATAGTGTTGATCTGCTGTGAACCGAGTGACTTGCGTAATAGTAAAGGCTCGTCAGCCTAGGCGTAGTCCACATGCAGCACTGTCAAGTATGTAAAAGCTGCTATTTTGAAACAACAAAGACATTGGATGTCCAGTTTATGTTAACACTTCAGTTATTAAACTAAATTATCTAAACCGGTGTAAAATTAAGACATCCACTAGCTGAGGCCACAGTTTTTAACTTTGCATGGACTGAGGAGGAATAAAATTTGATTGGATTGTTAAATTTCAGTCGTCATCATCCCAGTGGCAACATCAAACACTGTACAATTGAAATAAAAAAAAAAAAAGACACGCAAGATCTGGAGTGTTACAGCAGATTGGCTGGTAGTGGAGTGCATCAAGGTGAGCCAGCAAAGCCGAGCTGAGGAGAATATTCTCTGACAGCGCTGTTGTTCCCCTGGACTGACTTGCGCTGTGTCGTCACAATGTTGGTATGAAAATAGTTTGAGAAGTATAATTAGTTTTCTACCTCAAGAGCAGGTTCTGCCGATATGAGTGCCAAAGAAAACATGCTAGCGAGCCAATGACTCAGGCCTGGGAGGCCTTCGGCAGTGGCACAGTTCCCCCTCAAAAGCCGTTGGCTCACTGGAGGCATTAGACGTTGTAGGTGCCAGTCAAGCTGCCTATCTTCCTGGCACGGCCCGAGTGTCCTTGGCATGGCTTCAAAGCCGAGCCGGAGTCATTTGGGTGTCAATAACTTGTCTGGCTGTTTTATTTGACTGACAGCCTCTGATTAGTGTTGCTGAGTCCTGGGCAGGTCACACAGAATGCACCGAATGCTTCAGCACCACAAGAAACATACGGTATTGCCATCGTTTGTTGAGTCTAAAAATAGTTTTCTGAAAACAGGAGAAAAAAAATCTGGCTATGCTGAAACAACCTCATCTTCCTTCCAAGCAATTCATGATTCCAAGTGAGTCTCAAAACTGTTTACTTACACTGGACAGAGTGAAGCAATCTCACATTTTCAGAATATCAAAACTACAGTGAATGTCTCAGTAAAGTGAATATTTCTTCCTGTGATACTGTGTCTTTCCATAGGGCTGGATACCTTTCAAAAATGTTCAATACTGGTACCGTTTCCAATACCATCCCATTTTATTTTCCAGCTCCTTTTCCAGGCATTTTTACACACTCAGAGCAGTTTCATAACATAAAAATTATAAACCTGTTTATCACAATGTGGTTTAACTTAAGTTTGTTGTTTGTTTTAAGTCTGCTGCAGCTCTTTAGTTTTATGTTTCAGCACCTTGGCATTTTTCCACTCAAAGCAATTTTACGACATAAATAATAAACCTATTTACTTCAGATTGAAGTTGTCAATAAATGAAAATGTATGTCCTTTTTGCATGTACTACTGGCATCAAGCCTGATAACATGGAGCCACACTTTGGATCTGTCAGACATATTTACACTTACTTTGCAACACACACTGTAGTCAAGCCTCTCAAAATACCACACACACACACACACCCACACCCACACACACACACACAAGCAAGCCCTTTGTCTCGGCATAATGTATATTTTCCCTGCATGCCTCTACGACGTGTTTGTGTAATGTTACATTAGACAGCCAGTCACCCCTTTGGTACGAGATTGCCGCGTGCTTATTGGCTCCTCCTTAGATATTGAAATTGGTAACGAATGACAAGGCATTTTTCAACACTTGATAGTAGAAATTCAGTTGGTGCCATAAAAGTTTAGAATTTGACCCAGCCCTATCTCAGCATACCAATGTCAATATTGCCAGATATTAAGTTTTATGTGTGTGTTTGATCGACGAAGCAGAGCCTTGCGGTTCAGTGCTTGTGTTGTACTAACAGTTGCAGTTTGACTCACAATGTGCATGTCACGTCCTCCTCACACACACCTGTCGTGTCACTCTTGTCCTGCGCTGCACGGAATGGTTTAATGGCATTAGTTTAAAACGCAGTAAATGAAGTGTCCACAGAAAAGGAAATCATGAAGAAAAGACCAAATAAGGTTTTGGTTCTGCGTCTCATGGTCTCTACTAAAAAACATGAAGGTTAAAAATAAAAATGGCGTTCAGTAAAATAAAAGACAGATTGAAGGAGAACATGAAAACAAGTCATTAGAGGTTTGCGTATGTTTCAGACTGAAAGGGGACTCTGCCACTTTCAATTTTACTGCTGAAGATAAATGTTTTATTGTTTTTTCTCTTAGCGTGCACAAACACATTTAGTGATGGAAAATTAACAAATACAACCCGTCCATGTTGAATCAATATTTTTGAGATTATTTGGTTGGCAATTAATCCAATGTTGTTCTTCATTTAACACACTAAGAAATACATAATGCACAACGTTCAACAATCTACACACTTTAATTGTGCATCTAGTAAATAACAAGAATTTCAAATTTGTTAACCCAATGATCAAGCTCATCATTATTGCCTCTGTGTTTCTACAGTTTACTTGGAAGACAGCTTCATCAAATCAGGAGTCTTCAGTGTTGCAGAACTGGTGCGAGTGTCCAGAAGTAAGTACATGTTTTCAGTTATCACTGATCAGCCCTGAGCTCATCTTAAAACTGGGCGGAGCTATGCTGGGAATAATATGAGGACACCAAAGTCCATGTACTCAGAAAACTGTTGAAGGTGTAGGTTTCCCTAATCTAACAGGTGCAACCAAAGTCCTTTTAGGCAAGTCTTGCCACGTGGCAGCCATCTTGGCGATGTCCCCGGACAGTTATTTCCGGCTAACAAGACCAGGCCCCTATCTGATGGGGAAATGAATGGGGAGAGAGCCATGTATAGCCAATGTATAGAATCATCGATCAAATCTGATAAAAAACTGCAAAGAAGGTTTGGTGACTTTGCCCCAAAATAAGGGTTAAAACACTTTTTCCCACAGGTTTTACCTCTATTACGCATGATCAAGATTTCCCGAAACCAACTTATTTTATGGCTCGATCCAGAAGCTGTGACGTGACGCTGTCTGTTGTCTGGCTTTAATGTCACAAAGATTTCTCTAACTTGCTCCTTTTTTTTTTTTTTCACAAATCCCAACCTGTTTACTGTATTTACTGACATCCACCATACAACTGTAGTGCGGTAAATCCAGTTTGGCCAGTCTGCTTTGCAGTGAGAGAATACTTGACTGCAAAGCCATCTGCATGAACCTGTGTATATCTGTATAGACATGTCTGCCCTCTGCAAAGCTGTCGACGGTTGTCCCTCCAGGAGCTGGAGTCTTCTTCCCTCTGATAGTTGAGGGCCCTCTGAGACACTGTACTGCCTCTTAGCTAAACTGTAACATGCCTGTGGTGCGCAATAACTCCAGTCGCCCCCAACAACCTGTGTTTAAAAGAAACATAACTGTGCTGTCTGTGTGTTGTTCTGGTCCTATGGTTGGATTCAGGCTGCTTTTGAATTCCTGCAGTCATAAAAACTTCAGTACAGTTTAGGGCTGCAAGAATTAGTCAGTTAATTGATTAGTTGAATGATGGAAAATGAATCCGCAACTATTCTGATAATCAAAGAATTGTTTCAGCCATTTTTCATGCAAAGATGCCTAAAGTTTTCCGGTTTCACCTTCTCCAAAATGAAGATTTGCTTCTGTCTTTGTCATATATAACAGAAAATTGAAAACCTTTGAGTTTATGGCTGTTGGTCGGACAAAACAATAAAAATGAAAGACATCGCTTAAGGCAGAATAATAATCGAATTAACATTATTAACCTTTAATTTCTTTTTAAAATAAGGGATAAAAATGTAAAACTTTCTGCTCATGTGCAAGTTTTATGCAGCTAAAATCCTCTAAACTGTCGACTTGCTTTGGACTTACAGATCCTAATAAGCAGCTGTTGACATGTATAATGGATTGGGAATCACAAATTTTATTTAATGCTGACCTTGGTTTCTGTTTACCCACTGTATCAAAGTCTTTCTAGTGTAGGAGCATGGACCAGGTCGTCTTAACCGCCTCGTACATCGCGCTCTGAAAGGCAGAACCTGCTCGTTTCACTGCTCAGAGACTGAATATCCTTTGAAAGGCTGTGTTTTTGTTTAGTGTTTAATTTGCCCCCTGACCAGATGGCCGCTGCGCTGGCGTGTTTGCTCTCATGTGACCGAGCCCGGTTTCACTAAAGCCGACTGAAGTCGAGCTGGAATTTTAAAAAGGTCGATGGACGCACAGGAATTGTCACTCACTCAGCCGGTCACTCCCTGGGAAGATATCTAAGCAGCCGCTCATCCGTCATCGCGCTTCTCTCCCAACTCTCCAGGCTCTCGAGACATTCTTTGAAGTCCATCAAAGGGAGCTGCGGAGTTCAAGGCTGACTTGCAATGCAGCATTTCGACGAGGACACTCATTAATGCAACAGGAGCCTCGACTCCAAGTGCAAAAATATTTTGTCAACAGAAAACGTGGGCATGCATGGGCAAATGAAACTGCTGATCTAAATATGTGAATATGAATATGTGACGGTATATTTTCTCGTATCTGCTTATACAGTAAGATGAGGTAATCTGCTGGAGGAGGCATTGTGCAGATTGTATTTTCTGCAGCATCATTGTTTCATTCACTGTGTTTTTGATCTTAAAAGTCAAAGCCCAGATTATTAAATGAGATGATTGGCAGGGTGGCCAAGTGGCATCACAAATATTGTGCCGAGCCAAGAAGCGAGAAACCAGCAGAGAGAGAGAGAGAGAGAGAGAGAGAGAGAGGGATGGTTGGGGGTATCCTCAGCCATGAATGAAAAAGCAAAACAATGGTCTTGTATTCAGCGTCCTCGGGCCGGATGCATTCCTCCACAGACAGCTCGGTATGGGTAGCGGCGGGTAGGGGCCTTTGCCAGGGCTACAGTGGGCTGCCAGGGCGGAGGCTGGCGGAGGGATCGTGCCAGTGGTGAACCTCAGACCACAACAGACGGCGCCACACACTCCATCCTCTCATCGACTCCAAACCAACCAACCGCTCAAGCTGCAGGCTGCCTCGCGGGCCACACACTGCAGCGAGAGAGACATAGAGAGAGAGAGAGACAGAGAGAGAGAGAGAGGGAGAGAGTGAGGATGGGTGGTGAACTCCTTTTGTTCTGTAAACATTGGCCCGGCCTCCCTTGAAACAATATCCTTCACCTTGACCGCAGTGAGAAAAACAACACCTTTTCCACTGTAAATCACTATGTGAGGAAACTGCTGAGTGTTGTATTGTATTGGACCATAGAGAAGTGCAATGTGAATTCAGTTGAAAGTTTACTGAGCTCATCTGACTCTTAAGCAACAAATGGCTGGATAACTCATTTAACAATACATGTCTTACCACTGCACATTTATAGTACATGTTTAGTGCATATTCGGTTTGTCTTCTTAGTGCTACATATGACTGAAATTGGACTTATTGATAATTATGATAACAGTAATATACTAGTAAAAGGTTTCCCCTGCAGCCACAGCCATGTGAAAAGAAGTGAGTTGTTAATCAGAGCTCAGCAGAAACGCCTGCAGTGGTCAGACAGTTAACCTGTGAATAGGGAGCGCTTAATTTGATGCACAGTGCCTCTTAACACAAAGCATCAATAATAGTCAGTCAAGCTATTGTGCAATTAATAGTGCGTCTCTAGATGCAAGAGTAGGGAAAGACTGCACTCGGTCTGACAACACTGCTGACATTGGACTCCTTCTTTGCAGTGACTGCAGCATGAACTGTCTCGCTTTGTTTTTCCCTTTGTCCTCTACAGTGCCCATCACCCACGGTGCAGCGGTAAACTTCTCCATGGCTGACATGCCCAGCCAACCCTACTACCACGACCTGAACTCCAGCGTGGGGCTGCATCGCTCCCTGTCCTCCCCTCCCGGCAGGTCAGTGGAAGCCACAGCAACAGAATAAGCTCTTTAGACAAAGTTTGAGGAAAAGGTCCTTCTGTTGTAACATAGCAATGATATTCTTCTCCTTTATGGTGTTAATAACACAGAAATATCAGTGCACATCCATGATATCTTTTATATATGAAGCTGAAATTAACCATCACATAGGACAGTAGCTTACAAGGAATAGTTTGGCATTTTGGATAATATAGTTATTTGACATAATGCAATGAGTTAGACAAGAACATTGATTGACTCCCTAGTGCCAGGAGGTGATTAGCTTAGCTTAGCATAAGGATTGGAAACAGGGGGATACATGTAGTCTGGTTCTATCCAAAGGTAAAAAACCTTAGCAACAACTCTAAACATCCAAATGAAAAGCTAAGTGAAAACACTTTGACATTTTTTAGAGTTAACTAAACGAAGACAAGCTGTTTCCCCCTGCTTCCAGCTTTAATGCTAAACTAAGCTAAGCTACAGGTTTCTGGGTCTAGCTTCATATGTAGCGTAAAGACATGAGAGTGGTATCATTCTTCTCATCTGTCTCACGGCAAGAAAGTGAAAAAGAAATTATTTCCCAAAATGTCAAACTATTCCTTTAACTTTTAGACAGTCCAAGTTAATCTGTGACAGACATCAACTCCAACTGTCCTGAATTAATAGACTTTATCTCACAATCTTGACAATCATGATATAAAAAATGACTGCCTGTTAAAGCCGTACACTTCTTCATGTTTGCAGCAAAAGGCCCAAAACCGTGAATATGGAGGAGAACATGGACACTAGCCCGACAGGACCTGACTTCTACTCGTCACCCAGCTCACCGGCCAGCAGTCGGGCAAACTGGCACGACAGAGACGGAGGTGATTTTCCTGTTCTTATTTGACCACCTTTATTTACCTATGGGAGGTTTGTCAGGCATGGATGCGCATTGTAAGCGCTGTTGCGTTGCATTCACACAGCTACACAAACATGCAGCGTGGAACTTTGCACGGCTCAGTGTTGCGTGAGAGCGTGTTGACAGAACTTAACGAAGGGTAGGAGATCTTCCGTCCTCATCGCATGCAAATAGATGTGATCAAAGTAAACGTCTCGTATTGTTCTTTACCAGCAGCTGAACTCTCTTTAACTCTCAGCCGTGTCGTAAGCTACTGTATGTCAGTGTCTCCGCCCGTTTCATCACGGATGAGCTGCATCTGGTTTCATCTGCACATGAACCTGTTCAACCCTCTTAAAATACATACCATGACAGAGATAGCCCCAGGCATCGCCAGTCATATAAATGTTTAAACCCATTTGAACCACTCTCTGAATGTAAACCTGCATTCTCTCACACCTGTTGCTTAGACAAAGGAAACGTTGTATTCCACCATGCAGAGTGTCCTTTATGAGAACAAATTGTTCCAGCTTAAATTCAACACTTAGTGTCCCAAATATAAGGTCACTGATTATTTACATTACTGATAAACTTTTGAGTTTTTTGAGTTTTTAAATGTCAGGTGTGTGATTATCTTCACACGCAGACACCTGAAACACATTGTGAGTGGCTGTTTTAGAGAAATTCCAGATGTAGAGCTATTCAACCTGCAGGGCAAATGTGTCAGATGATCTCTCCTCAGGAAATAGGGCTATACTGTACATCTTGGCTGAACTTAAGAAAGAAATTCCCATATCGGTAGAATTTTAATGATCATGTGACATTTGTACTGTACAGGGCTAGTTAGACAGGCATCAAAAAACAAATCTGGCCTAACAAGTTCATACATTGGGTCTGGAAACATGAAAAGATCAAGATGCATGTATCAGAGGAACAAGCATGCCGCCTTGCGTGCGTGTGAGACAGCGAGATCCTCGCGGGACAGCTTGCATGTCTCATTATGTCGTCTCCTGGTGCAGAGAACAGAGCCCATTGCACTTCTAATTAAGGCCTCACTGTCCCGTGTTTCCGGTATCATTCTCACTTTCTGCTGACTTCTTTCCACACACCAACTGACAGAGGTGATAGGGAAGGTTTCATCTGACTGTGACAGGCACAAGATGATTGGAAATGTCCCAACTTTTCCTCAGCAGGGCGTACTGAGACTGAGGTGTAGGCTTTTGTTTGAACTTTGTACATCTCTTTTGTTGCATTTCTCTTTTTTTATTTTAATATAATAAGTAGAAAAGGCTGAGGCAGGAAAACACCAGATGATACACAAGAGACATGGCACTAGTGGGATTTAACCACAGCCCAATGTGGGTACATGAAATTTCAGCATGTCCCATTGCACAAGGCCTGACTATTGCTCTGAGTAAACTTAGACACTTGGGGCGAGGAGAAAGGGAAAGCAGTGGGTAGGAAACTCTCCAAAGACAGCCATTATTCTGTCAGGAGAGAATAAATGAGAAGTGGGGTGATATTAAACCCATATGAGGCCTCCCAAGTGCCAGGCGGTCATTTCTCGCACATGGTTGTCATTCGACAAAACCTCACAATGTAGTGGAAGACATAGTTTCTCTCTTGTATTTTGCTCTGGGAAAGTACTGTACACTTTAAAAAAAATTTCTATGTGGGATTTTTTTTATGTTTTGCTACACATTCTCCCATTCAATACAAAATAAATCAGATAGCAAAAAGACTACTAATCTGATTTCGACGCATGAATGATTTGACCTTTTCATTTGAAGTATTTAAAGTGTTTAATTTCTGGTAATTAATTGTCCAGTTTGATTTCCCCGGGGCAGTCCAGTTGATTCTCTGAAGGATTTAATTAGCAGAAGAGTGGAAAAGCCGAGTACCTCCACCGCAGAAAATATTTCCTACTTTTACATGGAAACATTAAGCAGCTATATCAATCTTCTCAACGGTATTTCTCCCTCTGACACAGAAATGAAAGCACTTAAGCCTGTATCCTCTTGCAACCTCAGACTGGGAAATCCCCCTGAATTCCAGCCACCTTTGTCGCTCTCTCCTCTGGAAATGAGTGATTCTTCCCGTCACTCGGGTGGATCCGTCCCTGTTGTGGGAAAACACAAGGACGGATGGTTTATACTATAGAAATGCCTCAACAACAGGGTTTATATGGCTTATTCTGAGGGAAAGAGATGGATGAGTTGAAAGTTATACACCTCGAGAATCTGTGACAGACCAGAAAAGCACTTGATGAATGTTCATAGAAGAAGCAGGAGCAGACATAGGCCATTGCCCCTCGCATCTATTTGTTATCACGTTCCCTTCAGACACTGTGTCCTGCCATGGAAAATTGAAAACTGTGCGGGCGTGACAGCAGAACATTGCTCATGAAAGTGTAGAGCAGCAATAATGAGCAACTTGTAAGAGTTTGTGCACATACTTTTACTTTATAAAACTGCACAAATTTCCTAAACAAATTTTCATGTCTTTTGCTGAGCCTTCAAGATTATTCATGGGGAATTACAGCAGCTTGTCAGACAGCGTGTAAGGCCAAGGCGAGCAGATGTTACACAGTAATATTCTATTTAAGATTACGTGAGGGTCTTGAAATTCTCGAATCCTCTTTGAGTGACCAACTGTACATGGTATAGTACAACTGTGTGTCAGTTGGCTGGATTTAATTGTGTGCTCACACATGACAAAAGCCACATTTTCACAAGACTTAAATTTCCCAGTGATTTGTAAAGATTCCAGAGATTATATGTGATTTTGAACCTTTACAGTGTCGGTAATTTGCAAAGTACATTTTTCATTGTCAGCTGCATTTGGAGAAGAAATACGTCCCCCGATAATACTAATCCCATGCAGATCAAATTCTGCTGAACTTCAACCATAATTCAGTTTTGGCACTCAATTCCTTTCATTCATGAGAAATGGAAGCATTAGCAGAAACTACAGGGAAATGCTTAGATTCATTTTCAGCAACAAACCATTAAAAGAAAAAAAAGATAACCTTGCAATGTTTGTTTTTGTGCATTAGTGAAGTCATTTGATTTCACTTCCCTGTCTGTCGATGAAACATAAACGTTGAGACAAATTCCTCACTTCAATGTGTCTGCCCAAAAAAATATTTAATAAAGAGAATATTTAATTAGGCATATTTTCTGACTGTATTTCTTCCTTTATGTGTTTGTGTGTGTTTCTACTAGCAGACATGTCCTCTCCTACCATGAAGAAGCCAGAGAAGCCGCTGTTCAGCCCCACCTCTCCGCAGGACTCCTCACCACGACTCAGCACTTTCCCTCAGCCTCATCACCCAGGCCTAACTGGTGTAGGACACAGTGGTGAGTTTAACCTTAACCCCCATCTTGCGAGATCCAAAGCTCTAATCGACTTCCTCCTCATGAACACGGTTGAAAAATCTATGTCGATACTTGATTTAGCCCCGTAGATCAATGATGATCGCTTTATCTTAACTCCCTCTCACACACGCTCAAGTCTTTATCTTCCTCTTCTGTCTGTCTCTCTTGCAGTTATATCGACGAGGAGCCCCCCTCCACACTCGCCCCTGCAGTTCTCGGCCTCGGCTATCTTGCCCCCGGCGCCGTCGCCCTACTTCTCGCACACCACCATCCGCTACCCGCCCCACCTCAACCCTGCTGATCCCCTCAAGAGCTACGTGCCGTCATACGACCCGTCCAGCCCACAGAGCAGCCAGGTCAGTCTTATTTTTTTTTTCTCTTTTTGTCTTTGAAGAAGCTGGTTTGTAGGCCAGATGTATGAGGCTGGTTTGGCACGACGTTCATGGCCTCGGGTTGTTCTTTGTTATCTTGTTCGGCTTTGCTCCCATCTGACCTCAGAAGATTAAAGATTAGATAAATTATAGCATGCATTTGTCATTATTTCATTACTGCCCCGTCGGTGCATTTGCAAGTAGAGAAACATCATCCTGTTTTTCTTGTTTGTTTGTTTTTTTTTTATCTTAAACCTGCTCCTGGTCATTCTCTTTATTCATGGTGTGGATTACACTGAGGTTCAGTGATATCTTAATAAAACTGCATTTTCACAGTGCTAACAAGTCCAAAAAATCATATTACATACCGCAAATTAGACACTTTAAGCCCTTAAGGGGAACCATTAAATGGCCTTGTACCCCTTATTTTAGCACTCGGCTGCCTGCCCCTCATGTGGCGATATAATATTGGTCAGGGACAAACTTAAAATTACAATAGTCATTGTAAGGAGTTGATTTATTAGAATAATTTACAGTGAGTTAAATCATAGTAAAATTACACCACTTGCACTGCAGACGACCCCAGACTGAACTTTGCAGGCCACTTCTTGTGACACAGAAACATATATTTTCTGTAGGATATAATGCTCATGTTGAAGGTTGTAGTACATTACCAGCCTTGTATTTGTGACGACCGCATGACTCCATAAAATAGTCAACCAAACTAGTGCAATTGCAGTCACACATGACATACAAAACTGTATCAAGACACTGAAGTAAATCAAATAGCTTCGGGCTTTTATACATTCTGGGTACACAGTGCGGCCAGTGTGTTGGAGAGAGAAAGCAGGCGTCTCTATAGATGAGAGAGCCGTGTGATATTTATGTGAGTTTTATATCCCCGCTGTTCTCACTGTAAACAAAGGCCTCGTAGACGGCTCCATCTCCAGAGCAGGGAGCGGGTTAGAGGGGGGTGGGGTGGGGGGTTGGGGGGACTGTTACTCTAGAGAAAAACCGCGGGGAATGATAAAGGTTGTAAATATTTGCCGTTGCCGGGGCCCGGCTCTTGTGCAGAATTAACTGGCCCTCTGCTGGGGTGCTGGAGAAAGAGGGGGGCGGCGGTGGGCTAGTGAGGTGGGGTCTGGTAGGGAAGAGAGAGTGCTAGAAGACCAGCTGGGGGAAGAGGGAGGATGGCGGGAGGGCAGGGTGGATGGGTGGGGGGGTGCTCAGCAAATAACACAGCGCTTATAATCCCATGGACGAGTGCCAGAATGTTTTTATGCTTGCTTTAACGCAGATTATATTACACTCTAATTAAACATTCTATTCACATCGGAGGGAACCCTGTGGACACAATTCTTTTCCAAAAAGGCCTGTTTGAGTTTTGAACTTGGGGCGGCCCTGAAATGAACGCCCCAGACAGTCTCCAGCCGTCTGAAAGAGTAGCTCCCACTAGCTTCCTTTATTTCTTTCTCCATATATATAGTCTCTCTGCCGCGCTCTCTATACTCACACATTCACACCATTGTAACAGGTCACTCTCCAGCTCTCTCTGTCTTTTCATACCCGCGTCCTCTTAAATTTCATTTATGAGTGCCATTAAAATCATTGTTTAAAATCATGTAGGAAATCCATCGTCAGTGACTGAGGATCTATTGTTGCTCGTGCCCCCCAGAGTTTTAGTAATAACTGTGACAACACAGCGACTGCAAGTGCTAAAATCTTTTCTTCAGGCAGAGCATTAAGTGTATGAGTGAGTGGGCTTTTGAGGGCAAACAGAGCAGTTAAGGGGGTGAGAGGGTGGTGGTGGGGGAGTTGGACAGGAGGACGTAAGGGTGTGATTGGACATTCAATTTGTTTAGTACTAACCATTTTAGAAAAGTGTAGTTTGTTACATGCTTGTATTGGTTTATTGAGATCTGCTCAACTGCACATTTACACATTTACAAGAGCTTGTAAACTAAGTTACTGGACACAGTTTGCCTTCTCTTGAGGTTAGAGATTTGATGGGAGACAAAACAAATGCAGCTTTTGTATATGCACCTTTAGCAAAGCATGATTGTGCCTTAATTCAGTTTTTTTGACTTCCAAGCACAAGTCACTGACAGATGTCAATATTTGGCAGTTATGACCATTAAAGTTTACATCAAGGGGTCTTTCCTGCACATTTTCCTGGATTTTGTTCTCACTAATAGCACACAGCACTACAGTTGATTTAAATGAGAGTCGAGGCATTGTTCTCATCTTACCAAACAAAGCAAAACAAAAGATAATAAACTCCAGAAATGAAGTAAACCACTCCACACGTTTGTCATGAACACCTCTTAAATCTGGACAAAATGAATTATTCTCTGAAATAAAATACATGGTGTTTTCCTCTTGTCTGTACCCCACTTGCAGCCTAACAGCAGTGGTCAGGTGGTAGGAAAGGTTCCAGGCCACTTCACCCCAGTCCTGGCTCCCTCCCCACACCACAGCGCTGTGCGACCCGTCTCGCTCTCCATGCCCGACACCAAGCCCATCACCACATCCGCAGAAGGTGAGTCGTTGTGCTTACTCCCCATTACTGACACCCACTACAAATCACCACCACTCCCAATCCACAAAACACCAAGCAAACTTCAGTTCTACATCTTCTAACAGTTGCAGTTGAAGACATTTTGAATTGTTTGCTTTGCCATTTTTTGTCTTTGTGCAACGTCTTATGCTCTATGACAGCTCAGTCTTTGCAGAATTTCTTGTACGACCACTAGACATCTGAACTTCCTATAATAACAAGGAGAGTAATGTTTAAAGAGTAATTTAATACAGTGCTAAAAAGCAGTATTTCAGTGTTTTTGTGTCCTCACTGGTCAAAAGTGTCAAGCCTGTTGCACTTATGTTTTCATCAGTGATGGGTTTAGTTGGGTGGTCGTAAGTATACTCTGTAACCCTACCCATCAGCACTTTGAGTACACATGTGCATCACTGCTGTAAGGCGACTGGAAGTCAAGAGTTCCAGCTCTTGTTAAGTTGCTCTCTAACATCTACAGTGTAAAACATAAATGAAAATATTTTCAAATGATAAAAAAAACATTTAAAAAAAACAGTATTTGTAGAAAATTAAACTATGCTTGTTGACAAAATGTCCAAATGACTGAATAATGTGAATGGGTCCAAAATAGAACCTTGTGGGACTCCACATGCACTGTTTACTCTAATGTTGATAAATGACTTTATATGTATAGTCAATGTAAGTCACTGTGGATAAGAGCAACAGCTGCATGTAAATTCCTGAAATGCTAATTGTAAATCAAGCATGACTTTCTGTTTTTGTGATGGTGTGTTACCCAGGCTACTCAGCCCCTGGCACCCCAACGGCTAATCGTTTTGTAGGCCTGAGCCCTAGAGATCCTACCTTCCTCCACCAGCAACAGGTGAGTTCTCCTCCCTCCAGCACTCAGCTCACTTGCTACTCTTATCCTTTCATTTTTTTTTTTTTTTTTTTTTTGTCAACCCCATCTCCCCACACATCAGATGTGCAGTCCCGGCCCTCTGCAAGAGCCAGTCACACTCTGAATTTGATTTGTATGAAGCGTTAAACTGTCATGTTAGACATGAGCACTTTTAGATCAGATCAGAGTTCTGGTACGCTGAGGTCAAACATAGCACTCACTGTTGGCATAAAGAATTACCAACATATCAAGTTTTTTTTTTTTTTTTTTTTTTTTTTTTGAGCCCTCAAAAGGACTGAGGCTTAGCACAGCTAAAGATAGCAAGTCTTACTGATTATCAAATCCTTTTTGCTTTAAATTCTACCATGCTGTTCTCTTTATGCTGCTGTTAAAGTTTTAGTCTTACTAACACTTCTGATTCAGTTTTTATTTTTAGTGTCCATTAGCTGAATTTGAATAGATTGCATACAGTGTATATAGATAAAAAATACACTTTGTAAGCAATGTAGATTTAACCACATGTCAGTAGCACATACACAAAATAAAGATAAAAATAAGATAAGAATTATGTATCCCAAAACAACAGTGCTACTTCATTTTCTCTTGAATTTTTAGCCTTGATAAAAATGTAAGATATCATATTGAGTGAGTGTGTTTGAGGTTAAATCCCAGTCTAGAGTAAAAAAAGGCATCTGTTTCCTGAGGTCACTTTAAAGAAAGAAATGAAGGTGTCAGGAAACTCACTGTCATTGTGTTGCCACTACTCAGAAGATGGATGGGACATGTGGGTGTCTTTGAGAGTGTAATGTGCTCAACCGTATTTCCCTCGCACATTACTTTAGAAACACTCACGCTCGCACACACACACACACACACACACATACCACATGTAATCAGTACACTCCCTCATTTACACCACACAAGCCGAATATTTAGTGTTGGCGTCACGCGGTTGCTCCAGCAGTGGTCTTAGGACAGATGTGGTGACCTTGTGTGTGTCTGTATGTGTGTGTGTGGGTGTGTTTGTGTGTGTCTGCGAGGTTAGGAGTGTTGCGGTGTTGTCGGACGGGAGAGAGTGCTCTCCCCCACCCCATCTTATTGAAAGCGCTGGTCTGAGGCCAAGGCTTTTCCAACCACAACTAATTGAATGCATCTGCACGCGGCTACATAATGATCGTTGGGTTTCTCCTCAGCTCGCTTTTTATTTTTTATGTTTAGTAAAAATGACAAAGCTGGCCTCTGTTTCCTCGCTCCTCTTTCTGTCTTTCTTCTTCTCTCTCTGCCTTTCATTTTCCCCATTTCCCTAAAATCTGATCTGAGTTGGTGAAAAAAAAAAAGAAATGTAAATGTTTATCAGAAGTCGCGGGATGCTTTTATTCCACTCAGGAGGAGAAGGAGGAGGAGAGGGAGGATTCACTTGGCTGATGTTGCACAGTTTGTCTTCCACATTTTCTAGTAGCCCTGCTACTTCTTTCAGTGGGGCACAAAGTGACTACACAAGACAGCAGCAGTCTGAGCGTAGCTGCATGACCCGCTGAATTTTGTCCAAAGCTTGGCCCCCAGAGGCTATAAGGACTCTTTGTTCCACATTTTGAGGTGTAAATCAGCCAGATATATAAATATCTTCAGAAGAAACACAGTGTGATGATATAATAAAAACAATTTACTGTTATTTTTATTTGCTAAATTGTAATTATCCTAAATTGAATTATCCGAAGACATATTTTTCTGATCCTGTTGCACGGCAAAACATAAATTATCTTAGGCTTAAGAAATACGAACACATCTTTGGACTCACTGCGTGGAGAGAGTTTTATCAAAAAGACAGTAGCGTTAAATGTGAAATAAAAAATGAAAGATTTGTAAGCACAACAGTGACACCTCACTAGAAGGTTATTACATGCTATATCCAGATGAATAAATGTTCTTGTCGGCTTAAGGAACTCTAAACAGTCTGCACATTGATTCATCATACTTCTGCTTGTCATGGTTGTTTTTGTTTTCTGTGGTATGATTTAACGGCCTGGGATCTGGCCTCGCGGAGCGGGACCGACACCAAGCCAAGTCCCTCAGGACTAAACACTTTCACTGAGTACTCTGTCATTGTCCTCATCTGGCGATGGGATGTTTATTATGTGGGATCCACAAGGCTTTACTGACACTTCTAGTTGTTTAGTTGCAGCCGTTTGTCGCCTGGCTGGGTAGGGGAAGGGAAACATGTCACACACGCACATGTGTAGAGAGATTCCCTGATGCTTAGGTTTTTAAAATGTGGTCAGCACTGGGGCTGGACCATGGAGGTGCACTGTTCTTTGTCTGTCTGTTTAGGTGATGGATAAAGGCCATGACTTGCTGTGCATCTGCCTCTGTTGCTGTCAGAGCCACCTTTGATTTCTTTTAACTGCTACTACAGTGTGTTAATTCCAAACTATGAATGATAATTAATGATAATTATAATGTTTCATTACTATAAAATGATTTAATAGTCACCTGATAATTTGGTAATAAAGCTTAAAACAACCCACTTTTCAGAGCAGAGCCTATTTTAAGATGTGGCACCACTAGAATAGAAGTCACTGGACACACACACACACACACACACACACACACACACACACACACACACACACACACAGTAGGCTTCAGAAATGAAAAACACAAAACAAAACAACACCACCACACGCTCCCACACCTGCTCTACGATTCCCAGGCAGCGAATGTGTGAAAACCCTCCATTCATCTCTCGCCTTGGTTAACCCCTCGAGGGAATGCCACCATCTAGCATTCCGCAGGGAAAGATCCATGATCAGATGTCATTTGGTATTATCTAAGGAAGGATCCTAATCCACAATCTGCCCGCATCTGTTTGCTAACGTTCCCCGGCTCCGTCCCCCTTTTCCCCGCTGCCTGTGCCACTCTGATGTGCCGGTGCCAGCGGACAGATGGCGAGCCCCTCGAGGAGCGGTGGCACAGAGCGTCTGGCCCAACCCGCACATTCTCTCCAAGCTTTTGTCAGGCTGGAGAGTGCGGGAGCGGCATTGGGGGTTTAGTCTCCCAGCCTTCGATAAATACAGAGAAAACACACTGGAAGGATCAAGATGCATTGCTTCTTGTTCAGCAGCTATTCAAAGCAATTGATCAAATAAAACTAATGTTTTATGTGGAAGGTTATTACATCATTGTACAGCTTTTGACATTCATTTTCTGTGGTAGTTACACCTAAAATTCTCTGTTTCCCGCCACTACTACACATTTGTCCCAGAAAAATTCAAGGAGCATAACAAAAACA
Organism: Seriola dumerili; assembly: GCF_002260705.1. Lineage (NCBI taxonomy): Eukaryota > Metazoa > Chordata > Actinopteri > Carangiformes > Carangidae > Seriola > Seriola dumerili. Next base: position 251,205 of record NW_019174564.1, on the reverse strand, counting down.
CATCACTGAATTTAAATATGGCTTTAGAAGGAAACCATCATCATCTCTTGATGTGTTCATCCAGGTGATTGCAGGAAATAGAACACATTTCTTGACCGCTGCAAATGGCTTTGAATATTCAGCGTATGCGTATATCTGATTAAATCCCTCTTAAGAGCCTCAGCAAAACGTCTGCCACTGCACGCAGAGTGCTAACAGTGCAGTTTTATCCTGATGCATTACTAAATGAATGTGTTGACCACAGGGCAAGGTTAGGTTGGTATTGGCAGAGATAGCTCTCAGCTGGATTGCCGACACGTGCACTCGCATAATGCATGCAAAGAGAGACACCGTTTGTGTGTGGCTTTTTTGTTGCAGTAATTTGTAATCTGTATGTAAGGTTGGCATGTATTAAGAGCTGGGGAAAAGGGTTTGTGTGCACGTGCATGTGTGTGGATGTGTGCGTGTGTGTGTGTGTGTGTGTGTGTGTGTGTGTGTGTGTGTGTGTGTGTGTATGCTGTTTAACTTCATTGTAATTTTGACCCCTAATCAATAAAAACAGTTAGCTAATGAAAAAAAAAATCTGCATGCTTGAGGGCATGCGTAGTCCGTCCTGAATCTGAAAGTGCACTCACAGTGAAGCAGTGATTATCGACAGGGTGCATGCATCCAGTGGATTGCATGGCTTCACTGGCTAACCAGCTACAAAAGCAGTAACCACTCACAGATGAACTACAAATATGATGCCACTCACATTTTCTAACTAACTACTTCTTACTTTCAGGTTAGCTGTTACCACTAACTGTGATTGCATGCTTTTTCTTTGTGTCTGTTTTTGCCATAGCTTTGATTTAACTGATAATTTACTGATTCCATTCACTATTTTCATATTGTCAGTAACAGTTAGGACTCATTCTGGAGTCATTTTTATTTGTGCTGCTCTTGCTCTAGGCTCTTCTGCATGCATGTGTGTATACAGTGTTGAGTTGTAGTGTAATCTGAAGTGGAAGTTGTCTTGGCCCAGTGATCTGACTGCTAGGTTTCAATTGACAGCTGAGGAAGTGTGACTGGAGCGTGACTCAAAACGGCAGGCATTATGGCCCCAGTGCCACTGACGACACTTTGGGGATTACTTGGCAAAGGTAACCTTTTCATTCTTTCATCATGCAGTCTCTCTGTCTCTCTTACACGACATCTACACACACACACACACACACACACACACACACACACACACACATATACACACGCTCAACAATTGATAATGCCATATAATGTATGATTTTCCTGATTGTCTACTTCTCACATGTAAGAAATTCACACATTTTACATATAAATGTAATTAAATGCTCAGTAGCTGTGACTGTTATTCCTGTAGTGGGTAGTCTGTCAGACAAGTTCACCTTTTGGACTTTTGAGATGGGGTCATGCCTTTCTTTGATATAAGTAACACACCTTTCCTCGTGTCTCTGGTGTTTTATTTTCACTCCTTTTTGTTCCCTCATCTCCTTTCCTCTCTGTAGTTGTTTCCCACCTTTCCCAGTAATTTTGAGAGTTTTTACTGTGGTAGATTTGGTTGAGCTATATTTTCGGATTGATCTGTCTCTATCCTGTTACAGAATTCTTCAGCTATCAGTCTGTACGAATTGCGTTTTTTTTTAATTTTATTTTTTTAAATACATCATAAAATAAACTAAACTCTTGCTTTTGGAAAGTAGAAACTTCGTATTTCTTGTTTTGTCTGGTGAAAGCAGCAAATATAGGAACTTTATTTGAGTCAAATTCATCAGGATTGTATTTCACTGCTCTGTTATTCTTCATCGCAAGATGACAAAGCTTTTTGAAACATAGCTTTCTTCAAGGATTCACATACAACAAAAACACAATATTCTTATTTAATAATACAAACGTCAGTGAGGGTAAGTAGGACAAATGAAGTCTAATCTTGTAGAATCAAAGTAATTTCGGGTCAGAATTTGTAGCCGTTTACGTTCCACATTTGAACAAGCTCAGCTTTGTTTGATTTTGTGCTGAAGTCATGCTTTATTCTCCTTAACTTAAAGTTACAGAAAGTCCCCCCTTCATCTCCCCCCTGCCTCCATACTGTATCTCCCCCCTCTCTGGGGGAAAAACCTGAACCATTTCACCGTGGAGCAAGCTGAGCTAAGCCTTTTCCTGTTACGTCTCCCTTTTCCCCTTTTCCCTGGAAGTGTAGCGCATCTGTGTGTGTGTATGTGTATGTGTGTATGTATGTGTGTGTGTGTGTGTGTGTGTGTGTGTGTGTATGTGTGTGTGTATAGCTCATTTTGCGCCCGCTGAAGTTACAGACTTTTTTTTTTTTTACAAACACACATGCACACAGCAGAACCCCCTTCAACAGGCCTCCTAATAGGCCAGTGGAGGTAGCAGAGAAAAATGTCCCCTGCAGCAGCTCGAAGTCTCTTATTCCACTCACACAGCAGCTAACTCCTCCACTTCTCTCCATGTGAGTGTACAGTAATGAGCACAGATAAAATTGACCCCAACTGATTTAGTTTATTTTGTTACAAGGATGGGATGGTAATTCTATTATATTTTTTCCTCTTTGATGGATTATACACACAAAACTGTTCAACGTACAGATGAAATCAGTCGGATTTCTCTTTTATCTTTGCTTGCCCTTTAAACGGAGCGCTCCACTATGCCTCTTCAGTACTAGCCCCAAATTAAAACGCTGCCAGACTCGCATGTTGCCATTGTGCAGGAAATGGGTCAGCAATCCATTAAGATGCCATTAGATAATCTAATTTAGGGAGCTAATCCTTAAACGAAGCACGCTGTATGCCCGGGCTGTGCTTGCAGGGAGTAGAATTAGTGAGGTTTGGGAGCTGGACAGGGTAAGGGGAGGCCATCTTGAAGGTTACCTAAGGAAATACGGCGATGGAGGTCAGGTTTTTTTAGAGCTGCTTCGAGTGCAAAAACATGAAGCAAAAACTTGTATGGAGAGGAAATAGAGGGATTTTGAAGCCTTGCTCGCATCTTGGCAGCTCCAGATTACAGCAAAAGGGACCTGTTTGACAAATTTGAACAACAATACCCAGAATTCCTGTAATATGGCATCAAAAATGGATTTCCAGCAGGGCTCGTACAGAGCCTGAAATATTTATCTTTGGTGGGTCTAACTCACATTGAATGGGGCCCTCACTTGGATAGAGTTTGTATTTTAAGTCATTCTAATCTACAAGTCTTATTCAGCAGTGATGGAATGGTTTCAGTCCCCCCCCCCCCCACTTTGTAAATTTAGCTTGATCAGAGAAGTATTCTTTACATAAAACTCCAGCGGAGCGCAGCTTTAGGTTATAGGATGCAGATACGTCCTGACATCCATCGATTTTAACAAGATTAAAACCGATCTGCCGGTTTAGTGCGCACAAAGGCCCTCGAGTCTGCTTTTGTAGCTGTGTGGTCCCCCTAATGTAAGCCATTACCTGAGAGAAGTTTCATAAGGAAAGACAAACACAGAGTGATGGAAAGAGGGAGGGAGGAAGAAAAGAAAGAAAGAAAGAAAGAAAATGAAAGAAAGCGAATGGGGGGAAAAAGAAAAAGCTGCAGCCCTTGGCCGCTCTGTGCGCTCTTTGTTCAGCAAGGTAGGAAAAACTTAATCCCCCGTTTCCTGTCCGATGATTTTTGGCAGGGCGAAAGAGAGAAGGAGGGAGGGAAGAAAGCAGGAGAGAGGATAGCATGAGGACGGATTGGACAGGAAAAAAAAAATCTGCTAGAGAGGCTTAGCCTTGAGGTTGTTTTTAACTCTTTGCACACTGAAATCTGAAACTTGAATGATGTTTGTTTTTATTTTGAGCACATCTTCTCTTCTCTGTCTTTCTTTCATTCACTCTTTCTCAAAGAGTCTGGCTCTTTTAGGCCACGAGGTGAATTGAATTTGCACTTCCATTGTTTTAAGTAAAAGAGCAGTGACTGGTGATTTGTATAAAATTCAGACTGGTTGATGAGTTGCTTTCACGGACGCAGACATTGTTGTCTAATCGTGAAGCTTCACAAAGAGTCGAGTCTGTGCTCCACCTCTGCTTCTTGTCATTCATCTGCTCCCTCAGCATTTCTTGTCCACTTTCCTCTTCATTTGTCCTCACTTTCACTGCGTCCCACGCTCATCCCTCATTCCTCTTCTTCTTCTTCTATCCAGGTTTTAGCCGCTGCAGCACCGCGCTTTAGTACGGTGCGAAAAGTTTGTATCGGTGAAATCAGATAGCAAGTGTGTGACACAGGTATTCTCAGACTTAGCGGCGGTGATGTGAGAGGTGGGAGGGTGTTTAGATGAGTGCACGCTGGGGGCCTGTGGGGGAGAAAAGGGGGAGGGAAGCGGGGGGTGGTGGGCTAATTATCTGACATCTACGTAGCGCAGCACCCCTCGGGAACAACATGCTGTTTGTTCCCGCTCGCGTTTTCAGTTAGCACCGTTGCTCCCCAGGAACAATCACTGTGTTGTTTTGCCATTAGCGTGAGATGAATAGGGATGGGACAGCTTTGTGTAGGGACCCACACCACCCCCACCACCACCATCACCACCACCACTTTTTCTCCACAATCCACCCTCCTCCACCACCACCACCACCAGTCACACTCTCCCCCCCGTGCTTTTCTATACTGCCATCAATGCAGAGAGGAGGGCCTGCGTCACGGCCCGCTCACATGATGTCCTTCACTGGGAATCAAGTGGAATCATCTCAGCTTAGATTAATGAGCTACTGCTGCTATTTTTCTTTTTGTTTACTCTTCTTTGTCTGAACAAAACAAAAATAAGACCTTGAACCTTGATGACTGTCAGCAGTTCAGTGATGCTGGTCATTAGTGTTCAGTGTTCAGGATAATTGAAAGAAATAATCTAATTTTTATTTCATGCTGCACAAACAAGTTAATGGCATGTGACTAATCTCTCCGTCTCTCTGTGTCTTTTTTGTCTCACGCAGTCCTGGTACCTGGGCGAGCTTAGTTCCATTCCAAGTGTCGAACGGGACTCCGATTCTGCCAACAAATGTCCACCAGAACTACAGCATAAACATCATTGGTGAGCCCCTGGTCCCCGCTGAGACAGGGAACTGAACACGCAGAGGCCCGGATGACCCCCAGGGTGAATGGGTGGGTGGGGGTGTTGGTGGTGCAGAGCTAGCACTACAGGTGTCCGCAGCCATGGATGAAACCAGCAAAAGCAGCACGAGCTGCACAATCGTCCCCCCCCCCCCCCTTCCCCCCTCACCCAGCCCTCTCCCTCAACCCAGATCTCGACCCTTCCATCTCCCTCCCCACTCCCGTCCCTCCCCATGATGGACCCTGGCCGTGAAGTGAAGACGAGGGTTGGTTCAAAAAGGAAAGAAAAAAAAGAAAAAGCCCAGCCCACACATCCACCACCCACCAGTCAGTTGTTGTGTTTGCAGAACTTTTCAATCCATTCAAATACTGTGATGTATAGATGCCTTAATGTTTTATTGCATGACACTCTAGTCTCTTAGCGGCAATTCCTACTACTTTTCCATGTTGGGGGAAGATGTAAAATCATGATCCACACACACACAGACAAATGGGGACGGACACACACACATAACACAGACACACACACACACACACACTCACACACTCACACACTCACACACTCACACACACACACACACTCACACACTCACACACACAAGTGAAGAGGTCTGCGCATCAACAACCTCTGCCTGGTGGATGGCTCTGAGACTCTAAGCTCTCCAACTCAGACCTCTTGAAAAGAGGCTTTCCCATGTCAAACGATTCACTGTGTACACCATAGGAACAAAAAATTGTGAATTCAGAGTGTTTCTTCTTCCGTTTGATTTCAGTTTACTGTGATATGACTCTTTGTTCAGAAAATGTGTTGACTTTGTTTATTCTTTACTGCTACTTACTTCAAGAATTAATGTAAACACTTATGGTAAGAGTTGAGAACTCTTAATGCGGTTTCAAAAAACACTAAACGTTCGGCTTGAGATTGGACCCCTCATTAAAGAATTTGCAACTCCTTTACAAAAGGATTTAAAAAAGACGGAGAAAAAGAAAATCTCGACAGAGGCAAGTGCAATTGAATTTTTGAAGGGAAGCTATCAGTCTGTCAGCCCTAAGACTCTAAAGGAAGGGGGATAAATATTAAATGGTTTTATGGGTAAAATGTTTAAGAAAGCATTTGAATTTGATTTCAGTTGCATATCCGTCTCCTCACATGAGAAAAACATCAAGCGCAAAAGGCATTTGAAGGCAAGCACTAAGCTACCTGTGCAGCGCTGAGCGAAACCAGCACTTCTTTTGAGCCCTTCCCGTCATTATGGGGAGTTTTCTTTTTATTTATTTTGGGGGAAAAAAAATAAGCAAACATAAGTAAAGAAATGAGACACACATAGTGTGTAAAAAAAAAAAAAATGGCATTTCATTTTCTAAAATGCTCACGATAAGATCAAGAGCATATGTATTTGGCCATCAGCTTCTAAAGCTTATGTTTACAGAAAAAAAATATGGAATGCAAAGTGTTAATTCATGAAATGTACAATTCATGCAAATGTACAGCAGGCTTATGTGTAAAGCTACGGTTTGTGCAAGGTTAACTCTGCAGTGGAAGAGGTTGAAAACTGAAATTATGATCCAGGTGGTGGCAGATCCCTGAAATCTAGAATTGTGCATGGCATGTTCACAGCCATTGCCTCTCCAGTCCAGACATATTTATACAAGGAAAATCTCTCCAATACTCTTAATTTGCACGATGACATATAGTCCACATTACGTGCCTTGCCTTTGAATATAGAGACATCACTACACTTGTTTTTGCTGCATTTATCATTATAGAAAAAAAATTAACATTTTTATGAATAAGAATTGTTTTGTACTCTGAATGAAATTGTTGATTTTTAACTTCATGTACTACTCTATCTCACAGTTACATTGCATATCAAGGCTGTGTATAGTTGCCGTTTTAAAGTTTGTAATCAACCAGCATTTTTTTTTTTTTTTTTTTTCAGTATTTTGGTGGTTTTTCAAATAACCTGTCATCTTTTGTTTTCCTTATTTTTTCAGTGCTCATTTTGTTCATCTTCCAGTTACTATTGTGGAGGGTGAAATTCAGAATTATGAAAATTATGCAATACCAAGTTTTGCCTATGTAGGTAGTGCTTATAGATGCGTCAATTATTAGAGGCTAGTTTGGAGATAGACAATATTGTAATGCATTTATTTTGTTGATATCGTTGTTTGTCGTTGTTGTTGTTGATGATGTTGTTGTTGTTGTGGGTGTTTTCCTTTTTTATTGACCAAAGTGGGGACTGCTTTCTATGCAGTGTATGACAAGGTCTTTTTTTTTTTTTCTTTCTTTAGCTCATAGGCCTACCGAATGACGGTGAGACATGTTCCAGTGTATTTTAAATTTGGGAGTTTTAGGGGGAGGGGCGGTATTTTTCTAGAAGTACTTATAAAAAAAAAAAATGCACCCTTGGTCTTTTTACGGCTGCAAAGTCACTGATTGGTCTACTGTGACTCTTACTTTCAACTTTCCACTTGGGGTGCTAGCATGTGAACCTTGAAGGAGCTCATTTTTCACAGGAGAGACGGCTTGACTTGAGTATGACAATCACTCTAAGAAATCATTTTTGCGTAGAATCCCAACCCTGTCGTAGATCCCTCGAAGCCGCAACTCGAGGACGGATACCGTTGCGCGCTTTTGTCGAATCCTACGCCGTACTATTGTAGACGTCACCGAATGCAATTCCCAAGTAGATGCCTTAAACACATCAGTGAAGTGGCCTGTGACCTGCGCAACAATCACACACCGACTAATGCTCGTGAGACCTGTCCAAATCAGTTCCAGACAGGCTCAAGCAAGCCTTTAGAAAGTATTTTATAAGTAGTAGATTTGTATAAATGTATATATGATATGCACATATGTCAATTCCTGAGATACTTCCCCAGCAGAGAGTCCCATAGAGAAGTAAATATTAGACCACAGAAGCATGGTGTTTTCTTACTTCATGTCCAACGGTCCAGTAGAGGCTTAAATAGAACCCACTAGAAAAAATATAGCACTTAAATAGCACATAGGCAATCGTCTTCTTCCCCATACAGTGTTTTGAGCCTAGTCACAAACGAAATCTCTCAGGCGTATTACAGGGCATTATTTATATCAATCATTATCTTATCATTTTTAATGTAAAAAAAAATAAAAAATAAAAGACTTTTCTCACGGAGAGAGCAGCACCTCTGATGCTGCTATGACACCTTTTGCACTCTTTCCCCCGCAATCGTGAAAGAAAGAAACGTTTTCCCTCGGAGAGACGGTACTGACGGGAGCTCTCTCCGACGCGAGCAGAGGGCTAAGAAGCAGAAAACATTTTTGAAAAATAATCCTCAAGTCAAGCTCAATCTCTCCGTCTTCACCCACATTTCTTATGCAGGAAAAAAAAAATACTGAAAAAGTCACCCCGTTCTATGTGCACTGTTCTGTCTTTCTTTTTTTTTTTCTTTTTATTCTTTTTTTTGTTTTTCTTTTTTTTTTCTTTTTTGGAAATTTTCTCTTAAAAGAAAAACTACAAGTGCTTTGCAGCCTTTGGCCATTGGAAACCCCACTGAAGTGCATTGTCCCCAAGTGTGTTTGTGAGTGGTTGTGTGTGTGTTTGTGTATGTATGTGTGTGTGTGGGTGTGTGTGGGTGTGTGTGAGATAAAAACATGTGTCAGGGTCACTGTGCTGTTGGTGTTTATTTGAATAGGAGACTGTACATAAAGGTAAATATCCTGATTGCGTCGATAGCAGTAGTCTGTGGGGTTGAACTCTGCTTTGGCAGCTTGAGTGTTCGTGTTCATGCGCTTGTGTGTGTGTGTGTGTGTGTGTGTGCGCGTGCGTGTGTGTGTGTGAATTTGTGATCGAGTGCCTCTGACACTACACAATGAGAGAAGATGAGGGTCTTTCTATCGGAAAAAAAAGCCTGCCGTAGGACAGGAGTTTGTACACTGTAAACTTTGTCGAGAGTTCTTCTCTGAAGCCCTTATTTGTAAATCTTCAATTCTGGGGAAAATAAGTCAATTCCATTTTAGGAAAAACAAATTTAATTTGGGTTTTGTTTGTTTGTATTGGAAGCTGGATTTGAGTTAGAACTCTCCAGGTTTCCCCGAGCAGTAGAATCTAAAGTGTTTTCATCAGTTGTTGTATTCCTGTATGTAAAGTCAAAAAAAGGGGGGAAATGTTCTATACGGATCCATAAATATAAAAACAACAACAATGAAGGCTTTTTTTATTATTAATATTATTATTTCTGAACTTGGTTATTGCGTAGGTATTTACATTTGGGAAACACTTCATGAATATTTTGAATTGTTGTTTCTTTCATTAGTGTGGCCATAGCGAGTGTGATGTGATTTTTTTTTTTTTTTTTTTTTTTTTTTTTTTTGAAAATGGGTGTGAATTCTTGTCCAACAAGATCGTGGTGTGAGTGTGTTTCTTGTAGCAGCTGGGAGGTGATGTCACTTAACCAGTAGAAAAGGCCCCAGATTGCACCTGACCTTAAGAGAGAAGCAGGGTAAAATCTGCAGTGACAAAACGTCCTCAATGGATCTATCAGATCGTTTTTTTTTTTTTTTCGTTTTTTTTTTTTGTTGTTGTTGTTTTGTTTGTTTTTTTCTTTTCAGAGGAAATGTTGCAAGACGATTGGTGCTACATCTCGCCATACTTCTGATTCGACTGGCCAATGTTGAGCCGTCTACTTTGTTCTTCTTGGACTTAATCTCTTAAAAGATCAGTGAAAGCATCAAGGCATCACTCATTTTGCACTTTCCACATGCCTGATGTATTGTAGGAAACCCTCAGTTCACACTACAAACAAACATGACTTTGCAGGTGCTTCAGAATAGGGTACTGTACCTTCCAGCTGATAATAGGTAGTGTATTTGAGCATGGTTACGTGTTTCTATTGCTACGCAGGGTGTGAATGTAGCCTGTCAAAAAAAGCTCTTGAAACTTTTTGAAATTCGAATCAGTATTCCACCCATCAGCAGCTTCAAGAGCCTTATTTAAAGGCACACTCACTGCAACCTTATTTTAGAAAGTATTATGTCATTGATCGCTACGATCATTGAGAAACAGAACAACTATATGCAAGGAGGACCTGTGGCACTCATGCAATATGTGTGATTTTCCTCTTTAACTGAATGTCACACATGGTGTAGGGACTGAGAGGGTGTATACATGCAGACTTTAAGGAAACATTAACACTTTCGTTTTCATCCTACATGAGCAATACACACCTTCCATACTTTTGGCTAGCTGCTAGTCACTTGGCATCAGGTTGTTATAAAACATGAAAACCAGCATTTTTACAGGATGTAACATTCACCAAAAGAAGACAAAAAGATAGCAATGCAGTGCCTGTTCAAGCTGTCCAAGTGTCTGTTGTATATAATTGTAAAATGTGATAGACTTACTTTCATATGTGATGAGGAAAAAAAAAACAAACAGCATCACACAGAACAGAATGTGGCAAACTCATCTGGAAATATGCTCTTAATTACTTCTTTGATGTTTCTGGAGCTTTTTTTTTTTTGTGATTTATTAATTTTCTAATTATGTCAGCACCCAATGCCCACATCAAGCTTGTTCAGAATCTGAGAGGAAAGGTTTGAGGTTCATCTTTCTTTTTTTCCTGGAGTATAGCTTGGACCGCAGGCGGCGGCGTCTAGGGTTTCCCAGAGGACCAGACGCGCGATCTGGGGGGCGGGGGGCGGGGGGTGGATGTCAGTGCTACATAAGCGCAGTGAAAAGATGAAATAATGTCTTTTCTTAAAAATTAGTCACCAGTTTTCTCTGCAGGGCTGATTTTTTTTTTTTTTTTTTTTTTTTTTTTTGGGTCTTGTGGCACTTTTACTTCCCTCTGCGCACACATTTCTACTTTATGAATCATGTTGGAATTACTATGTAACGAACAACAACAACAACACCAACAAAACAATATGTAAACAGTCTCCAGTAGTGATCGTAGTTACACTGCAAGTGTGTGCAAAGGTGTATGTATGTATCTGAATGTACGTTTTAGAGGACTTTTGGAAACCTTTTTTTTTTTTTTTTTTTTTTTTTTTTTTTTTATCTTTTCATTTACAGTTTAGGAGTCACAGGTGTCCATTGTGAACTGTATAGCGAAGGCCTTGATATCCCTTCTTTTATTGATTTTAGAAACGCCAAGCATTAGGCGATGCCTTCAAGCTGGTTACATTTGGTGCAGGGGCTAAAATTGCCACAAGATTAAAATCAGTGTAAATAAAGGCTCAACTTTTTGTGATTGTTACTGTTATATCCAGCCTATACTGCTAGCAGCTGTTTTTACTGCAGTCAATTACTGGAAGTGGATATATTTCCTATGCAAAACTGTTTAAACAATAAAATGAGCTATGCTACAAAAGGACTTTTATGTTATGGCTCTTTCTTGTGTTGTTTTTTTTTTTTTTTTGTATTTGATTTTAAATGATTGCAATGAAACCTGAATATAAACGTTCCTGTCTGAGGTGTTGTTAACTGACTCACAGCTAAACTGCCTCACTGCCTTGTTTCTGTGTTGAAGCCAGTTGACTGGAAATGGCAGGGTTATACTATGGACTAAGAAAATTATCAGTGGGTCAGAGAAAAGGAAGAGTTGCGTTTCCCTCGTGAAGTGTATGAGTCTTTTCAAGGCTCCTTCAGCTCTTCCTGGGGAGATTTATTACAGGAAAATCATCAAAAACATCAAATGGTGTCATCACAACGATGGCTTTCAATTCGATATGTAACAGTGGGAAAAAAACATCTTCAGCACATGCAGCCATGCAAATCAAGCATCATGTAATTGATTTTGACAGACAGACAGTCATCTGATCAGGCTATAGTATCATCTGATATAATTCATTTATGTTTTTTATCAAGTGGAATGCATGGGCTGGGGGAAATACTGCTGGGCTTAATTGTCACAGAACTGCCGCCTGTGCTTGTGTAACTCAGCAGCTCTTTATTCAGGAGTATCACCTCACTCAGGAGAGTCTCTGAAATCAGGCTGAAAGAGGAAAACAAATTTAGAAAGTGCTGCAGGGGTGGAATAAGGACAGTGTCAGATCAGAGGAAAGACGACTATTTGACTTTAAGTATTATACTAATTGGATTTCGTTGATTCTCAGAAGTGTGTCTGTGACAGTTTTCCCTGAAAGCAAACATTAGTTTTCATATCCTGGAGTGATCTCATGACCCCACATACCCGTGCTCCATCGTGGTATTACTCCAGCTAATCTACTGTAATACCCCAATCCCTGAGGAATGGGAGACAGACTACAGTGTTTGGACCAGAGCAGAATCAGTCTGCTGGGACCTGGGAGGGTCATACGAGGTAACATCCATCTGGGTCACTGTGTCAAGTACATGAAGCTCTGATCTAGTAAGCCTTTCTAATGGGATTGAGGACATTGAAGGGGGCAAAAGTCGAGCTAAAGCGCCAATTAAGTCTCATTATGGATCTGCGTGATGGGCTCAGGGCTCAGCAGGAAACTTGATGACAACAACGGGCACTGCCAGTGGCGCCCACAAGACCAGGTGCCCTGTCCACAGCAGGGGTGCTGCCCTCCTAATGGCCGGTTGAGGCACTGCATGCTGCACACACACACACACACACACACACACACACAGAAAACCCCACCTGGCCTCAGGCACAAACCAGAGTTCATTTGGCTATCATTAAAGAGGACCAACAATGTGGCACGCTGATATAAAATTACCCGATCTATAATGGTAATCATTATGCCATTTATCAAAATTGGCCAGTTGAGTCAACATCTGGCTTCAATAGGGGGCTCCAGTCGGTGAGGGTCTTGGCAGCGTCTTGTACCCTACATATTTTCCACTCTCTTTTATCAAGGCCTGCTGTCAGTGATTTGACGAAGCTAAATAGATGATGATTTGGCCCTATTATGTTTCGCAGGGCTCAAGCAAAGGGGATTTGTTGATTGCCTTTGTGTTTGTCTACACATTTTTCCTTCTTCTTCTTCTTCTTCTTCTTCTTCTACCCGTATGGATACAGGAGAGGTAACGGCGCCTTGTGGTTCTCTGACGTGCGTCTGACTGTGTACTGAAGAGAGGATGGAGAGAGGGGGGAAAGCACAGTGAGTACTCTCACACAAACCTGTGAGTGCAGAGGCCGGACTGGGCTGTTGGACACGGGCCAATGCCAGCACAAAGAGCTCTGTCACATCCCCCAAGTTTTATGGGAGGAATGTAATATTCATCTTGTATGCTGCTGGAATCAGGTAATGAATTAATCTGATCCTTTTCGTCTTTTGGCATCAAAGTCAGAACATAATGCACTTTATCTAGCAGGAAGTGATTAAAGCCGAATTTGTGCAGATTTTTCATTGGTTTATGACTAAGGGGAAGATTTATATTGTTGGTGTTTGGTGCAGACAAGGTAGAGCTCACGACTTCAATACAAAAAAAGGAAATAGAACATAAACCTTTTTGAATTAGATGCAATCTGTCATATTTCTCTTTGAAAATAAAGCAACAAAGGAAGATATTTCAGGAGTAGAGGAGTAGTTCAACATTTTGCTTTCTTGCTGAAGGTTTGACAAGAAGTTACAAATCACTGTCATATCTGTCCGTTACATATGAAGCTAAAATCGAGAGAGCACAGCTTATCTCATGATGAGGACGAGGTTGTGTCCGCTGGAAACAACTCAGCCTACAGCAGCTCCTCTGAACATCAATAATCAACGCATTATATCTCAAGTGTTTCATCCATGCAAAAGCCCCTGGAGTTGTGGTGGCTGTAGCTAGCTAGTCTCCCCCTGTTTCCAGTCTGTATGCCATGCTAAGCTAACCAGCTGCTGACTGTAGCTTCATATTTAGCGTACAGGCATGACAGTAGCATAAATCCTCTCATCACACTCCAGGCAAGAAAGTGAATAAAAGTGTGTTTCCCCAGCATCTCAAACTGTTTCTTCAAATAGTTAATCATATAGTGATGACAGCGCTTCACTAAAAATATATTTGGAGGTTTTGGAGATTTTGGAGATTTATAATGGGCAAGAAATTTCAGCCTTCATGAAGGAACACGCAAGATCTCAGACAACAGCCTGCGTCTGTTTGCAAAAATGTTGTTGAAGAGAGCTTGGGGAATAAAAGAGGCCTGTCTGACAACACACTAGCCTTAAATAGTACTCTCAGCTCTGCGTATTCCCACACAAATTTGCATAAATTTCATAGTCTAAGTCATGGACTGTGGCTGGAGCGTGTTATTAGTCTATCGTTAGGTGGTAGTACACTGCGATCACACTGAGGGTTGTTGTTATCTCATTGAAAGCACCCTGGTATTACACCCAGTGGATTGAGAGTGGGTCTTAAGATCGTGGGATTTGTTCACATATTAAAGCATGTCTGTTTGGATGCGCATTAAAGAAACAGGTGTTCAGTGTGTGTGTGTGTGTCTGTGTGTGTGTGTGTGTGTGTGTGGGACAGAGAGAGAGCAAGCGAACTCATGTGTGTGTCTTTGTTTTTTCCCTGTGATGTTTGTCCGCACGCACATAGGATGAGAACACGCCGTTCATGTGTGTGCGCATGTGTACGTGTGTGTTTGTGTGTGTGTGTGTGTGTGTGTGTGTGTATGACTTGACAGAGGGGTGGGGGTGCTTTATTGAAAAGTACTCCTCTCCTCCCCTGTTCAACATGCTGGATTAGCACCAGCAGTTTCCCATGGAGCCGTCCCTCCCAGCCCCCTGCCCATTTGCATAAGGCGCAGACAGGCGGAGATGTGACAAACAAACCTGGCACACACAGCACCGGCTGCCTCCTTTACATGAACTCTTTCCCTCTTTCTCGCCATGATGAGAAAGAGGCACAATATAGAGCTCAAGCAAACCCACCTGCGCACACTTTTCACCATAAATGACCTCCTTCCTGAGTCCAAACTGTACAGTATAAATAAATGTAAAGGCAGCGCCAGACTGGGGTTTGAGGCCTGTATTCCTCCTGGTGATCATAGTGATTCACAAGTAAAGGAATGCACAGGGCTGAAGGAGGTGAGAAGGGCTTTCATTGCTCTGTCATTTGGACAAAACTCCCCTGAATCAAAGTATCCTCCCCCTCGTTTTTCTCTTCCTCCAAGATGGTAATGTTCACCTTAAAACATCTTTACTGTACTGTAGCTACATAACACAGCTCTCTGCACTGTTGTCCGGCCGCCAAGTTCCTATCAAGCCCCTGATTTATGGCGCTTGATGCATTCCTTGGCCCTGGCGAGGAGGCAGTTTAGCTGAAATATGAGAAGAGATGCAGAGAACACACTCAAAGTGAGTTTCAGTTTAGCCTGCCCGTGCACTGCAA
The DNA here is from genome assembly GCF_002260705.1 of Seriola dumerili. Lineage (NCBI taxonomy): Eukaryota > Metazoa > Chordata > Actinopteri > Carangiformes > Carangidae > Seriola > Seriola dumerili. The sequence continues at coordinate 235,852 of NW_019174564.1, read as the reverse complement.
AGCTGGTGCAGCGTTAAAAATTTGTTCTGTGCAAAACCTGAGAGACAACCTAGGAGATTTTTTTTTTTTTTTTTTAATCTTTGGATGGCAAAATATTTCAGCAGTGTGGCAATGTCGCCTCATCAACATATCCTGTTGGGCGAGAACAATAAAGAACTGCAACCCAGCTGTCATGACGCCCGCAAAACCTCCTTTTGTTAGTTGTGACATGCAACTTTCACCCTCCTAAATTACAATGGATTAAAAACTACAACTCCCTCCTTTTTCCTGTCCGCTAGCATGTAGAAAATTGCATGCAGGTGTATGTAGGAGAAGAGACCAACACCTTTTTAGTAGTATTTTTGCTTTTAAATGGCCTTCTTGCTTGTGCTGTAAAAAGCCTGTACTCTATCATAAAGGCTTTAAGTAGCTGTTTGTCTTCATTTGTGTCTTAATGTAAAATAGCTGATAAACTAAAATCAGATAAGCGGAAACAGACATCTCTGAAAAAGGAAAAGTCGGTGTATGAAGCGTTCCGTGTGCACCTGCATTGCTTTGTCTGCTCCCAAGTTACAACAGTGTGATTACATGCTTTATTAAGTGCTGAATGCTCTCCCTGAGTAAAAGCAGATGTCACCACAAGGTCTGTCCCTGAGTCTGGATCGGGGTGCCTGTGGTCAGTGTCTCAGCCCGTCTGTAGCTTCCTGTGGTTTTTTTTTTTTTTAAATCGCTGTACGTTTCTATTTCCTTGAGCATGTATAATAAGAATCAAGAATCAAGAAACTGCTAGAAATGAAAAGACTTCAGACATGTCGCCTGGTGTAAAAATGTTGCCGGACAAGGAATGGAGTTACTAGCTTTGTTAGTTTAGCACCATAATGTGCATATGCACAAGCCCAGTTCACAAGAAGAAAAAAATATATATTTCTTTCACTTTATTTTTTTTTTTTTTAGGTAAATGTCACAGAGAATAGTGTAACCATCCATAACACCCTTGTGTTGGTTCAAGCATCCACACCGCTGAAGTGTCCTTGAGCAACACAATGCATCCCTGCCAGCTCGAGGGCTGCTGCTCTGGACATGAGTCTGCTCTTTGACCTCTTTGCGAGGGAGAGCAAATGATTTCCATATTTGTGCCACGTTTTATTATCACATCACTTCACACACACAGAAAGAGAGGGAGTGGAAAGCTGTTTTGACTTTTGTCCTTTTTTCTTTTTTTTTTTTACTGGTTTGTGCTTGTTGTTTTCTTGATAATGTGAACGGATATTTCAGATAGTCAGGCCTTTGATAGGCCTCCAGTTGATTGCCTTGCTGTGTAACACCTGACCTCGTTAGTGTAAATGCTGATCAGGTGTTGTTCCTATCCTGAAGAAGGCTGTTTGCTGAAATTTTACCGTCAGTTAAAACAAATGCAAATGCTTTTTTTTTTTGTTTGCCTGTGAGCCAACACCTCGCTACGATAGGTGAGTGTTTTCCCTCATTTTTTAATTTTTTTTTATGTCACGTTAAACCACATCAAATCACCAGTTTATCAGTAGTGTGCACAAACACGTATAGGAGTGAAAGGAGACATCTCCTCGGTCAACAGAGGCACCGAGAGGGACAGGGTTTATATGCCGGTATATGCTGGTGCATATAAAGTGATTTTAAGATGTTTTAAAGTTGCTAAAGTATGATATACTCATTGCTAACACAGCTTTGGAGGTAACACGAGGAAGTCACTACTCACAAAATTTATGAACACTATTTTCCCTGGTCTGTCACACATTAGTCAGGGTCAAAACAATCCATTTCCTTGAGGAGGAGGAATATTGCACTGTACAGCTTTTTCACTGTGAAATTATCAGTCATTCTTTAAGCACTTCCCTGAGAGTGCAGGTGTGTGTAAAAATATACACTGCCATTTTGTTTATACATAATATATCCACTGCTGCATATACATACATGAAAACAAAAATGTATCTACTTTAAAGACATTATATGCGAGACTTGAATCTCTTCATTTTTACATCACCTTATTCCAACAGCCAATTTGAAGCTACTAGAATATTCTAAATAAATTCATAAATTCTTAAAATGAGTGGTCCTCCCCTTTAATCTGACTCTTCCCATATGTGCTCCCTGTGTTTCCCAACACAGGGAGGGAACAATGTTTCAGATTTACCTACCATAGTATTAATTAATCATTGCACATCTGTAAGTGTGTATGCCCATTTCGGTGCCTGTTATGTTTGTTGACTCGTGGGTGTGTGTGTGTGTTACAATGGTGCTGTGGCACTTTAGCACCTGCGCTACATTATAAAGCTAAAGGCTTGGATAATAAGCTGCAGGTGCACTCCTGGCAAACAGAGAGGAGATGCGGGGGGGTGAGGGTGGGTGGGGGGGGCAGTGTTGGAGTGTTTGTGCATGTGTATGTGTGTGTGTGTGTATTGGGGGAGGCTGGAGGGAGGAGTGTGGATTGGGGGTGGGGGGGGTCACCTGCTGTTGCTGGTTGGCACTCTACATTAGCGAGTATATGATGTCAACCTGCCTGCTATACCTCGCTCTATACAGACTTTTTAAGCAGCGAAACTGATGCCACTTCCAGGAAACTGGCATCAAAACGCTCAACGAAGAGAACAACTCTTTTGTCCGTCATTCCCTCCCGTCTGTGGCACTGTCAATAATTATTGATGTTAATTACCGTGATGATTAGGGTAATTTCTTTATGGCTGTGTTGGCAGGTATGCAAAGTAAAGATGGGACTGATGGAGCAGACCACAGGAGGGGCTTCTCTCATTGACAGCATAGAGTCGAAGTGACAGCCAATAAGGAGGCAATCTACTTCATGGAAATCTAATTATGTGATGAATGGTGCAATGTATAGACTCTGGCACAGTAATATTGCACTCCCACCTGTGAAAATACTGGCTGGAATAATTGTTTATGTTGGGGGAAGGCCTCTTTATTTATATAATGCAGGCAGTGCTGTGTTGGTATCTTAAGTATGGTATCCATAAACATCTGCCTCATGTAAGCCCCCTAAACATAGCCACATACTGCCATACGGTACTGCCGCTGTGCACATACCCGGCAAGGATCATCATTCCTGCAGCATGCTTCAGTTAACATTTAAAGAGTGTCAACAGATATATTCCAGTGTGTGAGATTAAAAAGAAGTTTTAAACTGTGCCAAGCTTGAAAATAAAGTTGCAGACTTTACAAAATCTTTGCTAGAAGATTGATGAGAAAAATTCACATCATTATAGCTTTCGAATCCCTCACCTGCTTAACATTTACTGTACTTTCTGCTGAAGCACTGCTATACTCTCTGTTAATAGCTTCCAGACTTCGTCTTGGCTGAAGCACATCGCCATGATTGAGCGAGAACTCTCCTCTGAAGCTCGAAACCGTGTCCGACTTCTCCTCAGAAATGTCTGTATGTTTGAGGTAAGACTGATACTGTGTGAGTGCTCTTGTTTTAAACATTTCTAAAGGCTTTTACCCTCAAGATTAAGGAAATATCTCCCGGGGTTTCAATCATACACGTCCCCCAGCCCTTCTCAGTGCTGCATTTCAGTTTTCAAATGTATTAGTGCTGCAACTGTAACATTAACAAACACCATCAGCCCACCTGGAAGAGGCTGTCTGGTTGTGAAGCACATCAAAAATGACAAGATTGAAATCCTTGGTTTAGAAGTAAGGTAGCGAGACAGCATACAACATATGGCATTTTGTGTTCAAACCTGGCAACAGGCAATGGATTAACAATGAAGATTTCCTCTAAATGAAACAAAAAAAACCCTCAAAAAAAAGGACCATCATTAAAAGGGCTGCAAGTGTAACCTTCACTTTCATGTGCCCAGGGGAGCGAACAAGACAAGAGAGGGGGACTTTTTGATTCTTTCAGCTGCATTTGGAAAGAGACTGAACATGCACCGAGCTCTCGAATCTTCTCATCCACACTTTCCCATATGGCATATGGATCTGGGTGCAGATCGAAGGATGAGACGAGGAAAGAAAAAAAAAAAAAAAAAGTCCCATATGTGTGTCTGTTTTCTTCATTAGCTCCCAGCCAAACAGAAGTACCTCCTCAGCAGCTTGATTGAAATTAATGTTGTTAAAAATGTCAAGATGGATGCAGCTCATTTACACAAGGACTTGACATCACAAGCATAAATGTTCGCAGAGATCTTGACATTGTCTTTAGAAAATAAGGTTTACATTTATGAAATATATGTGGTTTTTTTAGCTCAAGTTGAAAGATTCACTTTCCTTCCTTCTAGCTAACATCGCTGTTGGTAAGAGATGAAGGAGGGCGTGTTAAGACCAGTCCAACAACGTGGCTTCCAGGCATATTGGAGGTGAGCACCACGCAGAGCTAACCTGACACGACCTTGAGAATTTTACTGCAAGATACAGCTTGGAACTGTTTATTCCTGGCATGTATATCCATTCGGAACATAATTCAGTTAGATATTTCCTGTTATTCCTTTTATTACACAAAATGAATCCTGTTTTCATTTATATTTAGGGACAGCACAATGAGCTGTGAACACAAATTTGACATATTATCACTTTAACAAATTGATATGGCAAACATGTTAGCAATTAGCATTCACTTGGAGTCATATTTATTTTCACTTGATGACTAGAAGTTCAATATTCACTTTCCATGTAGCTCAGTTTTGGGAACCAGTAACTTGTAAGGGAAATGTTTGGCTTTTCATCATTTGAATGCTCCACTATATTTCCAGGCTTTACTAACTTTGTTTGGTGCATACAGTGGGTTAATGAGAGCTTCTATTGAGTGAACACTAACATTAAAGTCATGGGACACAGAACCAACATAATGAGCTGAAAGACATTACACTCTGTATAGCTGAGGGGAACTGCAGAGTTTTTTGACGAGTGGCACCTTTTACATTTGACATACTCATTTGATTTATTGTTTATATAAAAAATATTGAGGGCAGCTATAAGGTAGATTATCTTCCAGGATATATAACGTTTTAAATATGAAATTCTGCCATACAAGGTTCTCTGGATTCTAAGGAATAAATATCCAGCTGTATTTTTCATGCTAGAAAGACCTCAAAACCTGAGGATTGCATGTACTTCCAAGCCATCTACTTAAGTTCAATCCATTAATGCTGTAGCTCCATTCCCACCGCAGTGACCCCTCCCTCTGCTAGCTACCAAGTCTAGACAAAGTACCCATTGTACCACTGCCCTTATTCTTCCTGCAACACCACCAACACCCTTTCAAGAATTTCCCTATCCCCACCCCTTCAAACCTCAATGTAAATTTAGTCATATAAACCCACATTTAAATTTGAGAATATATATTTTTGATTCATTGTACACAATGAGCTGCCAAAACACCACTTATCTGAGTCATAAAATTGTACCTGACCTCATTATCTGGATATGCACTTAAAAAGTTACCTGTGGTATTAATGCATTGCACTTTCCAATCAATGTGTCCAGTCCTGTGACTTCTTCCTCCTTCGACTCTCAGTTGATGAACTTTCTGTAGATAATGCTTTCTTTTGGTCTGTCCAGCTATTTTTGGACTCCTTTAAGCAGAAACCCTCTCACTTGATATTTGAGGAAATCGTGGTGGGGTTCTGTCTGTCATCTTTCTTTACACATGTTTCTGACTGAGACCCACAACACCTCCAGGGGCCCAACAGGAACGTTCAGCACCCTAAACCCATCCAGTTCTGACAGCCTTTCTCTGTGTTGAGAAGCACATGTGCAATATTTCTTATCACACAGACAGCATCAATTTGCACATGGCCTCCCTTTGACACTTTTTGCCCACATCCCTAGTGGAATGGGGATAAATCTGCTGTTACCTTGAAGAAGGTGTTGACACTGGGCCCAACACCAATGAATTGCACCGTTGCCTCAATTAGCTGCTCAGGATCTAATGTCAGAGCCATGAGGACAAGGGGGTGATATGATACCCTGCAGGTGAGGCTCTGTCACTTACCTGGTGGCCCCATGGTGTGTCTTAGCATATCATATGCTTGAGCATGCTAATGCATACACGCTCCCAGCTCTTTTTACATGTATTCGGCAGAAACAAAGCCACAGGGGCCTCTGTGGGTCCTCGATTCCTCCTTGGGCCAGGAATGCACCTCTCTAACCAGGTCCAGTCCTGACGGGGAATAAGTTACAACTGATCTGATGTCAGATATTCTCTGGGAACTAGTAGTTGCCCGCAGGATTAAGGTTAAGGAGCATCCTGGTGCTAGGTCTGCGCTTTGGGGCATCTTGTAACTCGGAGGAAGTAGTGCCGGCAGAAGGGGGCAAGTGTACCTCCCTGTTACCCCCTAGCCACCCTCTTCCAACTGCCATCTGATGTGAGGTAACATGTGAGGGCGAGCTTCCATCTGTCCACGGTATACGCTAGCAGAAGGTGCAGCTAATGAGGCTTGATTTGCTGCTGCACCTGCCTCCAATCTGGGGGGTGATGGTAGTGGTGGTGGTGGTTTTCTGTAAGGTTGTGTGTGTGTGTGTGTGTGTGTGTGTGTGTGTGTGTGTGTGTGTGTGTGTGCTATGTGTGTGTGTGTACTGGGGATGCTCTATCTCACCAGCCTCTCCTCCTCCTCCTCCACCCGCCCCCTCTCCCCCTCAAGGTGTAATCATTGGTTAGCTTGTATGGGAGCGCCTGCAGGTTGATGGACCCTGGGAATTCATTAGGAAGTAGGTGAGGCCTTGGGTTGAAAGGGCCTTTTGACCTGCCTCCAAACACCCTCACATTACAAAGCAGAGGACGATTCAAAGGGAGAGGGAAGTCAGCCAACTTGTCGATGCGTCTTTACTGCGAGTATGATAGTATGTCTGTTGTTAAAAGGGAAGATTTTGATGCTCATATTGTGGCGTCGGCAGCTTTTTGCAACAATTCCTTCAGAAAATTAGCCTTATTCAGAAACCGTGTCAGTACCAGTTGTTGCATCAGAATCAGTTTCAAGTTGAAGATTATGAAATGCAGCTAAAACAAGATCTTCTTCAGTAGTTGTAGATGCGGTTGTTTTCTTCCAGATGGTGTGAGGGGGAGGTGTTATGTCCACATGTTAAATGCAGCATGTTTATCCCCCTTTTCTGTTCCCTGTCACAGATACCATTTGACACAAGAGCTCTTCAGGGGCCAGTTATTCCAGGCCATTGAATCCAGATCAAAACCAGCCCTATGTTTTTGTGACTCAGTGTTCAGCTCTCCTTTTCTTCACAATCAGTCCCTTACTGCTTCTGGAACTGAGACGGGAGGAAAATCCTCACCGCAGCTCTGCATTATAAGCCACAAATATGGCCAGCTCTTTTGAGTCGCCGCCAGTCTTGTACAGAACATGACATCCTAACATAGTGTGTGTTCAGGTATTAAATTTTTATAACAAAATCGTGTTGTATTTACGCACAGAGGAGCAGTTACAGAACATCCCGGACTTGAACTTTGAAAAAACAAAAAAAAAAGAAAACAAAAGAAAACAAAAGAGAGGGACTCATTGCCCCAAGGCAGCACTTATAAATGGCGGTGAACCCATCGTTGGGAAACTTTCTTTGCAAGCTGCGTGAATAATCCACAGGGTGATGTCATCGCTGACAAAAGCTATATGCCACTCTAGATTATTTTCAAATTAGCTGCTCCATTCAGAAAGGACTAATACATGTGGAGGCCCAAATTAGAGCTTGCATATTAATGGCTGACCTGGACAGACTGGTAATACTTAACATACTCACATTTGATTTGGAGCATATTGTTGAAAGTGAGCTGGATGGCTTTCCATCATTGCTTATAATCAAAACTCCATGGCACTGTGGTTAATTTTGGGAGATTCAGTGGATGATAACTTCCTGAAAATGACATTTAGATTTTTATCAGGTTTCATATCAGCAGCGCTCCAGAGTCACTGAACATACTGTATGCTTGACCATGTTATTCATCAGCATCTGGAAGGAAAACCATATCCTTGATTTGCATTCTAGCCACCCCACTTTATGCTACACCTCACATCATGATTTCATGAATACTTTATGGCTTCAGTTTGACCAAATGGCTCACATTTCAAATTAATTGAACTTACTTCAGTGTCTGACCCGACAGTGAAATGATACAATATACACTTCAGCATCTATAAATAATGTGAGTGACTGTGGTTCCTCGCAACCCTGCAGCCACTTTATAAGTTGCATTTTACTCTTTCCCCATCTCCTCTAAAAAAAAAAAAAAAAAAAAAAAAAAAAAGATGTCAAATTGGAGAGTCGTTTTAAATCAGAGCTTCATCATCACCAAATGAATCAACCACTGAGAGATAAATCTGAGGCTTGTGTTGAAATTATGAGAAAGCTCCATGGGAAAAGAGTTTATGCTGCGAATCTGAGAATGCTGATCATCCCATCGGGCTCATTTGTTTACTTTCAAATTCCCCCTTTTGTGGGTTTGGAATTGGAGCAATGTTTGTGCTTGCTTTGGCCAAGGGGGAAATCACTTGAGATGTGATTAAGAAAATGGATACTGCCCTCTTCTGGCAGAAACAATGATCGCTTCCCTATGGATCCACAGCAATTACACATTTACTACAGTAATCAGAGCAATACAAAATTAAAAACAAAATTTTCAGGTTGTGCAGATTTATAACAAAAAAAAAAAACAGGCTTCTCCTTTGATTCTGTCCATATTGTTTTTCCAAAATTTATAATTTCAATTGCACATATGGCTGAATGTTAGTGAGAGTTTGTGAGAAGCTACTACATGAACAGTGGACACCATTCTCCTAGCTGCAGCATGTGAGAGGAGGGAGAAAATTTAACCCTAGATCTTGGAAACAGAATGCAAAATGAACCATTGTTAGACAGTTTACCAGGCAGGCCATCATGCTCTAACCAGGTAATTGTCCAAAGCTTTTAATGACCACTGCAAATCATTCATTAAAGCGATGTATAAATCCCATATGTTTCCTGTGCCTCTCCCTTGTGTGTAATGGTGCTCCATCCTCGTGGCTGACGTGGGTCAGATCTTCAGGCAGGTGGCTGGGAAATGGAGGCAGATGGGCCGAATACGCCACCACTGAATCTGTGAAGTTCTCTCTTCAGTTTCAAGCTGCACCGATGGGCCCTTGAATTATTACCGGGCCCCCCATTCATAATTAGCCCAGGCCTGGTGGGGACCAAAGCCCCACTAATGATGCCTTTGTTGCTGCGCTGCACAATCAACAAGAGAGGATGTATGACTGGGAGAAGCAGTCCCACATTGAGTGATAACGTGCCTTTAGGGCAGCCTCTCTAAAACAATCACGCATGGTTTCAGCTCTCCCCTCGTTAAAGATGAGTGTTCACATGGGGCGTGAGACAGTGTGTGTGTGTGTGTGTGTGTGTCATTCTGTGTGTGTGTGTGTGTGTGTGTGTGTGTGTGAGAGAATGAGAAGCTTGTAGGTCTTCAGATATGCCAGTTCCCACAGGCAATATATAGCTATTTGATTTCATAAGCCTTTCAACAGCAGTCACTGTATGTTAAAGATGCCTCCACCCTCCACAACATTCAGCCATGTTTGATTTTCTTCTTCTTCCGATTGCCTCATTCTTCTGATTCAGTTCAATTTTGTCTTTTTGCTGTTTTATTTTTTTAAAGTTGGTATTACAGCCTTAGAGTAGTTTGAAACAAAAGCTGAGGTGTTGTTAATGTTTAATTTAAAAGACCAACAGGGAGCAACCTGTGACCTGATTTTCATTCAGGAAGTTACAAAAATGCATCAGTTTTTCGTAAAACTATGAACACTTTATACGTTTATGATTTTCTTCATTAAAGTTGAAAACCACTCCAGTGTCTCCACCTCCTCCATCTTGTTGGCCAGAGCACAGTGCTACTGTGTGTGGCCCCTCTTCACTTCACTCTTCAGCAGAGATGGAAGAAGTAAAAGTATCAATATCACAATGCAAAGATATTGCCTCAATATTTATACTTTGGTAGAAGTTAAAAAGTATTAGGGTACAAATGTACTTGTATCAGCAAGAAGTAAAAGTACTCATTAGACAGCAAATATTATAGTATCAGACTTATGGTATTGATGTATTTTATTATGCTCCAGTCTGATGAAGTGATTTTAATTTCAATTTAATTTTTTAATATATCATTGGTGCTTTTAATCTACAATAATACATAATATTTTATAAGCAAATCATGTGCCTTTTTTCTTTGTAAAATGTTGATCTTTAAAATAACTACCAACTATAGTTGTCACATAATTTTAGTGGAGTGAATAGTACAATATTTTGCTCTGAAATGTAGCAGAAAGTAAGTATAAAGTAGCTTAAAACGGAAATAGATGTAGTCAGATAACGTGAAGCACATCAGTAAAACTATTTAGTTACCTCCCATCAGTTCTCCTCAGGCAATTATGTCTGATTACACATGCAGTTTTTCTATTCCCGTTGTTTGCTTTAATGTGTGTGGAAAAAAATAGTTATGCACATTAATAAGTTTCAAGTCATTTCAAGGAACTGATTCCATAACTCCCTTTTTGCCACATTTCAACAGAGCAAATATCAGCCCACTGCTTCTTTCTGCCAGCTCTCCTTCACCTGCCCATTTCACCCATCCCATTCAAAACGCTAAAAAAGAACCCACTCCTACTTACGGGTGCAGATGAGAGGAAAGGTCTCACATGTATCTGAATAATCTCTCACTTCCTCCTCCTTGGTCATGACAACTCAGCTTCTACCTAAAAGTAGGTTGGAGCAGAGAAGCAAGGATAGGAGGGAGGTGAGGATAAACTTAACACAGGGAATGAATCACATTCTTTTCAAAGTAGGACTTTTTTGACGATAATGCCAAACATGTAGAAGTATTATTTCATATATGTCCACATTAATATTCATTCAATAACATATGAGGCAATTCCTTGAGAGGATGCACTTGAACATCACTTGAGCCTTTTCCACTGAAGGAGACTGAATTTTTGGCAGCTCCTGTCATCTACTCTGCCATTGGGAGAGCTGGCAACATGGTGGCACCAGCATCTGTTTCTGGCTCACAGTGGCAAGGAGGGGCCAGAGGGGGGGAAATGATGTATTTAGCACTTTTGGGACAAAATATTGTTTAGATATGGTGCTTCTATTGGATCCTTCGGAGATGATGGCAAAGATAATGACTGTGCTTTGTTTGATACCACAATGCAGCTCCAAGATGAGGTGTGTGTGTGTGTGTGTGTGTGTGTGTGTGTGTGTGTGTGTGTGTGTGTGTGTGTGTGTGTGTGTGTGTGTGTGGGTGCAGAAAATGCAGCACAGGAGGTGTATATCTATCCAAGAGTGGGTGGATCCAAAGTCCAGAAACTTGGATCTTTTTCAAATGAAAGTGTATTTATGCATTTATTAGTCTGCATTGACAGGCTGCGTTAAACGATTGCGCTCCACCCACTAGTTAAGTCCAGCTTTGAAGTCACACGTGAAAGGATTACCAATCATGTCCATATATGCCGAGGCAGAGTAAAAGACCAAATTGAATACACTCTCGCTGATTGCAGTCACTTTCATTCTTTCTCTGAGTCAAACAAGCAACTTGAGGGATGGTGGCTTTAACAAAGAATTCAATGCAAATTAGTTTGTGGTATGTAGACAGAGTTGGTACATTAGAGTTTAATTAAATTATGTTGAACCTCCTATATTTAGATGCATGTCCACATTTATGTATTAGTCACAACTTTTGCATTTACTTGCCATTTTGTTAAAGAAATTGTTGGGCATTTTGAGACATACATTTTTTTTACTTCCTTGGTGAGAGTTAGATCAGAAGATTGCTATCACTCTGATGCAGTCACATGTCAAATATCTGAGGGAAACAGTTAACCTGGCTCTGTCAAATGGTAACAAAATCCACATACAAGCACATGATAAGTTCATTAAGTAACATGTTATGTCTTGTTTGATTAATTTGTACAAAAACCAAAGTGTGAAAACGATGGAGGGGTTATGTGTCAGACTACAGTGACCTCCAAGAGTTTTGTTACTACCTCGAGGAAGTGGCTTCACCTGACCAAGAAATAGTCCGGCACATAACCCACAAATTGCTGCTGTAGTGAGCTGTTCCCCCCTATTTCCAGGCCTTATGCTAAGCTAGGCTAACTGGCTGCTGGCTTTAGCTTCAAATTTATTAAGAGACATTGCAATTTTCACACCAAACTCTTATCAAGAAAGCCATTCCTCAAAATGTAGAGGTGTTCCTTTAAGCACAGGTTTTTGAGCTGTACAGAAATTTCAACATAATGTGTGATGGATACAACTCACCACGCTCCACAAAGATGTTTAATGTCTTTCAGCTAACGCCTGCTTTTTGATGCCTGCTTTAAGTGTCTTGTTAATGTTAGCCTGGCATGTTTTCCAAGATCTAATAATTCAGCCTTTGGCACACAACTCTTTCGAAACATGATTGTTAAGATGTTGTTATAGTTGCGTGAACCCTGTGAAATTAACAATGTCTGAGCAGCGTGGCTCACCGATTACATTGTAACTAAGATGCAGGAAGTCAGCTGTGGAGAAGCCCTTTATGGGTTTTGGCATGTTGGAGAGACTGTTTGCAGCCAAATGTTCAAAACTCTGTTGTTTCACAGATCTGAGCAAAGAGAGTTCAGTGATGCAATGAAGTGATCAAAAGAGGCTGAAATCACAGCATTTGTAAAGTATGATAAGTGAAAGCTTGAAAATAGTATTACGACTCCGTAGAGGAAACTTGACTGTTTTAGATCAAAAAATTCCTCCAACTTTTACTAAAAAAAACATGTTTCTGTTGATTACATGACTCAGTTAAGCACCTTGTTGCACCATTTTTGAAACTGCTCGCATTAAGACCAGAAGCTGACAATTTCCAGATAAAACCCCACTTTTCTCAATAGTCTTCTTTTAAGCCCCCCTGCTAACCTTCCTGCTGTCAGTAAAACTCATAACACACATTTACCTGGTCAATAGTGCATGGCTTCTTTAAAAAATCTGAAAATCCATAATGTGAAATGTGATTTCCTCTTGTATCCAGACATACTTTCGGGACAAACGCAGGACAGACAGCCACTACTGTGCCTAGTAGATTAGAGTTCTCCACTTCTTCCTGTTTCATTCCATCCAGGTGCATACTGGGAACGCTGCCATGTATATCCCTCGGTGCACAACAGTACAGCGCAGCTGTGGAAGCCACCTAAATTTGATTCCTCTCGTTGTAGCCTAGCAACGGTGGGTATTAGAGCACACAAGCTGGATGGGTGCAGTTCTGGTGCCAGAGGCAGGATGGGCGCCTGGTTGCAGCTCATTGGCAGATGACATTGAGTGAAAGCTGGCATTCTGAGATTAGAGGATCAGATGCTCACAGCACTCTTTGCAGGAAGTAGTATGAAATGTAAAATCAATGCCAGGAGGGCTTGACGGGCTGTTAACACCTGACGTACAGATGTACATAGATACACCATGTATAATGTTGTTACACAGCACATAAACCCACATTACATAAACTCTGTTTTGATTTGTTGAGATACCATAATTTGCCTTTTGTAAGAATCCAGTATCTCTAATGAAAATGTAATATTTGCTGATGTAAAACAAACCAAAAGAGCATTTAAAAAAATCTGTTATCAGATCTTGGCTGCCTCTGCAGACGAGGAAAATGGCCCAGGGTTTGAGCAGATGTGTTGGCGTCATTCCGACAGGCCCAGACTTCTAATGTCACCTTTGCTACTGATTTACCTTGAATAAATAAGCTACTGTTTAAACTTGTTGTGTTAGTAACTTAGCATAGAGGGGCGTCCTGGCAGCATTGTGGTCTAAAATGTGTGTACCATGTAAACATAACTTCCTGGTTTGAATTCAGCCCAGGACCTTTACACGTTACACGTCTGTCTCGTGTCTCTGTACTACCTGCGAAAAATTCCTTTCCCCTCCAAAAAAATAACATTAGTAAAACACAGCCAAACAACACACCTCTTGTGGATTTAAAACACAAGCCGGTTACATTTCCACTGGCTTGAGGCCGCTGAGCGGGGGAGGGAACTCTCCCCCAAAAGCGTTGGCAGCTACGCTAGCTTCTGTTTGCTAGAATACCAGATGCCTCACGCCACATGCTTCAACCACTTTGATTTCATCTCTGTGCAGTTGTTGATCAGATCTGTCTCTGTTTGACGCAACCTGCCTCCCGTCTCCCTCATAACTTTCATCTTTTCCAAGCTGGGCAGGCGGGCGGCCGCGGCTGTCTTGAGATGTCACCCGGTGACGTGCAGCGTCCATCTGGTATATGTTGTAAAGGGCCTGGATGAATGAATGGCCAGCCACTCCACTGCTTCCTTTATGACTCTCAGCAGTGGTGCTGTCCAACTTTGATTCCCCAGTTATTAGGGAATCGAATTCCCCACTGAGGCGACGCCCAGAGGAGAGGAAGAGAAAGAGACACACAAAAAGAGTGTGAAATCTGTGGCAGTGCTACAGAACATACTGTACAGCCCACCACTGCTCTCTTCCTGGAGCCTCTTCTTCCTTTGTGTGTGTCTATAAACACGTTTACACCACAGTCAGTCCTCTGAAATGGAAAAGTTGGTAAAGCTTTGTATAGCAATAACCCAATATCTAGCATAAGGTTCTTAATCTGAGGTGTTAAAGTGTATGAATCTTGGATTTTTGACTGAGGCGGAGTGAAGTTTTAGGCGTGTTTAAAGAGCAGCAGTTCAGGTAAAAGCAATCTGAAGGTAATATAACGAACCAAGCACCCTACGACAGAGACGGAGTAAACTAGGTGGATATCCCTCAGGGGATTTTCCTTCATCTTAAAAACTATCGACCGTTTCCCTCTGAATTTAAAGGGCTCCTACTGGATCCCATCAGAAGGGGATTAAAAAGGAAAAGGGCAACTGGGATCACTTGGAGAGCAGACCCCTTCCACTTGAGCCAACACTCAAGCAGGGATGAAGTGGAGGCGCAGAGACGACCCAGAGGGAGAGAGCGCAGAGGGAAGGGAGAGACGGGGAGGTGGCATAGTTTGGATTCCCAATATGTGTCCGGGGAATCCGAAGTGAGGCCAGATGGCACAGGCCTGCCGGTCTTTGGGAATCACAGCATACGGCGGCGGGACGCATGGCAGAAGGTAGCGGGAAACAGTGCCGGGGTCAGCTCTTGATGTTGGACGCTCCCCGGAGCGGTTCCTTCCATCCCTTTGAACAAGAGAGCATCTCCACACTACTGTGCTGCTTCTCTGCTTAATGCGGCAGTTGACTTCAAACACCACACAATTCCCTCCTGCCCAAAGCCTCCTGAGTTCTAAACATATGTTATCAGACCTGATGAAAACACAGTGCCAATAACATGCCACTGAGCGCCACGCATGGACATATGTGTTCTGTTTTCTCCGCAACTTTCATCTCGTACAATTTAATTTGACTCACTGGTGAAACTGACATGTGGGAGCTACGTCACCAAGCCAGAATGTAACAGCAGCATCGCTTCTCAACGCCTGTCATGCCAGTGTTCTTCGCTATAGTGCAGCACAATATGATGGCAGCCAATTATATCAGTCAGCTCTCTGAGACAGATGTCCAATATAACCTGGTTAGTGCTAATAGGCAGATTTTTAAACAAGAGTAATTATTCATCGTTCACAGACCAGTTAAAGAGACGGATGCTAATATCTGATGCTGAATGTGTGTGACAGGTGTTACCACCAATTTCCCTCAGTCTCTTGTGGCAGCGCCCACTATGAAAACATCTTAAAACACGTGTGCATCCACATTGTAGTGATCTCACACATTTTTAACACATACTCTTTGACTTTGGGAAAGCAGCAATTCTGCTTGTGCATACTGATTATCCTCCTCTATTTCTGTCTAAATAACAGTTTTTTGAAAGCCAAGTGTGGTGTTATTCTTGTTGTTGCATCTCCATATCCGTGTATAGACTAAGATTCGCTCATTATTCTCATTAATGGTCCATCTGTCATCTTGGCAGAAGCCCACTGGTATAGAGTTAGCTATGATTAACATTTAATCTATATGATTTTCTAATGAAAGCAGGGGTACCACACTCAGTAGTGATTGATTTGTCCACTCTCTTAATAATGGCTCGAGCTGTTGACGAAGGTGTTTAACTGTGTGCTGATCATGATGCTATTCTTTTCTGAATTTCATAAATTGCTACCTCTTGATATGACTTTTCCTCAACAGTGTTTTTCTTCAGTTATTAATGTTGTCATCCACACTACATGGAGGATGAGAATGCTGTCACTCACATCATCAAACACTGATGCTAGTGTTATTGTAGTTTAGCTTCTGATATGGCCGGTAGATAATCCTGGTTTTTGTTCATGTCTCAGTTGGTTACTGACGCAAGAATCATTGTAGCGTGTAGTTTTGCTTGTTCGCTCTGTGTGCGCAGGTTTCTTCAGGTGCTCTGAACAGTCAACAACACATCAAGGTTAGGTGAACTGGAAACTGGAATTATGGTTTGTTTGGATGAATACACAGCACGTGCACTGGTGAAACTGTTTCCCTGACTGTCACCCAGGATGCATTCAACCCCCTGTGACCCTGAACAGAAATAAGCAAGTAAAGAAAATGAATGGATACTGAATAACAGATTCATTTTTTAAAATTTAATTGAATGATTATTTCCATTATCAGTTAATCTTTATTACAAGCTGTGACAGTGGGGCTGGTATTGTTTTTACCTTGTCTGTGTGTGTGTGTGTGTGTGTGTGTGTGTGTGTGTGTCCTCATGGCAAAATGTGGTCTGTCTGTGGACAGATTTTGTCACCATGGTAGCGTCAATCCCCTTGCAAGATTAAGTCACAAAAACTTTACAAGTGTGTAGTTGGGATCAAAATGTTAACTTGTTCGAAGTGAAGGCTGGGTTCGATGGATGTGGTCTGACCCATGACCACTGAGTGCCCATGTAATAATGTAGTAATGACTACTGAGTACTGTGCAATAATGTAGTAATGACGACTAAGTACTCATGGGTCAGAACGTCATAATGTTGACGTGCGTCGCAGCTGGTGTGATTGCATTGCAAGATGGTCTCTAGTTACTTTGTAATTAGTTAATTATATGGTTATTTTCTTGGTATAGCTCAAACGAACAACATGGAGGAAACTCCCTCCCGAAAAACATTAATGGGGTAAAAAAAAAGGAAGAAATTTTTAGGAAGAGCAGCAGAGGATGTTGTATGTGCAGAGAAAACAACAGTAAAGTTACACACAGAAAGAGAATCGCAATATTAAGTAAATAGTCTGTGGTGATTTTACAATTTGTCTTTGAATAAAGAGTGAGTAATGTGCTAAAGAAATCAATGGGGGGCTATAAAAAGAATAATTAGTGATGTGAATGTACTGAATGCCCCTCCAAAGGTCTGCAAGTCAGCCACAGACAGATATTATAGACTTAAAGGCTTATTGATTTTCTTACCAAGGCCCAGGTTTTTACTGTCTTAAACTGTCTCTTCCAACTCCTACTCAAAAAGATCTGCACTAATTAAACAAACTGAAAAACCCATATCAATACCAAAAATTCAAATGCCTCTACTCCTCACACTGCAGATGCCTCAAGACGCCGACTTGTGTTGCAGTTGTCTGTATGAGCGACATAGATCTGTAACCTTCCATAGGCTCACCGAGACATCTGCCGTTCATGGCAACATGAATAGAGCTGTTGGCTCGGGTTCAAGCTTTCGAGAGTGCCTTTTGTCGGCGAACAGCCCATTGTGGAAGGATAGGAGGATGGTGTTTACTGTCGCCGCTACCTTCGTGGCCCCCACAAGGAGGATAATGAGATACAGTTGTTATCAGTGACAGCCGAGGGCCACGAGGAGTTGTATCAGCCCGGTGCCTCTGCTCTGATCCTCCCAGGGTGAGAGAGGAGATTGGGATGATGCTAGTGTTGACATGAAGCCTTTTGTAATTTTGTCTTCATAGAAACAACATACAGTGTGATTTAACTGTCTTATATATAAAATGAGAGGAGATATGACATGAATTTCTGATTGTAAAGAATCAGTTGGTCCAGTGGGTCAGGGAAGAGGTGAGAAACCTGCTGGGACTCTGGCTTTTGACTACAATTACACTCACGGGACCAGTTGTTAGCAGTTCAATATGGAGTATACCCAGTCAACCAAAAGTCTTTAAAAAAAAGTTATTAAATCACTTTACTACTTGACAAAAGTCATTAGTTACATTAGCTCCGTCAAAGGTGCCTTTAAAGACCTACGCATCACATCTTCTCTATTTAACACATAAAGAAATAAAAAAACAAGACAATGTGGTTTAAGAAGAAGGCAGAAGGTATTTACTGAACGCCAACAGCAAACGTTAGCTTAATTAGCGTAATTCTTGACTACAGACTCACCAGCTGCATGTAGGTATAGCTGCTCGGGCTAGCCAGCAGATTACTAAAAAGTTGTTGCATAAATGAGACAAATTTTTAGCTACAAGGAGGTGTATTTCCCGCTTTTTTTCTCCATACCTCAAGCCCCTGCACCAATCTAATGCCTCTTGTAGCAGTCTGTCGTCTGAAAGCACATAGGTGAAATTCAGATCAATCATCCATAAAACCCCCAAAATATTGAAATTATGAAGCATTACCTGGGGTAAGTAAATGTAATGTAAATACTAAATCTGAAATTGTAATCCCCTTCACTACTCGTTGCTGAAAAAAGTGTTACTGTGAGCTTTGATTTGAAATATACCTTTGTTTGAACTTTGACATGTCTATATTACCCAACCAACCTCCCCCTACACACAGATGCCATTCATTCTTATCTCACAGCTCAGACCAAACATAAAAGCAAATCAGTGGTGGCACACTTTACCCAATAACCAAGCTGGATGTTGCACAACATCTTAATTGATTTGTTCCAAAACCAGATGAAGTGACTCACAAAAATCTGCGCTATATGCCCCTAGATAAGTGCAAAGAAACACGATTTCTGCTTTGAAGAGTATCCAGCAATTATGTGTGGTATTTGTGGACAAACGTCATTGTTCATGGAATTTAGGGTCGAAGCTGAGACCCTTACAGATGATTTATGTATTCAGCTGGGGATGGGGGTGGATAAAATGGGCAAATTTCATCTGGCTGTAGCAAGCTCCAGCCCAGCGGGCCTAGAGAAGGCTTAAACATAAGCAGGACGGGTGCCAGGTCCTCTCCTCGGCCATTGTGCTTTAATTAACCTACATAGGAGCTGACTGCTTAAATGTGCAGTGATAGATAAGGCCCCTTGGATGATTGATTTATTTACTGCACATGCTAGTGATTTCCATAACATTACTACCCCAATTACTAGCCATATGAGGCACAAAAGTCATTAACAGCCAGCCTCAATGTATGTATGGCCATAAATGTACTGACATACAGTAAAACATTTATTACACTGCAGATTAACTTCCAAAAAACATGACCAAGTTTCATGGGACTGGAATCTGGAAGAAAAATCTCTCTTCATCAAGATCAGCCGAGGTCAGCGATGTTTCAGTGAAGAACAGCGAGGAACAATTACACTGAATGATCAAGAGATGGTGCATCCACGACTCTTGGAGACATTGTTTTACAAAAGCGCACTGGGTCTGGCTTTGTCAAGTGAAGTCTGGCATGGGCCCAGCAGCAGTCTTAGGCTGTGATTGCAGCAGAACGTCTCCATCAGAGAGCACTAGAAGGTAACGGTGGGATTAAAATGGGCACTGCTGGCACATACAGGCGGGAAGGGTGTTTCTTTTTTTTTTTTCACTAGGCCATTGTTCCATATGTGCTCCACCTGCGCCTCTCAGAGCCTCGCGCCAAACACACGGCCGGCAGGCTCTAGCATCCTTGCTGATTGGAAGTTGCCATGGTGACGCTGGAAGCCGGTGCTGAAAATGGGGGGGTGCGCTGTAAATCTCAACATGGTATTTTTTTAATTTAGGAAATTGGCAAAGGAAGTGTAGTAAATGAATCGTCGTTAATAATAATTCACATATGGGACAAAACACAATTAGGCGGTTTTTGGCTACAGGCAGAGAGCAGGCAGCCCCCTCTAAAATGTGATCTCATCTCATCAAAGGCACTTCAGCTCTCCCAGTAGTCCTGAGTGAGGAGATAGTATGCCTCAATCTGATAATGATGTTTATGGAAATAATATCACTGAAGATTATCATTGGACACAGAGAGCAGTGAGATGGAGACATCAATCATTTAATGATGACCCATAAATTGATTCCTTATCAGCTCATCCATGGTAAGAATGATTCAGTGCATTGGCTTATTAAACAACTAACAGAAAACTCAAATTTATTCTTTCCCTGTGGGAAGCTTACCCACTACCCAACACTGTTTTGTTTCATGAGGTATTTTTTCATAAAGTGTTTGGAGTGCAGAGGAGAGGCGAGCAGCAAAGCTCACCCGTAGCTTTTAATAACATGATGGCCACCATCCAGCTTCAGACGAGTGCTGGGATTGGCTGATCCCTTCACACCCTGGCACCTGGACCAGCCAGAAGTGTGTGTGTGTGTGTGTGTATGTATGTGTGTGTGGGTGCGAGAGAGTGTGTGTGTGTGTGTGTATGTATGTGTGTGTGGGTGCGAGAGAGGAAGAGGGTGAGAGAGGCTGTTATTGGTGGCTGCACTATTGGAGGTGTGACTTGACGAGAATCAAAGGCCCTCACCTGCAACCAAGTGAGAAGAAAAATCATTAAAATGGTTTCAGGCCAAAAGCCTTTGCATAAAATCCAGAAACTTTTAGTTTAAAAAACATTTTCTCCTGCTGTTAAATTCAAAGTTTGACATACATTCAAGAAAATTCTTGGCTTGGGTTTTGGTATTTGCAGCAGGTGTGTGAGGGAATATGTGAGGAGAAAAACCTCCCTGACTGAAATCTGCAGGGCTCGAGTTTGTGTGAGACAGACAAAGCTGCGGTGATGCTCACAACTCACCATGGTGACCCATGTATTTGCGTATGATTAGCACCCCCTGCTGAAAACGGCTGTGCAAATATGATATGTACATTTGCATGTTTGTTGTCATTCATTTGACCATTAATCCATAATCCAAACTAAACTGCTGGTAAACAGCATTGTGTGGATGTGTGTTTGATTGCTCAGCTGCGGTTGCAGGATCATCCATTGGGTTAATATGTGCAGAAAGGAGCTTTGGGTCACGACTGCAGGATTGATAAAGATGAATTTTATTTCTGCCGTTTCCTGAGATAGAATTCTTATTTCTACTTATCTCTATCAGACCAAGCAGAAATGTTAACAGTTCTGATCTCAGGGTGTGTTTCTTAACTTGGTGCTGTTTGTGGGGCTCCCGCACTGGCTTATCCAGTGCGGATGTGACCTTTCCGAGTCATTGAAAATGCAGAGTAGCTACAGACAAACTGACCTGCAGAGGAATTAGCCGCTGCTCCTTTCGTCTCCTGCAAACCCAACAGCTTGAACACGCCTGGGCGCTGCCTCACAAAGGCGCTCTACAGAGGAGGCCTATTAATCTTCCCAAAGCCTCAAAAAGCAGAGGAGTCAGTGTGGGCCCCTGAGTCTGGTGCCTGGGGCCCACAGACAGGGGTCCTTGGCAAGCTCCACGGGGTCACTCTTGGCCCCCGATCAAATAGGCGGGGGCGGGACAAGGGCACAGGACGGTGTACCTGTGCCCTTTAGCAGATGCCAGGCTGAGGCGTGCTCCGGGGAGAGGTGAGAGGATCAGTCCTGGTGCTGCTGGCCTTCCACAACATCAATCAGGATGTAGCTGCTGTTTCTCCATCATTAAAGAGGCGATAGATGGAAGGTGATCTGAAAGCACTGCAGCTGTCTCTGGTGTTCAAGACCCAACGTGAATGAATAAACAACACCTGTGGCACCACTTTTGCTTTCACTGTTGTCTTTGTTGTTCAAATTATCATGTAGAGACATAGTTCTAGTATCAGTTTGATCTCTTGATACATGAAGTGATAATACTTGACAGCACAACATCTACATTATGGGTGTAAATCATTTATTTGCTTGTGGTCTGAGCAAATATTGAATAATGGGCCTGTTTAGTCATTTTTTTCCCAGTCTTTGTTGGAGCTCAACAGGACAAAATGATCACTTCCCAACAGTGCCTGTTTTTCCATGTACAAAAATACTATTCTAATGACATGAAATGAACAACCCTGAGGCTTTTTGGGAGCAACTGTATTATCATTTGTTTAATCTTACAGATAATTTGAGGAATGTAATGAGATATACACATTTAATCATGAGTCTGGTGATACTCTATATTGTTACTGTCAACAAATCCCATGAAAAGTCTAAAATGAAAATAAAGTGTTGTCCGTGTTATTCTTCTGTAATATAGAGATCCATTGTTCAAAAACTATTAAACATCCATCAGTGAACCACACTGTTGGACTGGGTTTCTTCATTATGATGAACATGGGCACTGTAGTTTATTTTGACTCAGTCATACATACATCTCCCTGCTGGTGTAAATATTCAGAATATTTGTTAATGTGTATTAATCCGCAGCTGAAAATAGTCCCCAACACAAGCACTATTTAATTGTTTGCTAAAATTTACAGGACACAACTTTTTAATTACACTATATATTTGTCAGCTTTCTCTGGTGCCTGGGGCCCCACGGACAAGGGTCCTTGGCAGGCCCTTTCAAAGAATTACACATCTAGTAGAAACCAGTGGGCTTGGGGCTCAGTGCCTCAGACAATATAGATGCATTATATGCAATTAACTGATATAATAGCAGTCAACAACAGTTTCTTACACAGGCACCCAACACAAAGTTAGAGAAATATTCCTCTGCTCTGCTAAAAATATGGCGACACCATAGAGACATAATTCACAGAGAATGCAGTAAATTACAGGGGGCTCCACAAAAGTAGATACCAAATGAGGCTTAATTTTAATTCTTAACACTGTTTAATAATTTATTTCTTGTATGCAATAAATCTATACTACATGCATGGTCTTATTTAATATAATTCAAACGCAATAGGCTGGATAGTTTATCGTCAGTAACATAATACTAATGTAATCTGATTATTTCTAAGCCCTGGTAATAGAAAGCATTTTCACGAGGTGTCTTCGAGTAAGACCAGTTCTCTACTAGTCCCACGGGTGCAGTTTTGAATCCAACAGTGACCTTTGACCTCTGCAGAGGAGCTTAAGGGAAACCAGAATTTCACCCCAGAGATAAAGAAAAAGAATCACATTGTTAATATTATCTATATCCATCAACCATTTCAAAGTAATGTGTGCAAAAAGGAGTTTGTGTTGGAAATATTGGCAAGGTGCTGCCCTCTTTGAGAGAAGCTTCCAAACTCTCTGAATAAATCAGAATTAAAAGAAGGGAGAAGATGGCAACTCTGTGCTCTCAAGTCATTCATCAACAGAAAGCAGTGGTTTTCTCATGCTATAACATTTTACTCCCAGGATGTGAACACAGGCTTGCTCCTATCTCGCCAGAATACTCATTCACATCTAAAGTCTGGTCCAATCACCTTTATTTCCAGTGGAATTTGAGTCTCTAAAAAAGTCTGTGTTTTTAATATGTGTTTGTTTTGACACAACTCTGTGTTTTTTAAAATCAAAAACTATAATGAAGTTTCCTGAAGTGTTAATGCTTAAAAAGGCAACAGGAAACATTCCATTTTATTTATTTTCCGTCAAATCATCCAAAAGCAAAACCATAAAATTATCCTGTTATCGTGTTGAAGCTTCAGCATCCTTCAGCTGGCTCTATTGCCTCTTAAACAAACAAACCTTGCTCGGGCTTTTCAGTGTGTGTGAGGACTTGTCAGAATAGATGTACCCTGCTGTGGCTGCTGCTCTTTTCACCCCACAGCCTGTGAGGACTGAACAGAGCTCTACTGTGCCTCAGCGGACATTGAAATTCCCTCGACGTTTGTACAGTGAATTCCATTTCCTTGCCTTTTGATTCATACTTTTTTTTTCGTTTTCTTTTTGCTGTGAAGTACCTTTTTGTCCCCTGTTTGAACTTCAGTGAAGAATCGCTCTGCAAATGGGGGTTGGGGTCAGACAAAATGGGTAAAGGGTCTGACTTGAGAAGGGAAAAAACTATAAAGAATAATGGCATGCAATGAATAAGGAAATGCATTAAATAACATCTATGTAAATGATGGCTACTCCTGTCAAGACTGTTACTAGGGGTGGGCTGTTTATATAAGTGCACTAGGAAATTAGCTCTTATCAGCTATTATCAACCACTTAAAGTGGTTTAAAATCATTTGAAGCTGCAACAATTGGTGATAGTGTTTTGAAATCTCAGACACCATTGTCAACTGAAACACACAATTTTCTTATTTAATATTTTAATAACTTTAAGACATGGTTGCAAGGCTGATGTCTGTAGGTCGGACACATCTAATTGGTGGCTAATGAGGAAGTGAATGTCAATATGCAGCATTGGACCAGACACTTCTTTCTTTCTCCTGCACCCTACAGTTTGGACGGTCAATGTCTCTATAGCCTATCGAAGGTGTCCACATTGACCGGGTTCAGCTCAGAACAGCTTGTTCTCATCGCGGTGAGGTTCATCTATACTGTATGTGGGGTGTGGATTAGGGGATGAAAGAATGCCACTGACTGTGAAATTGCCTGATTTTTATCAGGGATGTTGGAGAGCAGCTGTGCACAATCCTCTGCCCTAATCCTGGGGCCAGAGAGAGGACCGAGCAAGGAGGGGAGGTGTGTACGTGTACTTTTGCCTCCCTGTGTGTGTTGCATACATACCAAGGTGTATAATGGAGAAGTTCTGAATGGTTGTGTTTATGCATGCCCCTTCAGTAGAGTAGTTATCCCTGATAAGTTATCCCAGTGTTTGTACTCTCATGAGTGTTTCTGCAGCAGTGTGGAACCAGCGGTGTCGCTGGGATTCAGGGAGGATTCAGCAGATGACTGAGGCCACGGCTTGGCTTTTCATGTTTCAATTGGTAGAGGCCATCAGCAGTTAAGAGCTGTGTCATAACAATATTATTGATGCATTGACTGTATAATCCTGTCTCTCCGCCATCTGACCAAGCCTGATGTTGGAATAGAGAGGAAGAGGAAATCCAATTGGGAAGTTTGTCAGGATTTTTATAGAATTTTCAATTTATGCTCCATAATAATGAATACATAAAACTTTGTCTTCTTGTCACTGCTGAAGGCAAACTTAAAGCTGCACCCATCATCTTTTATATTAAAGTCTGTTAAATAACTATATGTATAATGGGAAGGTGGCCCCATGTAGTGACAAACCCACTAAAAATGATCACCCAACTTTTCCCCTTAGCTCTATGAAACTTTTCTTTAAGTTCATTTGTTTTTTCTTTTTCTGACCCCAACTTTGAGCTTCGTCTCACCTCTCCCGTTGACTTCGTTTACAAATACAGCTGTTTGAAGCAAAAAAAGCTCTGATAATTACACTGCATGCTACCTGCCCAGCACCAAGTGGGTGGCAGACCGATCATAGCTAAAGGGAGAGTGAATATTGGACTTACATTCATCAGGTGGACAGAAAACAACTTCAAATGAATGACAAGGTTTCTTCATGATTTCTGAATGTGTAATTTGGCAACTGTTTGCCCACATGCTCATTATATCTACTTTCAGCTAATACAAGGTGATATGACATGCCAATATTTTGTTTACAGCTTATATCACTGTCTTCTAGTGGCCAAAAAAATCAATTGATACTGCTTTAAAGGAGGTATTTGTATGTTTTCTCTGCTGCCAAGCGTGTTTTCTCATTGTACATTGACAAGAACTTCAGCCATTGTTGCATTTACAAGACAAGAAGTTATAATAATCCCTTTGAGTAGTGCTATGTCTTCAGGGTAGACTGGAGACGACACTGAGTCGCTATCGGAAAGTGATGAGATGGGCTGAGGCTAGCTGGTTAGCATGCTAACTTCAGTAGAAGGAAAGATGTGACAGAGACAAGAGTTAACATTGGTGTTGCTTTCCACTGCTGGAGAAAGTTCTTGGTGAGTAAAGGAATGAAGTTAGATGCTGAACTTGCAATGTTTCTTCTAGACAGGTTAACAGCCATTAATGCTAATGTTGGCTATGTAGCAATAGCAAAACTTACAAACAGCTCCTTTAAAGAAGTTTGTGTGATATAAGCAAAATTCAAATCAAAAGTCGATCAAAGTTAATAGCAAATTGACTTTTCCATATCAGTATGGATGCGTAAGTATAAAGTACAATAAACTTTTCACATTACACATAGTCATTTGTTGTAAAATTCTTGGTTGTAAAACTCAATGTAAGTATAAAAGTATTAAGTCTCACAAAATAAAAATACTCAGGTTTAATGTTGCAATTTCAAAATTGTGCCCAAATATAGTAACTGAATAAATACACTTTGTTACTTTTCACTGTTGGATATAGACATGCAAAACCTATCACAGAACATGAAGTGTCAGTTTGGTCAACCAAGTTACATCATAACTAGAGTTTGGATCATTTACATCTGAGCTATATCATTGTTTCTTGTCTTTTTTGTCACAGTGAATACACAGCATGGGGTTTGGAAAAACAGTGAATCTTTGATCCCTTGTCTTTGATGTAGTGCTGCCCACATATAGAAGCATGTTTGTTGTGGGCGACACATGTGACTGAAGTTCTCTATCCGTCTCCATGTGACAGGGAAATCATTTCTTGTGGCGGCACTCAGATATTTGCATACATGATGAATCAAGGCCTATCTCGGTGGCCATGCCTGACGCGCGGACTGAAATATACTCAGCAGGTGACAGGCAACCATATGCCTCAAATGCCATGGGGTCCTGAAGCCGGATCATCTCCAAAGGCTAACTGGCAGGTCTAAGTAGGGACGGCATTAATACATATTATTCACAAAGAGCATGATTGAACAGAAAAATGTGCCCGGCGTGTACCCAGCTGCTTTGTTGGCACACAGCTCAGCCTCTGCCTGGGTTTCAAGACTGAGCTTGGATTTAGCCATGCATTCACTGAATTCCCCATGCAGCTCTTATTCATTCATTCAGGCACAGGCTGGGCTCTACCAACAAACTGGTATCTGTGTGTGTGTGAGAAAGGAGTGTGTGCATTTGTGCCAGTCCCTGAATGGTTCTATAAATCGCAGCAAATTCTGATTTTTAACAAGCCTATACAGTAAATGTTTATTATTCAGAAATTCAACGGATGTAGTTTAAAGAGGCCTCTTTAAGCTTTGGTCAATGAATTATTGTAAAGCTTTTCTTTCACAAAGAGATGCCTGCACTCTGGCAGCTGAACAGAAAAAGTTTCCCAGGAAAATAAAGCCTTTGACCTTTAATTTTACTCTCACTTGCTATTACAGCACCCCGCTGTGGACATTTTCTATTCATCCTGCTGAGCTGAGTTGTAATATTTTAACAGTTTCCATTGTGCCTTCTTTAAAGATTCATTTTGACATGTCTTGGCTGATGCAAACCAAGATTAGACACGTTTCCTGTTTGTAACTCGGCACAGTGAGAGCCTCTCCATTGATGCTCTCACCTGCCGCATGAGTTTTTTTACTCGCCATTCACATTCATGAACATGTATGGATACATGTTTTCCATAGCTTTCCTCCCAGCCATTAGGAGGTCAGCAGGTGCTTCTGTGCTCCCCAGATGTCTTTGGTTGACTCACAGTGAAGTGTGATGGATATATTTAGAGGTGCATCGCCCTCTAGAGGCAAGGATGGGAAGAGGTTTTTCAGGCCAAGACTTTCCCTGGAACACAGCCTCATGAAAGTCAAACACCTTGTCATTAAAAAAAACACAGTGTTTATTCCACTCATCGTTTTCAGATGGTGATTTACTTTTACCAAGTGAAAGTTTCATCAACAATATGATTTACAAGTTAAGTTCAGTGCATAGTAAAAAATAAGAAGTAAGAAATAATTTTGTTAGTTTATTTCTCAAGTATTTGTTGATATGGAAAACTTTAATGACAATGATACTGACACAGGTGAGGTTACACATTTTGTACTTTATCAGATTCTTTCCTTAAACCAGAATTTACTTCCATAATCATTTAAATGAGAAGGTTAGAGCTGAAAAAGCAGGAGGCAGTATATCAAAAATCTCTCTTTTTACTTTAAAATACAAAACAATTGAAAAGCCTACATTTATCAACAGATTAAACCCGTATAATCACTGGAAGAACTGAATCTTTGGGGGAGTGATGGAGCCTGTAAATATAGAAGATGTCACACAATTAAAGAGCTTTAATGAGCCCAAAAATAATACGTTTATTTCAGTAGAATTTATAAACAGAAAGCTGACTTCATATTCTGTTAACAGAACTTCAAATTCATCAATTGCCTTCAGTCTTACCTTCACCGTTTATCAGCTCTCCAAAAGAAATTTGACTGCAAAATAATTCAGAGGGATATTTGTCATTTGTCTGTAACTTCAGTGTGTGTATGTCTATTCCAACCAAACTTTACACTAAGTCATTCACGCTAACTTCTTCCAAGCTTTCCTTTGGCAAGTGAAGTAAACTTACGTGCTGTCCTTTGAGTGGCTTGCTGTAAAAATCAGACTCCACTGGTTGGCTTCCTCTCCGACTCTCATTCACGGCAACACCTGGGGGGAAATTATCTAATATGCACAGCCGAACAGAGAAATGTAAAGTAAAGGAAAATAAAAGACTCCCATTTAGTGCAAGTGAAACTCACTCATCAAAACATGGCACTGGGGATTTGATTAAATAACACTTCCCTGAGGATTAATTTCCCACCAGTGCAACTGGGACTGCAGAGACTACAAAGGCATGCAAGCACAGGTTTTCTCTGTGCACACTGAGATGAGTTTTTAAAGACTCACTTGGCGTGTGATGAACGATGTTGATTTTATCTGGGGAGAGAGAAGACTTTCTAAGCCATTTACAGTACACAGTTTAATACAGTCATTTGTAAGGTGGCTGCTTGTTTCTGTTTAACTTCTGCTGCGCTGCATAGTATTTATTTTTATGTTAAAGTTCCAGGAAATCTGAGCTCTGTGGAGCCTCTCTGTGATGACAGCAAAGCTTAGCCCACATATCCAGGATGGAGGAGTATTTACCATAGACACTGTCATCGTCCTCTCTGTTGTTGATGATACTTGCTCTCAGCTGATTCAACTTCTCCTGCAGAGCCAAACATCAGTGTTTTAATATTAGACCAACATACGAGCATCCGATTGCTTACACATGAGATTTCCATAAATGATCTGTTTTATATTTGCACATGCTGAGAGAACAATTAGATCGGCTGTGCAGTTGGGTTGTAAATCTTTTGATGTCTTCATGGAGGTCTAGTAGAAAACTGACTGTCTGCAAATAATGTTCAAATAAATGCATACTTTAAACAACCAGAGCAGAATAAAAGAGGGAAGGTAAGTTTTAGTCATTATACTAATAAATATGGGATCTCATCCAGAGATGAAAAGTGACTAAGTACATTTACTTAATGCAATTTTGAGTTCCATTATATGCAACTTTATACTAATACTCCACTACATTTTAGAAGAAAATATTGTAGTTTTTACTCTTATCTCTTCTTTCTACGCTTCTTTTGTCTGGCAGCAATAGTTTCTGAGTAATTTTCAGATTCAGGTTTTACTTTATAAAAGCAAGTTTATGTTATGTATCACATTGCTGCAGATTAAACCAGTAGTTTTTGGCTTGTGACGTGTTATAAAAAAGTAACTGTCTAAAAAGTAAGCCTCTTGTCACTCTTCATGTGTTCACTCTTCAAAATAAATCGTGATCCAAAGAGGTAAAAGGATCAAAAATGCACAAAAAAAAAATGCAATGATAAGAGAAAAGGTCCACAAGAGCAATACCAATTTGTGTAGCAGAATTTATCTTGGGACCTTTTGGAGGGGCCTGACTGCTAACACACTGATGCATCAGTATTGAAAATCTAATAATATCATATACAGTAGTATATCAATCACAGGTTGGAATACTTTTACCTTTTATATTTTAAGTACATTTTGGTGATAATGCTTAAATACTTTTTACTTAATACAAGAAGCCTGAATACAAGACTCTGTGTAATGATGATGTATTTTTACGTTGTTGTATTTGTACTTTTTTTTATTTAGAACAAAATAAGATATACCACTGTTTCACAATTTGATCATCTCTGTAGGAAAATCAAAGGTGTTACATTCTTAGTTCAATTCAAGTGCCCCAATAACTATTAACAGTGAGTCAGCATGCACAACACCAGAAACCTGGAAAGTGAAGCAGCCTAATGGAATTCAGGCATCATTCATTTTTGCTTTTCATACTGTGAAATGTTAAAATGTTGTCTGTGAAAAAAGGCCTTGTATGACTGTTGGATTGGCCCAGGATGCAGTGCAAACTAACAGTCATGTAAGAAACCATAGCTACTGTCACTTTTTCAGGCATTTGCCATACCTGTCTAATTCTAATATCTCCTGTCGTTCCTGCCCTCTCCAGCAGGTGTCCTCAGTTCTCCAGAGTCACCTGATAATCAACAGCCTGCACACCTGTCCCCTGTTACCCTGAGTAACAGGGGACAGGTAAGTTGGACAAGTAAATCACCTTTTAGTCATAGCTGCCAAAAAGACCTCTGTTAATCCCAATATTAATATTTAGTTTTTTTCTTTTCTCTCTGGCTGCTAAACAGAAGCTTGTAGTGCCACAACTGCAACCACGTTTTCCCTTACTGTGAATGTAATGTGTGCCACCGGCCTTATTTGCAGGCAAGGCAAGACAAACATTGACTCTTCATCACTGTCTCTGCTCTCTGTTGAGTCAGACAAAAATATAATGAAAAGTCATTTTCTTTACTCTGAAGTAAATGGCTTCCTATATCTGCATGCTCTATTGTGAGATTGTTCTCTGTTGTGGGATTGTTTTGGAGGTTGGCATTGCATGAGCAACAGATGGTAATAGTTTTATGAGGGTTTGGTCCTGCATGCTTATCCATTCCAAGTCTAGTGTGTGTGTGTGTGTGTGTGTGAGAGTGTGATCACAGTGTGTGATAGTCCTACTTGCTGGATGGCATCCATGCCCTTCTGAACCCTCTGCCAGTCACTGAAACGCTCCAGGGCTTCATCCACAGTGAGCGAACCTGCCTTCACCCTCTGCTGGAGCTCAATGAGCTGCTGAAGCCCGTCTATCTGGTTTGGCACGAAGGTGTCATAGGTGGAAGAGATGCTGTCTTCTCGCCCGCGTGCTGCAAAGAGCAACAACTCTATAAAAACATCTGCCGCTTTGAGCAACCAGAAAATTTGACATTTTTAGATCCAGGCAGCAACAAAAAAAATCAGCAAACAAGTTAACAAGCTGGAATTCATATATAGTATCACACATTACACGATGAGACAGAAATTAGAAAAGACAGAGTATAAAGCCATTCCAGATGGCGTTCACAGAGGAGATTGGCTGGTAATGTGTTTTTTCCTGTCACATCTGTAATGCTAGTGCGGATGGTAAGTCATTTACTGGGTGACTCTGATGATCTATGGACCTGTCACTCAGTGTCACCAACAGTACAGCAAAGCAGACAAATGGCTTTGTATCTGTGTAGGTGCTCAGCGTAGCAGCTCTTCCTCTCTTTCACATAGTTTTCTTTATTTTTGTATTTTCTTATTTTAATATTAGTTCCCACATGTGTCTACCTGCTCTTTTTCATAGTTTTTTTTTTTTTTACTATTTGTGTGCCCATTACTTTGCTGCTTTAATGACTCATTCCCCTGTGGTGATCACTACAATCTTAATTGATTTAACAAAACATTACAATTACATTATCAGCATTAATTAATACCATCCAGCAGGTAATTTCAACAAGGAATCAGTCAGCAAAAATCATCGGCTCAGTAAAATTCCAATCAGCAGATCTCAAAGTGATAATACTCTTCCTGTTCAGAAAGGGGAAATTCAAGCAGACTATAGTGTACAGTGGTGGGGGGCAAAGTGTATCTCACAGTTTGTTCATTTTGACACATGCTCCAAAACCGATGACTGCAGCTGTGTTTTTGTGAGTGGATGATAAAACCAGATTCAACTAGAGCTGAGAGTGATGATTAAAACGCCTGGGCATTAATATTCAGATGGAAACTAAGAGCATGGTGAGCAAGTGATTAAGGTTAATACAATATTACAGCAATGTCCCAAGTTCGTTTGCAACTGGGGCCTTTGTTACAGGTCACACTACACTCTATCTCCCACCTGCTTACCTTGTGTACCCTATCTAATGAAGGTGTTTTGTATGTATAAATGCCAAAAATATCTCTAAATGGCAAAAATATCTTTAAAAGGCTTAGTATGATATCAATAGGGTAATCTCTGTGGATTTTATGAGTACTGCAAAAAAAAAAAAAAAGTATAATCATATGCACATAACATTCAGGTAAAAAGCTGTTGATGAAAAGTGTACACCTGCACATTAATTCCAAACTACTAATTTATTTAAATGGACAATATTTCCACTTGGATCTGCTTGAAGCAAAAATTCCAGGTTTGATTTGACTCTCATACACTGCAGGTGTAAAACAGAAAACCTGGAGATGTGGAGTTGGAAAGACTTGTGTGTTTACAGGTCAGGGTTATGACTGATTTTGAAGCTTCATCAATTTTGGGGGACTAAATGTCAGGATACTACCTCAGTCTCACCTTGTTTAGTGGGCAGTGAATAGAGATCAGCCTCACCCTGTGGTGTCTTCTTCTTCTGGAACACTGTAAACACAGCATAGCGTACAGCAACTATTATATATAATGATATAACATAGAATATTCATTTATTTAAAATAAATGTACAACTTTTTCACAAATTTCTTGACTTTATCTTCACTGAAAACATTACAAGGCTGAGCTGATGCTACAGATTTCTAAAAATGGTCTGTGCTCCTGTACTTCAAGTAGTTCTCCACAAGATGGAGCCATACTCTAAATCTAAAAGCATTAACCTCAGTGGAGTGTACAAAGCTAAGTGTGAATAGCCAGTAGATAAAAACCTACCACTACTCACACAGAATATATAAATATAATGGAATCTGAATATCTGAAATAGCAGGTTTTTAGTGTAATATTCCCCAGAGCTAAGATCTCGGTTCCTCTCAGAGAAACACTCACACAGATTCAGCTCTGGATCGAATTAGACGCCCTGAATGATGCTTTTGGTTTGGTAGTGAGCATTCAGAATGAAAGGCTACACTCTTTAGCTGTCAGAGGCAGTGGAGCTGCGGCTGTGTGACCAACGCTGGATTAAAATTCAACATCCACACCCTGCAAGATAATCCTGCCTTTGACTACTTCCTCCATGACAGCATCTCTCTTTTCCACTTCATGTTCAAACACAGCTTCTTTTCTCTACCTGGCTCACAACACAAGTCTGCCTTTATGGCTGAATTCAGAATGAAATTGTGAGTGGAGCACTGCTGTGGATCTGTCACATGACTGTAGCTATTACTTTACCTTGCCTTAGAGTGTGTGCATTGCACTCCATGTAGTTTACATGCCCAGTAATTCCTCCCTGTAAGACTGAATTTCATTCACATTCCAGTATTTCAGTCTCATTGAGCTGAGGACGTTGCCGCTAACAAAAGAAAACTCCTCATTATTTCCACTTGTGCAGTGTTCTCCAATAACTGGCTCCTCGCCTAATCCTCCACCAAGCCTCATCTCTCCTCTCACATCTTTCACTGCGGCAGTGGGAATGAGGAGCAAAATGTGATCCTTGTGTGGTTTGAAGCTCCACTGTCTCAATAGATGGAAACCTCAAAATCCCTCTCCTTTCTCTCGTGCACTCTGGGGACAAGGACGATGGAAAACATGTGTAATGACTTATTTTGGCTGACTTGGCCATGGTCTGGCCAAGATTGGTTGCAGATGGCAGCCCAGTAGTTCCCTCTGTGTTACTGAGGGGATGGTTGAGATGCAGAGAGTTCAGTGGTGCACTCAATTCCTTTTTTGCTTTGTAAGTCCCATCGGGAAGAGAGCTGGCTCACTGGATACAAACAAGCTCAATAAAAAGCTGCATAATGGGGCTCTTGTGCAATTATAATCTTTTTTTTTGTGTGTGTGTGTTTTGAATGCACAAGTGATAGTTAGTGAGGGACTGGAGTAATATTGTCTGTGGGAATAACAATTAATTGTGGATGCATGTGTTCATGTTTGCATTTGTGAGATGAAAAGGAGAAGTCAGAGCCGTTTTAATGATTCATAAGGCTTAATAATACCAGTCACTTTTGGATGTTTCATCTTCATGAAATATTCACAGTGCTGAAATTGAACAGTTAGGGACTGTCGGCTCTTGATGCAGGCAAATGGCTCTTTCTCTGTCCTCGCTTTTGTTTGTTTTGCAGTGGGGAGCGACTATGTTCTTGTGGTTTATGGAATCAAAACAAACTGCATCACAAAAAAAAGAAAAAAAAAGAAGCCTCTTCACTCTATTCAGCAGTACTCCACTGACAACGGCAATGCACATTCCAGGCACTTCCTCCCTCCCACATCATGTCCCAAACTCCCCTTCACATACTGTGCATAGCTCAGTGTTGTTTTTACTCCAAATCAGCTCTATTATATCTGTAATTTGGAAGAAAAGGGGGGAACAAAAGAATCATAAGTTACCTTGAGCAATGTAAGGGGTTTTGTCTTCCTTCACCTGGGTGCTCTCAGGCCGAGGTGTGGGTGCTGGTGGGCGATTGGCAATAAACACTGCTTTTGTTGAGTTCAGGATGGTGTCATATTCATCATTCACCCCCAGTGGAGCATAGAGATCCTCCACCTCCTCCCCTTCATCCCCTCCTTGTTGCTCTTGCTGTACATCTGTGGTGGAAGGATTCCCTAATGCACAAAGTGTTTACTGCTTGAATGTCATGATGAAGTTCTGCATGCTGTTTTTGCTACTGTTATTTCACAGCTAATCGGAAGCAACACTGCAGGGTGTGCCCATCAGCACAGGGAAAATATTCAGTGGTAGGAAATGAACAAGCAATCCGGCATAATGATAAACTGGAAAAAAAAACAAAAAAACAATTCCATTATACATCCGGCTTTCCTTTGTCCTCCTCCCACTTCCCATCAGCCCCACACTCACCTGCAGTGCACATCACTTCGTACACACTGGTATCACCATTGTCCTCATCAGGGTTGAGCATATTCTGCAACAACAGAGCATGAGGAGATGTGTTTTACGCCTCATCCAAATCACAAACAGCTCAATAGAGGCAATTTAGAATTCGAGGAAAGCAATGTCTAATCTGTTTTGCTGAAGCTGAGCATTTGCAGTATAACATAATAACATAACAGAATATTTTTTCTATCCATATTTATGCATTCGACAAATCTTGATATAATGCAGGTTTGTAATTTAGGTAAGAATGTGGATCTCTCTGTGGGCTCACTGTGTCCGTCCAGTCGGCTCATTTTCTCACCTGTATCCTCTTTTCTAAGGTTTAAAAATGAAACATAAAAGCAGAGGTGACTGTCTACTATCCACTCTAAGCTCTTTCACACTATAGGCTGATACCTTTTAATATTCAGTGTTCTCATGTCAGATGTGACAAACCTCCAGATTATTAAATGAGGTTTCTCACCACATGTGTTAGGACTTCACTTGTGGAAAAGCAATTTCAGGGCTATAACAGGAATTAGAGAGGTGAGCTGTAACCCTGACTGCTGGCTAAAAAAAAAAAGCAGTTTTCCCTCTGACAGCAAAGCTGCTGCCGAGTCGGCCTATTTGCTAATAGCATGCTGAGGGACAGACAGGGGTATGATCAGGGTAATTATGAAATCAGACAATCTTCCCCTTTCAGTCCAAACATATCATTTAGTGAGCAATTCAAGACCCTTGGCTTGATATTTAGACTGCATCTATAATTGGAATGAAATACAGATATTAATTTGCTGCCACATTTCTACTACAAATGAAGATTTGAAGAAGTAAAGAGTTGTCATTAATTGTGAAATGACATACAGTTAAAAGCTACTCTGTAAAAGTATTTATTTTGACAGAAAAACACAAAAGGAAAAAGCAAAAAAGTAAAATAAAAATAATGTATTAAACATTATGAGTTTATATGAGTACATGTATGAGTTTATAACAAATAAAGTGTATTTTTTTTACAATGTATGAACACATACAACTGCTGAGCTGTATTGTAGTTTTTTCATCCAAACAGATTCTAGCAACGGAAGATACTTTCACAATCCAGATGATAATGCTTTGGGATTACATTAGATTCCAGTATGAATTTAAGAGGATATATTATGAATTCAGTATGAAAAATCCCAATCAACATTATAAACCTTTGCAGAACATATGAGAGAGAGCTCACTTCGATCAAAATATCCCCCATACAACCTGCCACGCACTGTGCAGTTTCCAAGCAACACAGCCACTCATGACTCAATTACAATATTACACTGTTCCTAGTACTGTAAATTACTTACTGGCTGCCATGAATGCATTACTTAACAGAAGAGGTTCATAACAGGCCCAACAGGTAGAAGGGACGGGTTAATCACCGCCGCAGCTTGAACATGGAATTATAATAGTCAGATGCTGTGCTAAAGCACAGTGTGGTATTTTCAGAGGTAGTTTCTGGATGAGGAAAGGGTATTTATTTACTAACCGCAAATGCTAAATCATTTTACAGATGTCTGAAACTACAGGAGCCCCGGGCATTCCAGAAACATTTCAGTCTCACCGCTGCAATCCAAGCAGCAGGGCTTCAGACAAAACAGCAGGCATGATTTTGTTAGAGGGAGAACAAATCTCCAGTGAATCTAGTACGGGATAAGGAGTGTAAATCTGTTTTCAGCAGCTGAGATGATCAATTCGCTGGCTGGCTAGTCTCAGCTCTTAGCACCAACCAGTGGTTTCAGGGTACACGGCGGATTGCAGAGTGTAGCACGAACCCATCACTTAAGTGTTGTGCAGTTAAAATCTGTCCAACTTGCTTTTTGGGATGGGAAAATAAGACTTGGTCAGCTCAGCAGGCAAAGAAATGTTTCACACTTACAACTATATTTACTCAGCAAAGTGTTATCTTTTAACACTGAACATGTATTATATTAGACTGCAGCCATGATCTGTGAGGATGTACATTTACATTAACTCATTTAGCAGACGCTTTAATCCAAAGCAACTAAACTTCAGTGAAGCACAGAGACCTTCGTGTACTAAGTACTAGTACTACCACTACTAAGTGTACTTAAACACGATGGTGCTCACAGTGGAAATGCTGACATGCTGATGTTTAGCAGGTATAATGTTTAACATGTTGACTGATAGATTAGCATGGTAGCATGCTAACATTTGCTAGTACTACTGAACCACAAATCTCAACCTCCTGGTGGTACGAGAGGAAAAGTCAAGGGATCACCAAATCCCACTGACCCAAAGTCAGTAGGATTCGTCATCTAGGTACCATGAACACCTGTATATATATTTTGTGACAATCCAGCAACTAGATGTTGAGATATTTCACTGGAAATAAATGAAACATTTGCTCAGCTGGTGGCCCCAGATGAGATGTCAGGGCCTCGCTGTAGTCGGTATGCTGACATCCCTGCAGCAACTTTGCTAGCGTGCCTAAAAACTGGGCTAAGTGTTTGGTTAAATGTAAACATTTTCAGCAGTTCTGCTATTCACATGCAACATACAATCTGCACAGTGCCAAGAGTTGCATTTTCAGCGCGAGCATGACCGTAACATTCAAATGATAAACAAATCTCCGGAGTCTGCCGATAATGATGGCACAGTTACTAACCAAACAAACATGCAAAACATGATCAGGGGAATCAACAAATCTCTGGACAAGAGGATAGTATGTCACCTAAGTTGGCTCCCCTGTATTTGGATAAGAGTGTGCTGTACACAAACACAGCATGCAACACATAAATAGCTCTTTGTAGTCTCTGATGGGCCATACAGTTGCAAGCAAATTTGTATTTATTGAATTCTGCTCTACATCTGAGAGCATCTTGGTGGGAGTGAGGAGTCCATCTAAATGCCAAGTGACACTCAGCCAAATTAGTGACCCAGTACTAAAATATTAAATAAGGACAATGTGTGTTTGTGTTAGTAATTACTGTGAGCAAGCACAATATTGCAGTCTGAAGACATAAACATTGTAGATAACAGCTGAGTATTTTCTATATTTGTATTCTAGTTATGCTCTTCCTGAATAATTCAGCTTTCCCCTCTGGAGCAGTTCACAGCTAATTAACAAAGAAGTGTGGTGCCAGGGCAGAATGGTGGATCTGACGCAGGCCCTGTGAGTGATTCAGCCTGTGTATGAAGCAAGGGACCGATCCATCTAGGATTTATTGACAGAGTGCTGCTACTGACGCCCAAATCACTGATGCATCATGGGTTGATTAATTGGAGGTGGGGGAAACACTGCAGATGAGTTAATGAAACTGTCATGCAAAAGGGGAGCAAGAACAAAACCGCACCCTGTAATGATGACTCGTATACACATTTCCTGTTACACACAAGCGCAGTATGTATATAGTTTTCAGCTGTCAGGATGAATTTTAATTACCCTCCAGGATAACTGCAAAGAAATGCCAATTGTGTGCACATGTCAAATCTGTCTGTTATGTTACATCTATAGGCTCACTGAAGTCCCTATGGGGAGACCTCTGTTTGACTCCACTGCTCCCTGTCAGCTCAGCCGACTCTCTGAAGGTTCACAGGGAGCACTTCGACTCACTGGAGCAATCTGATCAAACCTTGCTCCATCTGCAGTCACTCTCAATTAGCAGTGTTGCTAGGAGGATAAATACATTTGCAACAGCTGTTGGAGTGTCTAAATTTCCCTCGAGAGAGAATTCTCTATAGGTTGATCCGAGGCATCAGAGAAAGTTCAAAGTTGTGAGTATTATAAGGGAAGAACAAGCAATGAGAGCAGACATTTTCATATGAATGAATGAGCATTATGCTGTTGTCTGTTACAAACTGAGGAATTCAACAGCTGATAAGAGCTTTAAAGGATCAGTTCACTCAAATTACAAAATAATGATAATAATTGCTTACTTGACAGTTTGGGTTTTAATGGTCCAGGTTTTATTTATCTGAATTTTCTGCTTTTACTTGAATACTGTGAAGCTGAATGGAGTTTTGTTTGTGTTCACAATTGTGAAAAATTACATTAAAAAAATTCAACTGCAGCCTTTCTTGGTCCAGTGTTGAAAAATAACAAAGTAAATTTACTGAAGTTCTGTATCTAAGTACAATTTTGTGGAACTTGTACTTGAGTATTTCCATTATATAATATTTTGTACTTCTACTACCTTTTTACAGCAGAATAAGATTGTTTATACAAAATATATGATTAGCTTATAAAATATATAAAGATATATGAGAGCTAAAATATCTGAAAATATGAGGTACAGTGACAGAACACTGTGTGTGTGTATATATATATATCTCAGGTATAATCAGTGTTCTGTTTTCCAGAACACAACAGTAATGAAGTGATTTTCAAACTCGGCTATACCACTTGGTGCATCATGTTTTTTTTTTAATGATAATGTCCTCACTGTCTAATGAAATTAGCATTGGAAAGAACATTATGATGCTAGTGTCCTCCAGGTTTATCAGATAAAGGGGTGTGCATGCATGCATGGGATATATTAAATTTGGATTGCCACTCATTAGCAAGTGAGTGGAAAACATGCTGCTCTTGTGTTACTGTATCTACCCAGTGAAATTGGAGGTTGAGCAGGAAGAGACTCTCCATATTAACATGAGAAAATGGCTGCCGTTACGCAAGGAAATTTCAACATTAGTGGCTGCATTAATTGTCTGAATGTATGCAGACGACCTGCACTGTGAGCCATTGTGCATGCATGAACAAACACAGCCTTTCTAGTCTCTGTGGGGGTGTTCCATTAGGAACCTCGCAGGCCAAACATATTCTGGGTCAGAGAAGGGAGAGTTATCATCCATCCACTAACTGAGCCATGAGCTGGATGTAAAGACATTGGTTTGGAAGGAATGAAGTTGCCCCTGACACACAGGTTACTCTCTATGCTTGTTACTATCCTCTCCATTCTGTTCATTATTGATAAAGCACCACTCACTCATAGTCCTGATGCTTTGTTGGTGTCAGTAAGAGCATTCCTGAGTGCTGCACTGCATCCCCTGGCTGTGAAATCTCAAGACCTCTCAAGTCCTAAGGTGAATTATGTTGTTTTCTTCAGATGTCAGCAGGTAACTGAAAACTATTTTTGAGAAATGTCTTCACTGTATGGAGGGTCAATAATGCTAAAACAATATCATCTGGCATGATACGAGGATGAGTTCCAACTGGAGGATGGTGAAAATGATCGAGAGTCAAAAAGAAAAAGAAAAGAAAAAGAATGGGAGATGGGATTTACAAATAGCTGAAGAGAAAGTATTTACCAGTGTTTCCTTCAATAGGGTGTGAAGCTCTGTGTGGCCGTGACTCTTGGCAATCTCTGTGGGAGTCTGACCATGCCGATTGGCTGTGTGTAGTGCTCGCTCAGCACCTGGACACTGCAGTAGCAGGCTGGACACACTCTTGAATCCATACTGGGCAGCAAAGTGGAGGAGTGATGGTACATCCGCAGGGTGGATCTCTGATATGAACATGTGATTAGGCAGGACAAGGGATTTTCAGAAATTGTCAGAACAAACAAAGTCCCGTTAGGCCTGAAAATGAGCAGCTGCGTATTTGTACACATAATATTTCTTGACAGGAAAGATTATATCAATTATATCACTCCTTTTCCAGGTGATAACATAAAGGTGACCCGATGCAATGTAAGCAATTTAACACATCCAGGAGAGTCGAAGAAAGACAGCTTGGAGGCACTTATTGACCTGTTTGTCATGGAAACATTTCCCTGTGCCCTTTTTAGCAGAGTTAAGGATCAATCTCAGTAGCCGATGAAGCCATCAATCTGCCACATAATGAGACAAGAAATAATGGAAGGCATTTTTTTTCGTAGCAGATAATGTGCATCATGCAACAGGAATGCATTCCAGTTGTTAGCAGTATGCTCAGTCCACGTTGTTGCATAAATACATGGTGAGAGGGAAAGGAATGAATTAAATGCACATTCTGTTGTGAATAAATGTTACTAATGGGTTGTATTTAAAACAAGGTAACATTTCCATTAATTATCACCTGTTCCAACATGTAACAATGACATGTTACTGCTACATAAAAAAACACAAATAGAAGTACAAATATTGTTTTTGGGTATACCTTGCATCCATTCATACCACAATGAAATGTTTTACAGATTTCCTGTCCAGTACAACAAATTAGAGATAAAAAAAATATGAAGTCAGCATATAGTTTATGGCAGTATCTTTGCATAAGTCTAAATAGAATTTAAAGAAAGTTGCACTAGGTTTGGTTTTGCCCTCATTGTGAAAAGTCAGCAGATGTTTTTCATTGTAAAGTCCAGAGTAAGCGATCCTACAGTGCTGTACCTCTGTCAGGTGTGTTCTCACACTGCAGTGCCCGAAAGCCTCCAGTGGGCATTCCCTCCAGCAGCATGGAGGACAACTTCTCATCCAACTTGTCCACAGAGGAAACCTGAAGAGCCTGAAAACCAGAGAGACAGACAGTTCGCAGGTAGGCCACATGTCGAACTAATTTGACTGCAAAGAAAAATGAGTAAACCCCTTTTTCACCACACACACAAGCAGATTACTAACTGAGATTTGAATTTGATGAACAAACAAAAGTAGCTCCTACAAACAGTGGGAGTATTGTGGATCATGTGGTGAAGTCTATAGAGGCACAATAAAAATGTCAGTTTGAATATAACCACACACACATCAGAGTCCTGCCTCGCCAGTCCAGACTTTTAGT
Organism: Seriola dumerili; assembly: GCF_002260705.1. Lineage (NCBI taxonomy): Eukaryota > Metazoa > Chordata > Actinopteri > Carangiformes > Carangidae > Seriola > Seriola dumerili. Next base: position 194,096 of record NW_019174564.1, on the reverse strand, counting down.
TTGAAATTCTCTTGGCAAATTCTTCTTTTGGCATTGCTCAAGTTTGCCTCTTCAGCAAAAGAGACCTAATCAAATCAAGTGTTCATGACTGAAAGAAGGCTGAATCTGCCGTCTCTTCAATTTCAGAAAGGAGACAGTACACAGTTGCGCACAAAAACATCAGCAGAAATTGTTGATTCAATTTATCTTCTGTTTTTCTGTGTCTTTCTAATGGCTTGAAGTGGATCAATTATAAGCAGTGTTCTGGGGCGGCGATTGACTAATTTCTGTAACTGAGTTACATAACAATGAGTCACTACGCAGCATAACACATTCAAAGTGCCTCACAAGAGTTACTTTTTCTGAGGAGCAAGCAAGTAGAACAGCAATATTCAAATAGGTTTCCTACATTGTTAAAGCAATGATTGACTAGAATTATTTGAATATATTTAAAAGTGTTATAAGTTTAAAGTTTGTGCTTGTTCCCCTCAAACAATTGAATACTGTGTAATGATACATTCATTTTCACTGTTACAGCTTAATTCCCATCAACAAAAAAAATGTTTAGAAACATTAATCTGCATGTATAATAGAATGTATCTGCGCTATTTTTGAAAAGTTACAACACGGTCCTGACAATTGCAAATATGCAACTTCTCCCATGGACAAATGCATTCATTAAAGGGGCACTCAGCTGATTTTATGCATGAAGTTCAGTTCAGTACAGCTCAGCCCGTGCAAGCAGCTGTCTAATGTTTTCTGTGGCTCTAGAGGGAGCTGTCTGAAGTTTAGAAAAATAACCTGGATGACATCATCAGCAGGACCCAGTGTTTCAGGAGCTTAAAGGAACTATTTGTAAATTTTGCTATTGCTACATAGCCAGCATTAGCATTAACAGTTGCTACCTTACCAGTCTAGGAGCAATGTTGCGAGTGCAGCATCAAATTTTCATTCCTTCATTTCTTCTACTGAAGTTAGCATACTAATTAATTAGGCCAGGCCTGTCTCGTCACTTTCCAATACTGACTCACTGTATGTAGCCTCCAGTCTGCCCTGAAGAAGTAGCGCTGCTCAGAGGGAGTATTATCCCCTCTTGTATTGTAAACACAATGGCCAACAATCACCACCAGCCGCTCCCGGCAAGAAACCACATTCGGCGGCACAGAACACGTCACTTACAAATAGCCCCATTAACTCAATACTCTAATACTAGAAACTAAAAATCCAGAAATGCAGTATTGCAATTTAATAAACCTGGGGGACTCCAAATCAGTGCAGCGGAAGACACTTTGACTTTGATCCCTAGTAGAAGTCAAGCTCCTAAAACAATGGATCCCACATTTCCCATAATGCAATCAATAGCATCTTCTTGTTGTTGTCTTGACACCCCCTCCCTTGTAAATGCCCACATCTTTAAAACTTTACAACCCCACTTTGTAATGTTGTCTTTGTGTAAAACGATTGTAGTCTCAAAGCCCAAACCTAAATAACCCTGATGACAATATCAATATATTTATTTTCTCAGACATGTCAAACTCCTACAGATCCACAGAAAACATCATTGAACTGTTTTCACTTTGTTGAACTGTTGAATTCCCCGTAACTAGTAACCACTGACCCTTAAGTATAAAAATGGTGGGATTCCCCTTCAATCATAAAACTCAAGATAAGGTACCAGAAATAAAAAGTGGATGTTCATTGACGTGAAAGTCAAACAGCCATTTAACAGCTGTACCTGACACATGAAATCTACAGGGTCTGCTACCCTCGACAGAAGGCAGGAGATCTCCTCCATGCTGCTGTAGTACTGCAGCTGTGCCATGCTCAGCGGCGCTCCATCACTATATACGGTCACTCTTACGTTGCCTGCTGGAAAATCTGCAGTAGAAAAAATACAGAAACAGGCTGAAACAAAACAGATTTTTAGAGACAATATCATCTTGATTAGTATTTCTTTAATCATACATGCTCACCTGGTGCTTTGACACACAGGATTCGGTCATTCCAATGGACAGGCTTCAGTCTTAGCATTTGATTTTCAGCAGTAAACTCAACCTCAGCGTCGCTGCCAGGAGCCTCATTTTTCAAAAGAATGAACACGTCCATAGAGGTCTGCCAAAGAGACAGTACAGTGAACAGCAGTGTGGCCAATGTAAGGGGTGCTTTATGGAAAAACAAAATGGCTTACTACTGACTGACTAGATGAGTGTCTCACCCCGCAGGGAACTCTGGAAGGAACGACTACAGCGCTGCATCTGACACTGTGAGCTCCAGTTGACTGCATTTGTTCCGCCTTTTGCTCTGATCCTGATAGTTTACATGTCAGGGGGTTGACATTTGCTGCTGTGGTTGATCCGCCTATAAAAGATGAGACATTGAATATACCGAATTGTGCACCAGTTATGTCTACAAAATGGTTTTCAGATAGCATAAGCTAACTAGGTGCAACTTCAGTCATGCTAGCGGAATGGCATCAGTGATAGCAATGTTGATCCATCACAAACTATTAGATGTCTGGCATAGAAAATTTCTACAGGCATTCATGAGCCCCAGAGGATGAATCCTGCTGACCTTTTCTCTCATGCCACCTTGAGGTTCTCATTTATGTTTTTGAGTGAAATTTGGTACAACCATTTAAGTCTCTGTCAGGATGAAACTAAACTGTAATCACTTGGTCATCCTCATGACTAAACACTTGCAATACTTTTTAATGCTAATTAGCAAATGTTAGCATGCAAACACACTAAAGTAACATGGTGGAAAAGATAAACAATGCTGTAGCTCAAAACATTGCTGTAGCCTCAGAGGCTCTAGCATGACTGTGCAGAATTTGTGTCTTATTTTTTTGTTGTTACTGGCATTTTCAGTGATTCAATTAGAAAGAGAAATGTATAATCTCTTGTAATTTTCATTTACATGAGCAGTAGCTCAGGTTTGATTTAGTGTTCATGCCAGTTATCAGAGAAGCTGGTAGGCCTACTTTCTTTTCCTGTGTTGTACACTCAAACTCATCAGACACCTACGTACATGTCTGCTGCATGTGCTAACAAACAAGCATCATCATTATGTTTGAACAGTGAAGGCACTTCTGGGTTAAAATATAACTGTTCGTGGGATCCAGGCCTGAGCCACTTCACTGTATCAGTGCAATGAAGTGATGCAGAGTGCACTTGAATTTGCATGGCTCACGATCAGTAATCAGAGGCAGCCAAAGAGGAAAGACTAGCTATTTGCATCAGATGTTCCTCCTGCGCACAAACCTGTTTAAATACAAGCCCCCTCCTCCGCTTTATGATTTTATACAAATAGTGCAATTAGGAAAAACAGGGAAGGAGGCAGATGATAATTGGCATGGCAGACGAGAATATGTCAGAGATGCACAGTGCTACCAAAGATCTCTCTGCAGCTGCTGCTAAAAAATACTGGATGTCAATCTTCAGCACCCACAATTCTCACGTAAACAGTCAGTAAACAGGTTTCCAAGCTGCTGCTCAGGCGTTCACACAGATAATGAGCATTCTTACCCCTCACATTTATGGCAGAGGAACAGCAATGCCATGTGAAATTTTTCCTGAAGGAAGGGCATATTGAAGAGGGTGATTGTGCTCTGGGTTTTCATGCCTGGGATGCACACTGTGTCTAAATATCAGTCTGTTTTACTCTTCATCTATTAGAGGACTTGTCAATTGTGTTAAATAGGCGGAGACTGATTCAAAGCTGAGCCTATCAGTCAGTCACTGTCATCCAACTCCTCAATGATTGATTGATGCAAGTTGCTTGACACTCAATTCACAATTCCATATTCATAATTTCTTACAATGGGTTTTATAGTGTTATACATTGTTTCTGTCTATATGTTTAATTCATGTTATAAACAAGATTAAAATGATACTGAGCAGTGTTTGGTTAGGAATAACACTTCTCAGATTTAAAAACATTGAATGTAAGTCCAGAAATATCAAATATTAAAGTAGCACGGAAACTAAGGTGGAATTTCATGCCTCACTGGTTCCTGAAATAAGGTTGGAGAGCTCCAGGGGTCTTTGTGTGCATCCGAGCAGGTCCCCAGTAAATACATACTGATTTAAATTTCAATTTAATTAAAGGTGGGATAATGCATGACGGGATTTATTTTGCCTTTTACCTTCGTTTCTATAGTACAGCCAGTACTAAATCATATCTAAGGCTCAAATAATCTCACATGGGGCTCAAGACAAAATTATACGAACAGGTGGTGGATGATCAAACAAACACTTCGGAGCCATTGCCATACCTTTTTTCACAATATCAGTCACAGTTGACAGGTACACGTGAGCATCCTGTTCACTGGAGATCACCAGGCATTCGTCGCCGTTTAGGGGCACCCTCTCCAGAAGTGGGGTCAGACTCTCCACCCCACACAGCAGCACCACCACATTAGCTGCTGGACTCAACACACGGGCCAGGAAGAAGCGCCACATCTGGCAAAGACCCTCCAGCATGCCTTTGGAAAGGATTAGGAGCTTGCAGTTATACTGGGCCAGCCTGAGGAAGTCGTCCCGCCGGCTGGACACTGTAGCGATGTCATAGCAGCAGATCCCGGCCTCTGAGATGGGGCCAGTGAAGACTGTCTTCAGGTAGGTTGCCCATTGCTCTGCCTCAGTCTCATAGATGATTAGCAGCTCCTCAGCTACAAGAAAAAGGCATATTTTGTTCAAAAATTTGCAAAACATGCACAATAAAGATCTGTGTTTGCAGTTTTTAGTATTCTATGGAGAAACCTTGCATTCCCTCTATTTCATTTGAACATATTTGGGCTGTTTAACACCTATTTAGTATAAAAAGTTTATAGACTTTTCTGCAACTGACCCACACAATGGAAATGAATATAATGTCATTGTCAGTGCAGCACATTAAAATGTAACATTCTGTATGTAGAAGATGAAGAGAAATGACTGCCAGATGTTGAGTTGTGTTTTATCAATAAATTATAAATAAATTACAAAAATAATTTAAATACATTAATACAAAAACAAGCAAAACATGAAATTAAAGGAAACCTTGACATTTCTAAATATATTGCACTAATATTATCCACAAAATATTGCTCTGAGCATTGCAAGCCATCATAAATAATCAAGACTGGTATATTAAAGCAATTAATCACTTTCACTATCCCTTTAAAAATGTATGTAATAATAAATTGCCGAATAAGTAAAGCAAACAGACAGCTTACCTGTCTGGCTCATGGTTACAGTGCTGTTTATCTGCAGGTCGTACTTCAGAATGACATAGAAAACAGCCCTGCTTTTGTCAGGAGGAGCTCAGATAAGAGGGCGTTTCCTGCTACACCGAAATGAATAAAGAAATGAGACCGTTTTTTTAATGTAACAGAAAGTCTGCTCTCTGTCCTGGTGACAAGGAACAAGATTGAATATGAGCTTTTTATCATTCAGAGAAAGAAAAAAAACTTTACTATGACACTAGTTTAATGGCAGAGATTCCAAATAATTTAGACGGAAATTTTACAAAACTGACAATGTGGTTTCGACATCAAAAGTTTGTCATCCAAGTTTAGCTTGCTGGCAATATATCACTATAGTGGGTAGTTATAAACACGTCGTCATAAAACATGAAGTTATAAAAAGCTGATGTCTAGATAATGTTTACTCAGCAAAGAGGGCGGCACAGTAAGATGAACAAAGTCACTGTGTGGATAATTATAAGGTTTTCCAGTTTGAAAAATTAACTTTGAGAGATGTTTTTGAGTGTTTCCATATTTTCTCATATATTTTTATGGAATAAAATCTACCAAAGCTGCAGTGTTAGTATAGGAAGTATTACTCTCATAGCCATGCTTATAATGTCCCATAAATAAGACACTTGATCTATGTGTAAGCAAGCAAACAAACAAAACCAAACAGCAAATAACAAACACAAAGGTCACTGTCAAGCAGACAAGAGGTGAATGGAAAGTGAAAAATTTGAGTCACAGATTTGTCCAGAGTTTAATTAAGTCTGTGCCAGTGCAAAGCAGAGGACTGGAACCTGTGGCTGGAGCCAGAAACTAATGATGTGGTGTGAATGTCTCCACTATAGGCAGAGATGAGAAAGCTATGCGATGATCTGACACACACACACACACACACACACACACACACACACACACACACACACACACACACACACATTGACACAAATATAAAACTCAGGGCTTCATTAACTGCCTCCACCTGCCAAACAACTGACTCATACCACACTAATGTCTCACCAATAGCAGTTTGCCACCATTTATTCATTAATTTCCTTTCAGCAGCAGTGGGGTAACCGAAATACACAACTGTGGAGAAAATGAGTGGGTGACAGCTGTGGTCTCCTTCATGCAAATTGCCGGTGCCGTGTACCTGGTGACTCACCAGCGACAGATCAGGCTGTTCCCATGCATGCAGATCCACACACTTTCACACACTCACATTTACTGTATGACTACTCTGATCTAACCACAAAGACAGGACATGAAATCCTCTCCTGGATGCACTGTGAGTTCAAAGGAACAAACCAAGTCCTCTATAGCAGACAGTAAAGCGATCAAAACCAGCTACTTTTCCATATCTAGTGACATGGAGACAAATAAAGTGGCAGGTTAACCATGACCTCAAATGAGACACTGATAATGGGATCACCGGTGTAAACAAAAAAGACTGAAACTACAAATCTTGCCCTGAGGGTGGTGCTGGAGGAAAGGACATTGACCATTGAAATTGAACTGGTTTATCTCCATGGGAGCACGAATATTCTCTGCAAATTATATGGAGATATGCCTGTTAAATTGTATAAGATCATGTGTGCAATGCTGGCCTGAGGGTGGCGCTAGAGGAGAGCTCTTGGAAAAATGAGGTCAGGTCAAGAGGTCACTAAAACTATCAGGATTCATCCTGAGGGAACTACGAACACCCAAAACAGATTTCATGGTAATGTGGCCTTTAGTTAGAATTGGAGATATATATTTTCACTGTTACTGCTGTTCACTATAAAGTGAGGGGAATTAAAAATAATGCAGATCACATTAGTTTGGCCCTGACATATGGAAATTAATTTCTGCAGGTCAAATAAAGAAAGAGGTTAGTTATGATAAAATAACAATGCTCATGATTAGTCAGATTTATGACATCTTATGTTGTAATTTAGTTTGATCTCATAACTTTTACTTTTTATCTCATAATTATGACTTGATATCTCATAATTTGGACTTTTCCAATTTTGATCATACTTTTGATATATTAATAATTCTTACTTTTTTCTAGTAATTTTGATTTACTCTTATAATTTTGATTTTCCAACTCAAAATTTACTTCGTAGCCTTCTATTGAAAATATTGAGATTTTATCTCATAATTGTTGTCTTACTATCTAATCATTTTAACCGTTTATCTCATAGTAAGGAAGACTGTTCACTTTAATTGGTTTTAGAACATCTTGCCAAAGGAATGCAGTTGAAAATTAGCCAGCTAGCTCATACTGGCACATTTACAGAAATGCTGATTAGGGTGCACTGCCCATATAAATAAAGAAATTAGATTAAGACTTTCCATTAACATATTTATCTTTTGTTTAATTAAATCTTTTTTTTTTTTTTTTTAATCTTTATATTATTGTTATAATACATTTTTTGGCCGATAATAGGCTATACACTCTCAGTGTGGAGTGTTATTCCTTGGTCCAAATATATTTTCAGTCAAAGCTAATTGTGTGCAGCGATCATTTTTGTGCTAGATTCAATATATATATATATATAGTATAAATATATATATATTATATATATATCATATATTCTGTGTGTATTTTTTTTTATATCTGTTAATTATTTTTTTAGGTGTGAATACCCAGCTACAGATGTATTATTAGTTTATTATAAGTAATTCATACAATTATTCACACCAGGCCTAACTGACACAAGAACAGTCCTTTGATAAAGGGGAATGTACAGTCAGAGTGGCAGCCTGCCGCTCTCAACCAATAGGTGTGATTTGGGGGGCGGGTTCTTAGGGTTAGCATGTTTGACTGCACACTGCGCTCACACAACTTGATACAGAGTAACAGTAAATCAGACAGAGCAGCTCATACAGCACCAGCAGTGAAATTGTAACCCTGTTGCAAGTATTTTTGGCCGCTGATAGGACCGAGTGAGATCACTGCGGTCTATTTTCTCGGATAGACTCAAGAGTTGTTCGGCAAGAGCAACGCAGGGAGCGTTTTCAGTCTCATTTCTGCTATATCTCAATATTATATCACACTGGAAATGTCCGAAAACAAGCCGAATGATGAACCGAAGTTATCTACGACGGACAGGGTGGTGAAATGTAAGTGTAATTTTTCATGGCACACTAAAATGAGACGCTACCACAGCTCTCACCAGCAGAAGCAGACTTGAAGAATTCACGGTCGTAGCAGCAAGCCACAACAGCAGCAGCAGCAGCAGCAGTAGCAGCAGCAGCAGCAGCAGCAGCAAATGTAGTCGAAAATTGTTTGCTGGCTATGGAGGAAGAAGGGTGTTAGCCGAGCTATGACAGCAGCAGTAAACTAGGAAGTGAGGGTAACTCCAGTTTGTGAACCAGAGCAAGAATTTAGCTAGAAATGTGTCACATTCCGCCTGTGAGGCATGATATAGCCGCTTGTCTGTATACACTCTCTTCCTTAGCTACGAATACACCCAGCAGTGTGACAGATGCATGGTCATTTCGATTCATATATACAGTGCACAGCTTTTACAGTATGCATGCAGATATTGCACAACCGTTGCATTCAACCCAAGGGCGAATTTCCCTCATTTTGCATGCATCACCAAGCATGGTTTTCCTAAGGCTTCTATTTTTTTCAGCATTGCATAATACTACTTGATGTCGCCTATGTTTTGTAATCTCATATTTGGGGGTGTTCATCGTGTGCTTTTAGTGTTCATGGCATATGGGCTGGTTCTCAGTGTTTTCTGTGTTTACAGGTCTGACATTCCACCTTTGCAGTCTACCATAAGAATGCAATAAAGATCATAATCGAGTCGACCTACCCATGAACACGGAATAGGGGCAATGTAGCTTGCCCAGTTGACATCTTATGTTGACTTACAAAGGCAGTTCTGCACTTAGGTTGCGGTATTAAGCCTATTTCTGTTTTTGAATATGAGTACTTTAGTGAAATCTCTCATGTTGGAAGACAAATGCAAAGTAGGATAAGAAGTAAAATGACAGAATGTGTTTTATTTGTGCTGGCTGATTTTGATCCAGCACTAGTTGCAACCATTATCCTCTCCAGCTCCACTACATCACAACAGGCATGTGCAGTGATCACAGTGTGCACAAGCACAGGAGGGAATTGTTGAGTAATTTTATTCAGGCTTAGTTGCTAGGGTTCAACCGGTTGAAATGATTAGATCATCGGTGACCATTAAACATTAGGATTTTGTTTAGGAAGCAGGAAAGGCAACGCTGCAGTGTTCAAAAGACCATGACTGGAATCATTGACTATACACTGTATTAAAGGCAAGCCTGATCTCTGCCTCGCTAAGCTGTATCGCAAATATAGTTCCACTTCATTGCTTTCTTAGGCTCAGCTTGTGCCATTTGAAATGGAAAAATGTTTAATAAAAATGATTTCTCACAATTTATTTTCCACCACAAGTACAGAGCTAACCAGTTGTGTTGTGGCTATATGGCTACATTTTGCTCAGAAAATGGGGTTGAGTGTTGAAAGAGAGTCACAGCATGTCTTGGGTGCTTTTGTAATGAATATTTCAAGAGATCATCCCCCTACAGTCTCCACTAACTTGAAGGGTAATGAAAAATAGATATGACAAGTATGGGTTTTGAAGAGATTTCACAATATCATGGAGAGACTTGGTCGGTCATGTTATATGGATCTGAAGCTACTTTTCCGTTTGGCACATGGCTGTTTTACGCTGAGGAGATGCCACCGCATTGCACATCTCAATACTGTACTTTCAGTCCCTCCCTGCTCTGCTCAGTGAAGGCCTGCTATGGTCTTAATCAGGTTAAAATGTATTGATTAGTCTTTAGTCGGGCTGCCAGGGAATCTGAGAGGCCAGTTTCTGGGGCTTGCTTCTAAACCTGATGCTGAGATCAACAAAGTTATTTAACTTATTATTCATTAATCAAGTTTGGAGAAGTCTGTGTTTTGGTAATGCATCAGTATTATGGCAACACAGACGTTGGCTGTGTACAAAGCACATCTCCAAAATAACTGCTGGCTATATGTGTGAAGTAATTTGTTTTCAGCTGCCTAGTTTGCCCTGCTACAAGGTGTCAGGCCAACTTATCATAAGCGCTTTGCATCCACCTGTTTTCAAAATGCATTATCATAATACTCCTGCAAGCCACTGCCCCATATTAATCACTCATAAGAGTTTAATCTGCTGAGGCAGGAGAAGTTGCATAATTTTCATCATGTCATAAATGAACTGAAACGTATGAGTTTCTGATCAATAACCATTAAATGTAATGACCTCCATCACCTGTATGTTGGTCAGTTGATAGTTGTTTGATGTTGATGTTATTGACCATTGCAGATGTTTTACATTAAGTTTTTAAAGGCTTACCTGGTTAAGTAGCAGTTAAATAAGGATTATGTTGTGACTCATGATAATCCTGATTATTTTGTTAGAGTTTGAGGTCATGAGTTTTTGCTACAATTATTAGCCATTTAGCTGTAGCTCATGGCTGTTTTCATTATTTCCATTAAACTGTCGATTGATCTCATTGATGTAATTGATATCAAAATTTCCCACAGCCCATGAAGGAAACCAGAAAATATTTACTTTACAGAACCTAAAATCTGTAGAATTTAGTTTTTTTTTCTTTTTTTTACTCAAACAGCGAGAGTTGCTAATTCATTTTCTGTTGACAGACTAATTGACTCATGAGCTAATGATTTTGTAGCTCAGATTCACCATGATTATGTCACATTAATTGGATTTGTATACTGCAGAGTTTTGAATATATAACTATTGCCACTAAACAGTATATTGACTGGAAACAAAATCTTCCTCTACAGTTATGTTGTATGATAGTTAATACTAGTGCTACGCTCAGTTAAACATAAAATAAATTGTTAGTAATATGGTTGTTATGGTGCACTCATGACAACCACTGCTCGCCAAAGCAAAACGAGCTCAGTAATGGTGTTTTTCCATCACCATGTGAGAAGCAGGGCCTCCTAACCCCCGATGGTGTGCCGGGTCCTTCTCTATGAGTGGGGATGGATAACATCTGACATTTGACTTTTGAGGAGAGGCCCCAATGCTCAGACATGCGTGGGTTGGAGACATGGTGGTGGTGACAGCGGCGCAATGCCAGCCACTGATCCCAGCTGGATAGCCGAGTCATTTATAGAACAGAACATTAAGTAATGCCACATACTTGATCTTCGCCTTACGTGTGATCACCTGCATATGGTTCAGCTTCATGTTCACAAGCCGACATGTGTGCCATCGTGGTGTTTCTGTCTTACCAGGTGTAAACATCGTGTAATACACAGATATAAAATTACCCTTTTTCATCAAGATGATGTCATTCAGAGTAATATTTCCTCTATGGCATTTATAAACTTTGTCATTAGCTTTATTTGCCTGGGAATAAGATTGCAATGGGAAAGTCAAGTGACTCAAAGTAACTGCTGAAGCCTTTTGAGATTTTAATCCTTTGGCAGTCTGCAGTGTCTGTAATTTGTGATTTAAAAAAACTAAACTAAATTTCAGTAGAAATAGTCTGCCATATTTTTCTGAAGTCAGAAGTCCCTTGGTGTTGGTAAAACTGCGGAAATCAAATTGTCAATAACTTCATCCTGAGTTTGTTTTTGGCACATACTGTAATTTCTTCTTCTGCTAGACAGTCAATTCTAATCAAGAGTGAATAGTAATGTAGGTTTGCCGCTCTGTGGGATAGAGGGGAAGCAAACTAGATGACGTCAAACTGTCTTTATGCATTTGGGTTTACAGTATTCTTGGGTGGCTGTGATGTACATTGGCCAGCTGCCTCAAAATGTTAACATTTTTCTGAGGATATGAAAATACTGAACAAAGCTATTTATTCAGTCAATGAGGGTGTTTTTCTTCTAATGGATAAAATTGATCTCTGGAAGAGTTGAGTGAGAATTTGATCCATTCCTTGTAGATACTCAGCATTTCTCGACTTACTCTGCAGATGGAAAAGTGAGGCACTGAGTACAACCGCTTTTGTTTATCATTATTAGGGTTGAAATAAATGGGGTCCTTGTTTTAAATATGCAGTTACACTACAGGTGAAGATGAGTCTCGGGGTGGGGGGTGGAGTCATCCACTCATACAGGTCAACCTCGAAATGTCATGTACAGCACAAATGATGAGTGACAACAAGCTAACCAAACAAGCGATCAAAGCTGGTCTTGCAGCTGCTTGGCTAGTCTTCTGTGACTTGTGACTTGTTATGGTGGTTTTTGATAACAATGTATTTCATCATGACATAGTAAGGAAAACCTGAGCTATCTGTGTTGTGATGCTCAGATACACAGTCTGTGGTATTCTGAACCTGAGTATGTGCACCTTTACCGCTCATTAGATTAAAGAGGAATTAGGCTCTGTTGTGGATTTAGGGCACAGCAAAGCGGTGGATTTGGACAGATTAAGCTCCATATAGGGGGATAAAGGCGGCTCTGCTCAGAGGTTGTAATCTGACTCCATGCATTAGCTGCTGCCCTTGCTAATTCATGTGAACAAATGGATGTTGGGTCTTGATAAAGCAATTGGGGGAGAAAAACTGTTTACCTACCTTGGCATTTTTAGATTGTTGCTAAACCTATGAGTACAGTTGGGGGATTTGCAGGCCTTTGAACTCACAGTGTTGATACATTTGAGTCAGTAGTTTTGTAGTCTATATGTTGATGGCAGGCGTTTTTCTGTGGCTTCGTACTGTTATGGCTCTTTATAAGGTGCCTAACATGCACCACATCTTCAACCACCAAAATACCATTTCGCAGGACTGGAGGACTAAACAGAAAAAAATTCCACTCTTGATTGCCTCTACCCACAGTGGCATCCATGAGCCAGAGATCATAATGTTGCACGATTGCATTTGGTAAAAATCAGCCTCCATATAAACAAATCCTCAGCATTTCTCATTTCATGTCTGGCAGACACCAACACATGGTGCTTTTGTGAGCTACAGAGGCTAACAAAAGCCATTTGGAGCAGAGACGAGAGTCGTGTGTCATTAGATCCCTCTTTGGATCTGGTCGCAGCACAGTCACAAATCAATCAATACAGTGTCTACAACACATGTAGCTACACATTGCGGACCCAGTATGGTGAGTGTGGGGGGAGGAGAGGCTCACCTACTGAACTGGGAGCAACTGGATTGCTGGGTTATATTAGAGGCCGGTAGAGTAGTAAATCTGCTTTCTTTCCTCAGCTCCCACTCAGAGGGCAGAGCATAGACAGGCAGTGAAGAAATGGGACTTTGTGGGGGGAGATTAAGAGTGTACTCATGTACACCCTCATGCACATACATGCACATTAGCTACAACATGGGTCAACTTTAGTTAATTGAGAAAGCAGATTTTCCTCAGAATTCAGAGATGGAAAACCATCTGTCATGGGCCCAGGTTGTTGCTTAATGCTGTTCAGCAAAATGGAGAGCAAATGCTTTGTCAAGGGCTGTGAATCACTGGCTTAACAGAGACTCAATTCAATTAACAACTCGGATTATTATTTGAGTCAGGAGTGATTTGTGTGTGGGTTTTTTTTTGTTTTACATGATTTCACTTTGTAAATTACAGTCTGATTTGGAAACTCTGAGCTAAAATTGTGAATCTGTTAAACAAATATGCACAGTAAAACAAGCGAAATTAAAAAGACTCATGGTTGTATTTAAAATATTATACTGCAAGAGAAAACATGTCTCATTTAGCCAGAAATTGGTTAACAGTCCACAAGACTCAAACAGTTTTCCCCTTAAAACTGTGTTGTGCTAAAACACACCTTTTTATATGTATCTTCATGTAGTTTGTTCTAAATAAAAAGTGAACAAATTAATTTTCTACAAATTTCTTCTATTCTATCTATTCTATTCTAAATATTTTTATGAAGTTGATTCAAACCATCTCACTTCAGTCTCAACAGGACTAATAATGCGGTATAGTAACATTAGCAGTGGTAGTGACAGTACTGATATCAACTTCTTAATTCTTGTCATGGGAGGTAGTGTGTGTGGGAGTAGGCAGGTTGGTGAGTGAAAGCGAATGAAAGTGGCTGAGGGGAGCCGTGGATGAGCATGTGGGCATGAAAGCAGGTTTTAGGCAGACTACCTCTTCAGATAGGCTGTTATTATTTCACTGGATCCCACAGTTTTGACTACGATGGAAGGGCAAACGTCCATGGAAATACATTTTGTAAAAGATATAATGGCAGTTTTTTTTTTTTTTTTTTTTTTACTTTAAAACCATCATCAGGAGCAGGCAAAGGCAACAAGGAAATGACAGCTAATAAATACCAGATGTGCCAGCTGATTGCTCAGTTGCATTAATTAGGCTGATGTTGTCACAGGCCCATGCTGTTTGTGACTTTGTGTTGATTTATTTCATATGTATGATTGCTGAAGTCACAACGATTAATTCTTTTTTTTCCTCTAGCAGATTGATGCAGTTGAATCTGCATAATTTCTCATAAATGCTTCAATGTAAAAAATGAATCCTTGCACCCCTTTGTCATTAGCAAAAGTATTGCAGTCTGTTTACATTTCGATTAGTCTGAATATTTATTTAACCCCAGCCCACAGGTATGCACTTACAGCCACCTCGAACCGCCACGTGCCCAATTAGAAACCATTTTAGTAACACTGAATAATGTTTTGTGCCTCAGAATAAAAGATCTCCACAATAACGTGTTTAGTGTTTATCTAGGACAAACCTCCTCTGTTGGAACCGGCAGTATTTTGGCCACAGTTTTCCTTACGCCCTGTCGTACTTGCCTTTATTAGAAGGGGGAGGTTCCTTGTAGTCAAAACATACCTGCATGCTAAATGGGAGACTTGTCTTCATGAAGTGGGACAAGCCTCTGCATGCTGCTGTGTGACAGATGCAAACACAGACGCACACTCCTGTGTTGTGCCAGGCGGTCGTTTGTACTTAAATATGGGTGAAAGGAGTAAAGCCATCTGCGGGCTGCCTGTAAATGGTAGATTAGTAAGCAGAGAAAAGTCAGTGCAGGGGGAGGGGTGTTGTAAATCTTGGATCGGCTCATCCACTCAGTGCATGTTTGGAGGGGAGGAGGGGGGGGTGGGGTGACATGGGAAGGATGTGCAATATCTCATGGTAACAGTCTAGTCGAGATTGCCTCTTCTCTGCTATCATGTAGGCATCGGTACTTGTTGACACCTACACACACACACACACACACATACACACACACACATTGCAGCTGATGCAAATGCAGCTTGCTTCCTATGAAGAACTGATGAATATGCTAATTTCATCCCCAGCACATGGGCATGTGTGTTAGGGAACATGCAAAATATACAAGCAATATACAACCTGTACAACAACTTTATCTGACATTAAAACTTGTTGTTATGATGTTTTCACTGTAGCTTTTTATATTAGCACACCTCAAACAGGGATAGTGACTGAGGTTTACCGAATGATCCAGAATGCAAATGTGCTTCTAAACTATTGCATCTATTATAGCGAATCCTGGGCATGACAGTTAGTGAGGCCTAATCTTCTCTATGTGGTCCAGTCATGACTGTAGACTTGTATCCCCCCCAGGGTTTGTTTGATAAAGCATATCAAGAGCACAACAGGATTTCTCCGATCTGTCTTCAGGGTGTAGCGCTGCATTCCACTGCAGTTTTATTTTGGAGGGACTTTGGTTTGGCCGATCACTGAAGCATAGGCACCAGGAACGGCATCAGCCAACATGGCATCAGCACTGTGCATTCACACAAGTTGCCCACTGGTTCTTGGCCAGTGACGGGCTTCAGGCCTTAACTTGCAGTTTGACATATTTCAGGGCATTTTCAGCACTGTTCACTATGAACCAGGGGACCCTGGAAGTGAAGAATGTGTGGGGCTCATATTGAATGTCACGTGTACCAGTTGTTTGCTGCACTATGAAAGAGTGCGGTGTAGTATTTACCCCCACTCCCTCACCTTTTTATTTAACACTTCATCATTTCAGCTGCAGCTGGAGAAATGAATCTACTGCTGCACAGATTTTATCAGATGAAAAAACAGAGAGTGTCGTATACACAGTTCGTTTTAATTAACAGACCAATCAATACTCTTAATCAAGTG
The DNA here is from genome assembly GCF_002260705.1 of Seriola dumerili. Classification (NCBI taxonomy): domain Eukaryota; kingdom Metazoa; phylum Chordata; class Actinopteri; order Carangiformes; family Carangidae; genus Seriola; species Seriola dumerili. Next base: position 177,804 of record NW_019174564.1, on the reverse strand, counting down.
TTATGGATAAACTTCATTAAAGCCTTGAGTAATAGTGGGGACAAGAATAAGAGCAATTGAGCCACTTTTACTTTTTTATTAGGGCTGTGTTGGGTTAAGTGATTTAGTTCTTTTAGGACATTTAGAAAATAAACACATAAATAAATTTTCAGTCTCTGGTGCAAAGCAAAGACTCAGGGTTTGCATGGAGCTTTTTAAAGTAAGGACTTTTTTATTTTATTTCTCAGCTCCATTAAGCAAATGAACAAAAATTTGCTTAATGGAGAGAAAGCCCTAATTACAGATGGGTAAATAAGCGCGTTATATGCCGTGTTGTTTTTCCTCTGTTCATTCACTGTTGAGTCTGCAGCGTGAAATCACAACCCCTGGGGGACTTTTCCTTTCTTTCAGGTGTTGTTAGCTAACTAGCTGAAGTACCCAGTGTGGACGAGAGAGAAACTCCAGCTATACAAATACAGCTGGAGGTGAGGCGAGGCCCCAAGGTTTATTTACACTGATTCGCACGCGTTAATTATAGACCACCTGGCTGAAAATTAACCCTCTTATTCCATGTGGTGGTGTCTGCTTATCTTAGTCTGCCATAGGAAAAAAAACCTTCCATTGGATGTCAGCTTGTTCTATAATCGACCTGACAGGATGTTGTTTTGTGAGATTGGCATTTGTGTGACAGGACATGACAGTATGTCCTGATGATGGCTAACATGCTTCTCATCCACATATTTATTATTTATGCTTTGTTTTTCATACATTTTGATGTCAGAACTTCATTTAAAAATGAATACTTAAAAGCTATCAAGCTTATAAGTTGATTTTATATGAATTTATTGTTTACTGCTGTTTTATTTTAGCTAGTGGATAGAAACTGCTTATGAATCTCCAAAAATGTCCTATGAGACAACCAGGCAAAGAGGGGTTAAGTTTACCCCACAGCTAATGATGGCAGGCCACTCAGTCACTCCCGCCCACGTGGAGAGGAGAAGGACCGCTGCCTGGCCCACTCACTCAAAACACACTCTGCAGAGGCTGACCAGAGCCAGAGTCGTGAGTGAGATGTGTGTGTGTTAGTAGGGAGGTAGGGGGTAGACATACTGTAGTGGTGGCATGTATTTGTTACCCTGCCCTTGCTGTTTTTGTCGGTTGAATTGTGCTCCAGGGTCAACTCAAAAAGGACCATTAGGTGAAATTTCATTACTAGCTGCTGGCTCTTAGCAATCAATTTTCTGTGGGAATATTCTGCTAGTAATTTCAAGGTCAATTTATCTTGTTTAAAGTTAGATTTAATTTTCACTAGAGTATGTCCACAATAGACTGTAGCTTGCCAGCAACACAATGCAGAACAGACAGTCATGACCCCCTGGAAGTGAAGCCGACTTGGAGTTGGCCTTCACCGTTGCCAGGCCTAGACGAGCACGATCATAGTGCAAGCTGATATCTCGTCAGTCTAAGCTCACAGTGTGCCTCCGTTAGCCAGATTGTGGAGAGGTTAGTGTGTCCCATTGGTCAGATTGATTTTGTGCCTGTCCAAACACCGCCGGGGAGCCATACATTACGATGACCAATCATTTAAGCTTTAATGCCGCACCGCTCCCTATCGGACCATTAGGAGTAGAGGGAGGGCTCATGAACCTCTGTATCTTTTTGCTGTCAAGTGGGCCTGCTGCTTATGAATGGTTGCATTTTGCTTTATTGATTGCATGCAGAGAGATCCTGTTTCTCAGTAGACTGTGGCTGATGCACTAGTCAGCTGTCATTGTTGTGCATGTTCATACATGCATACGTGTTTTCATATTTGTGCGGTGAGGACTCTAAAGAGTGTCAAACCGAAGGAAGTAGTAGGAGCCTCCCATTCCTGGTTTTAGTTTTTGTTTGTGTTAAACTTACTGAAAACGGAATCACAAAACCGTGGGAGACATGTTGTTTCAACAAGATAATCTCGACTCTGTGTGAACTCCTGAGCCCGAGATGTGATCCATTGTTGGTAATTAATGCCGTTGTCACACCCCAGTCCTACACACACATGCTCACTAGCTGTCATGTTCTTTGGCAGCTTGTTCGTTGTTCTGCTATATCATGCAAGCCTTTAATGGTGGCTCAGCTCTCACAGAAACTGGCAAGGTTGTTGAGTGACACAGAAGCCCACTGGTGCACAGTTACTGCTGTGAATACAAGTTTGGGTATGTCCATGTATGTGACACACAGTCTCAAGAATACTAAAGAGTACAATGTCTCTGACAGCTTTTCTAGCAAAACTCAACAGTTATGTCAGACAGCACTGTATTTTTTTCTGTCCTGTAAAAAAAGTGAGACATACTGTACGAGACCGATTTTTTTTTTTTACTGGCTCAACTATTTTCTGTCTCTTTGTCATGTATTCCAGCCACCCTCCAACAGCATATTTCTTGTCTTTTTCCTTTCTTTATTTTTTCACTGTGGTTGTGCCATCCCTGCTTTCAACCATAACTACAATGCTTCCACTAGGCCACCATCTGCCGTTCATTCAGTCCTTCTTTTCATTCTCTTTTGCACATTCGCTTGCTCACGCTGCTGCTCAACTGTGTCAGGCCCATGTTGTAAGACCAAAACACCCATAATGCTTCAGGCCTATCTCCCTGTATAGACCGTAATCCGATCCCCCTGGAGGAATGTGGCAAGCCTTGGGGACGGCCAAATCGAGGTACAAATCAGCCGGTCAGCCGGCAGATAGTGTATCTCCAAGTGATTTTAAGCCAGCACTCCAGCAGTAATTTAGCTTTTTCCTCCACCAGGCAAGATCCATGGTTATTTTCTCAAAAACTGCATGACAGTAACGTTGTCAGACAATGGCTGTAAGCTGCATTAAACATTCGTTGAGGACTGTCTGTTTTGTAGCTGGCAGTTAAGAGGGCAGGGACTTCTTTTCAACCTAACAGATGGTGTATACAGTGCAGAGCTATGCAGTTCCACAGTATTAGGCTGTGCAGTACTGCTGCTGAAAGTAAATATAGTGTGTGTTTGACAGCCAGCTAACTTTAATGCTCTTTGTAACCACTGCCAGGGTATATGGCAGTGTTTGATTTTGTGCGTCTTTGTTTGCCCTAAGTGAAGAAAATGGTTCCTTTAAAAATTTCTTCAGTCCTGTGTATTTGCTGCTGGTGTAAAACCATTGCAATTATCGAACCTTTATGTTGCAGGAATGCTCTGCTGAGGAACATACCGAGTGGAAATGTTTATGAAAGTTTCCCAAAGTACAGAATTTGAAAAAAGCTGACCCACTGTATCTGGTTTGAAAATGTGAAAAAATACAGCTGAGGAAGTGCACGAGAAGAGTCTGGGAGTCCAGACTCCCTTCAGGCAGTCAAGCTGTCAAGTGTCCCTTTCTGAGTACTGATTTTACTCACTGACCTGATCCTCAAGGACACATGACCCCTGGAGCAGGCCGGTTTGGCACTTGAGGATCAGGGGCATGACCTAGGCAGCCTGCTACTGCTTGACCCACACTACCCAGTAGCACCTAGAGTTTAGTAAAGGCTCTGGTCCTTACACAGGCTACAGCCACACTAATATGTTTTTATTTTAAAACGAACTCCGTCCAGACGAGCATTTTGGCTCTGTATCACAAATAATCTCTGTCCATACTAACACTCCTGAAAACACATATCACATAACCATTCAGTTTGATGCCGTTTCTCCCTCACAGGTGTCACTTGACAGTAGCGTGACAAATCAGGGAAGGATACGATATGACTGATGAGACGTAATCAGGAAGTGAACGTGGGTGTTTGCATCATGGTTTCCAAAGGTCTCTGTTTCTGCCTGTCTAGACTAAAATGTGACGCTGGAGTTTTCAAAGCAGCAGAAGTCTCTGTTTTAGGGGCTTGAAAACTCTGGCGTAGTATGGACGACAGACCTAAACGTAGCAAAAGTGATGCACTTTAAAACTATAACATGTTAGTGTGGTTGTAGCCCTAGGCTCCCCCTTTGACTGGACACTGACTGCAGAGATGGCTTTTGAATGTGATGCTTTAACTGCCTTTAATCTCACGGCGGCTAGTAAAGCCTGCACAGATGGTGCCTTCAGCATAATACTCCGCTAGTGAATTTTGAAAGTGCTTTCTCTGCAATATGGAGGTCAGGCTGGCAGCAGAGAAGGATGATTTACTTTACAGTCACTTTTAGCCCAGAAGGGTTGCATAATAGCAGCTACTTCAGGGGCTCCTCCTGATATATAGAGCTCCTTCGGGGGGGCTGGGAATGGCGAGACAAGATGTGTGTGTGTGTGTGGTTGGTGTGGAGTTATATCCCTTGCTGACTCAGAATTCCTTTGGTCTATAGAGAAGTAATTCTTTTCTTGCCCTCCCTCCCTTCTATCCCAGCCCGTGCAGTTTTTTTGCTTTTCTTTCTTGGCAGTCAGGTACCCCTGCTGGCAGGAGAACCCACCACACCCGCGCAGTCGTGGCCTAGATACAGAGATGGGCTTGAGAGGTGGGCGTGGGCAGGGGGGAAAAGGAAGCGATGGCAAAGGAAGGGGACTCTTAGGGGCCTTGTTGTCTTGGCAAGAGGGAGGAGGAGGTGGCTGGCTGCGCCATCCCATTGCCTCACCACCTGTCCTCTGAAAAATCACAGTCAGTCTGCCAGAAATGAAAACTCAACCATGGATCTCTTGGACACAAACACTTGATACCCGAAAGATGCTTGTTACAATATTAGATGTGTCTTTTTATACTTCAATCAGAATCCTTCAGTACTTTTTGGGATGAGATATTTTAGCTCTATTTATGTATTTATTTATGTAAGAAACATATTAAATTTTGCTTGCCATTTCTGACCCTGCCTTGTCCTTTTGACATGGCATGGAGGAATGCCATTTCACATATGTGATGAGGCTATTCTTGTATGGTTGGGAGGGTTTACCCCAGTCCGCAGATGATTGCGATAGTGGCTGTGTGGTATTCACTTTCAAGTCGAGCAGGTAACCTTCTCAGTGTAGAGGAGTATGGGAAGGGGATGGGGGTTAATTAATGATGAAGAATGTTATCTACAGTTCAGTCTGTGTTTTATTTGGGTCAGCCTCAGGTCTGGTATGCTCCGTTTACCAAGTGTGGGTGCAAATACAGACTGGCCTCATCCCCTCTGTATGCGTCTAGTAATTGCATTCTAGAAATGCCAACATCTCAGCTGCCAACGAGCCCTCCTTGGGAGGTGCGATCACGCCTGTTGAGGCATATTATCTCAGAGGCAAGCTGTGAATGAGTACAGAAAACACTGAAGTCAGTCGGAGTTTCTGGAACGTAACAACATATTTCTATTGATTTACATACCATATTGTAACGTATTAGATAATATTGTATCCAATTAGGTTGCGGGATCCCCTAATCAGCCTGCCATGTTCACAATATTCAAGGTAATCATATGTGGTCTTGCATTGCATGTGTTCTGCAAGCTGAATTGTTCTCCTTAGAGGGTTTATGAATTGAAATACTTAAAAAGAAAAGGAAAAGCTACAATATGGCTATTAACAGTTGACTGTAGCAACATTGAAAAAAATTATTTCAGGTGCAAAATATTTAGTAGTAATTTGCTTACAGATCTGACATTGTCTGAGCAACCAACATTTTAAAGCACTTCTGCAAAAGTTGCTACAAAGTTGTCCAGTGTAATTGTTGAAGCATGCTGTGTTATATTTTTACTTGTCTGTCATGGTATCATTATGGTATTGGGTTTCGCATGTTTAACTTAGTAATAAAGCTTTTGAAGTCAAACCTCTGGTTTTGTGATGACTGCCACCCCAGCTGAACTGTACACAGCAGATCTGTATCATGTCCAGCCGCCCATCTGCATGTCACTGCACACTCATGGAGCAAGCCACCAACAAGAACGCTTTGTAAAGTGGCTGCTTGGGCGCCGGCGGAGCTCTCCAGGGTTAGTGGGGACATATGTTCTCGATAGACCTGTGTTGTCAGTCCTTCCCAATGCAAGCGCCAGTTGACAGCATGATGGAGAGTGGCGGCGGACTCGCACAAAGGTGGTCCTTTGCATGTGCAGGGCCAAGTTTTTGCCCAGATTGGAATCCAAACACACCCACCAATTTCTCCTCAGCTCCCTGCCCAACCAGTTAAATATTTAGCGTCACGTCATCTTGCACTTGATGACAGCTCATAGAATAAAGCTGACAGCCAGTTGACCTTGAACATACATGTTCTGCACTTATATACGTTGCCTTACTTTCAGCAAGCTGACACCTATGTCTTGCTTGGAGACTTTAGCTGACTGCCTGTCTGTTGTGTGGCGGCCCTAAAATGACAAGTGAAGAAAACAGCATGTTGTATTTATGTTGTATTTGCCATTAAAGCAGGCTTAAAGGTGTAGTACCTAACACTGGGGAATAGGCAGGTAAGTGTGGCTATGAAGCTGTCTGGCTGTTATGTGCCACAGGTTCCATTTGTGGGAATAGCTTGCATACAGCCGAGCATGCACCCGTAGCACCCTGTCTTCCAGATCCTTTCAGCCTCCTCCATTGTTCCGTCTCTGCTATGCTCTAAAGCTGATTACAGCGCCTTCTCTAATGAAAGCTAATCCTGTGTCACGGCATTGTGGAGAGGGAGGAGGGGGGCAGGCCTCGGCACGGCAAAGCTAGCAGGGAATGTCTTCTTCAGGGCCTGTCAGAGTGGCTTTCAGAGGAAATGCCAGAGAGTGTTAACGTCTCCGCAAACCTGGAAATCTGCGAGGTGTTTTACATTGAGGCTGAGATGTTTTTTTTGTGCCGGCCTGTTGGCCCTTAACACCTTACACACACAGTGCTGCCCAAACTCGTAATGGCCTGTGATTATTCACTTTAACTATGTTCAGTCCAGTCGTTCATCATAGCTTCCGAGTAGCTGTAACTGACTTGTCTAACTGACTCCAGTGTTGGCATCTTGAGTTTACTGTTATATTACACTTCAGGTCTCTCTGACCTTCTGTCATCCCTTTAGCTGCACTGAAAAAGTGCATACAGTATCCATAGTGTAGGATCAGGCATTGGAAAAACATCAATAGCCAAAGACTAGGTGTCATACTTTTTAGGAAAAGCAGACCTGAAAGTCACACTCACACTTCTTTGCACTGTTTCCTTGCACTTCTGTTTCCGTGAAGCAAAATTGCAATCCTATTTGCAACAATTGCGATTGACTAGATTATCTTCTAGAGCTGCATAAAGAGTTTTATTTTGATGTGACAACATACAGACATTTGTCGAAATTATAAAGACAAAAACTGAATGTCAGAAATGACGACAGTTTCTCTCTCCGTATTGCCGTCAATAACTCAGTTCAGGGCTCTTCCATTACAGAGTATCCAGTTGATACCAGCACTCTCTTTTTGCCAAATCTAAAAGCTGTGCACCTCACTGACTGAGGTCATTATTATGTAAGGTAACATGAGGCATGGGATGGCTGTGGCGCTGAAAACTGATTTAGCTGTCTGACATGACAATGAATGTAATTAATAACTGAAACACTGAATCTTAAATTGGCATTAATAAAGAAACTTTATTTAAAATTGATTAGTCACATCATGGCTGATGCCAGATCTGCTCAATAAGGTCAGAATTGGAGGGTGGGTTGATGGATCGTTAGTTTTCAGCAGTTTGTGTTTATCATGATTTATGATTGTGTAGATTTGGAAAGTGCAGAGATAGAAGGAATTAATGTGATAAAGCATCCATACTCCTACTACTTTTTCCAGAACATTTGGTTCTTACATTGCTGTATAAAACAAAAGCCACACATGTCGTTGAGTGTCTTATGGTCTATAATTTGCTGTAGTTGTGTGAGGATGGTAAATCTGCAGAGACATCCTATTAGTGGACTGTGAGACAGTTTGATGGATTGACAGGTGCTTGTTTTTCATCCTAACTCTTGATGCATTTTTATTACATTGACTGATTTTTCTCTGCCCCTGACTCATGCACCTCCCCCACTCCAGCTCCAAATCACTGTAGTCATTTGCCAGCCGTGATCCAGGTCCCTGGCGGCCTCTCTCTATGTCATTGATCGGCTGCTACATTGATGGCTCACCACACACCCAACCACTACCACTGGAAAACCAGTGCAGGGACATCCCTTAGAAAATGCCCGTACACCCCCCACCACATCATCCGCTGCCTACTCCCATCATCCGCCGCCTACTCCCATCTGGTCATCCTTACATGCATACATACATTCATCCGCTCACCCACTACAGCCTCCCACGCTTCAACCCTAACTTTACTAATTGATCAGGGACTTAGCCAGAGTGCTGCCTGAGCAGCGGTGTATTTTGATCACCTGCTGCTGCCAACACTTTCTACAATTCTCATCAAAAATCTGTTGAGCCAACAGCAGGATTAACGTTTGCTTGTCACTCAGTCTCACATTGCTGTCGCCAAGGTCTCTGAAACACTGCTATGGGCTATTTTCTGTCAGAGCTTGATGGACTTTGATAACCCTGACAGCCATGGCTGGATGGATCCAGGTCTTGGGTGTATTGTTGCCTTGTTTAGTATACAACCTGACTATCTTAATAATGAGGATCCCGAGAACTGTCATTGATGGGATCCTCTGTGCAGACAGCCATACATGTTATTGCAGGGAACAGCTGTCTGATGCACTATCACACTCCTGTTGTTTGTTGTTTGTCTGCTAATGTATTAGTTTTTAGGCATGTGACAGTGGACTATGTATGATAAGGCTTCTGCTCAGATTTCCAACCTTGGATCGAGTCATTGCAGAACGTGACATGCTGCTGGCGACTAATTTTTAAGCCAATATTTTGATGGATGAAAGATTTAGACTGAGAATCTACAGCACTGTTTCCCTGGCAACCCCTTTTACTCACTTTAATCTAATATCTCTCCTGTTTGTCGATGCAATGTAAAAGTATATCTCTGCAGCAGATGATGATGGTCAGCAACTCTTTAAAGTACAGTAGTATGGTAGCATTAATGGTAGCATTAAATCAAAGTTATGGTTATTAGAGCTACAATTAATTATGAAATTGACCACAGGCCATAGACTGAAGTAATGAAAATGATTTCAAAGCTTGCAATTTGTACATGCAATAGGCTACAATTTAATATTTGTAGGGTTTCTTATTTGGGAATAGTTTAGGATAATGTTTTTTGAAAAGTTATGAAAAATTATCAGAATTGCTTTGTTTGTCAGACTTCATTGCTTATAGAAAGGAATGAGTATCTGCAAATTGACAATTATAGAGTATGAATCTGCAGAAACAATGTGTTGTTCCGCAGTTTAGCGGGTCAAAGATAACAGTGTTATGCCAAACCTGAATTATATAAAATATAAAATATAAAAGTGCTCTATTTAGATTGTTATTTATCTGACAAATTTCTGAGTATATTTTTCAGTGCATTACACATCACCATTTGTGCTCCATGTAGCCAAAACTGACTGAGCAAACAGTGCTGAAACAACATCCAGTGCTTCACAATTATATAAGGAGAGTGCTGCAAACAAGGGCACATAGAATGAGCGATTTAACTTTAATGCTACTCATTTAATGAAATCAATCCAGTAGTTTGAGGGCATCTGCAGTATATACTAATACAGAGTTTGGGTGCTTTTTCCTTCCTGACTGGACTAACCACAACAACATGTAACTTCCATTCCTGCTGCTACAGTATATTGAACTGGCTTGCTACTAATTTGAGGAAATTAATTGAGTAATTTGAAGGCACAATCTAGTAATTTTAGGGCATGAATTATTAATTACAGGGAGCAAATTAAGTCGTACAAGAGCACAAGTTATTCAAGGGAGCGATTGATAATTTGTGTGCACAAATGATTAAATGTGTTACCTTTAATACCTGCTGGGCTCTGTAGGATTACATGTCTTTGTGGCACGATATCTGTCTTTGATACAGTCTTTATTGACAGTTCTTTTCAGTCCCTGTTTGCATTTTTATTTCCTCTGATGCAGCCAAGAGCCCTTTTTCTTCTTTTCACCTTTTCTCTCTCCGTCTCTGTCTGTGTGTCACTGAGAAGGTGAGTGTGGTTGGCTCTGCTCTCCTTCCTGCCTCAACCACAGAGGTACCCACTCCATTCCCACACTGTGCACAAGTATAATTGGCAAACTCAAAAGCACTGAGCTTCAAAGCTACGCTCTGCTAAGCGTTTCGTTCAGGGCCGGCTTCTTCTATCCCTGCTAATTCATGGTAAAGAGGTTCACGCCAATTTCGAAGTGACCTTTTCACCGTTAGCCCTAAAGCCTGCAAGCCTTTTGAATCTCTGCTCTGTCCTCGGTTGCCAGATGGTGACCCTCTTATGTTCTGTCGGTTGACTTCCATTTTAATGCATCTTCATATGACATAATATTGGAAAACCAGAGTAGTTTCTCTTTGCTTTACTGAGTCACGTTGCATATGCCAGGTGTATGGATTCAGCTGCTGTATCTGCTCAGTGACGATACAGCCTGTTAATACTTGCTTTTGCAGAATTATCCAACAACTTATAGTTTCCAGTGAAGTGCCTGATGTTTAAATGACAAAAAGAAAATCTGCACGCTCTAGATCTGGCTTTTCCCAGGGCCAACTGATCAAGTGTCCCTCGTCAACTTCTGTTACTGTCCATTGATTTAAAAAATATTGCTTTTCTGACTCATCCTAAATGTTGAATATGAATCCTTCTGTGCTGACTTAGAGCTGCTTTGTTCACAGTACACTCTTATTAAAAGGAAGGATGTTCACTTGTGGGATTAACCTACCTTTTCTTTCTGTTTTATTATTTCTTTGCTTAAGAATCATCTCTAAATTAAGATAGCAGCCATAAGCCTTAAATATTGTTCACGCCTTTCGGTATTATAACACACCATTTGTACTGTGGACTGTGGGCGTCAATCTTCAACTGTAATTTATACTGTTTTATTTGTATGTAAGGAGCAGTGCTGTGCTGACTGCATTATTGATTGACAGTGTTATATAGGTTTTGTAGATAGGCTGGAGATGGAGGCAGAGTTGCACAGAACTGAGATGCCAGTTTCAGACCTGACATATTAAGACGCTGGTGTGCAGTGTGTGTGAGGTAGACCATATTGCAAATAATTTATCACCTCCTGATATAATGTGTTATATGGTTCAGCTGCTGCAGTTCTTTGTTGTCAGCAAAGATAGCCATATGATCTCAGTCTTTTGCATTATGCATGTCAGGTAATCAGCTTCGGAATGGACTCTGTGGTAGTGTATTAATGAAGCAATGAAACTGCTGCCAGATGACATTTGAAGTTCAGGTGCTTTATGGTGCACAGTATGTTCTTTGTTTCCTCTCGCCTACAGACGCTCGTGCGTTCTGCTCATCCTGGACGCATAAACATATCCCGCTCTAATTCAATGTCGTTATGTTATTTAATTAACCGGCTATCACTGGAGAGTGAGTTGCGCACTCCTGGTGCCCTATTCAACACTTGGCAGTCATCCTCTGTGCATACACCACACACAGCGGCTGCTCCATCACTAAAAGGCTTCCAACTGGGAAAAAGTCTGAGTGTGATTGAATTTTTCTTTTCATTTCTGCACCATCAATAGCAGATTATATCACATATTATGCATATGGTGCAGCGACATCATACATCATGTGCTGGTGGGTTGATTTCTTCTTTTTTCTACGTGTGTTGTGTATTGCAAACAAATACTGTTGCACACCACTCCACTTTGGTTGTGCCGTCTTACCTGGCACTGTTGATCAGATAGTGAGTTTCCACTTGATTCATTAAACAGAGATGTGGCTTACTGCTTACCTTGCCTCAGAGAGCACAGCACCATCATTTGAAAAGCTAAATGGATCAGGGGAATAGTGACTGTTTTATGTGAGTAAGGAAGCAAAGTTATAGATCAGTATCACTCCTCAGATCAGACACTGCGCTGCCTTTGCATAATAACATCTGACCATGCAGTCAGATTACTTCTGGTATTCTATGCTTTGTATGAACTGACCTTTGTTGCACTCGCACATAGTTCTGGAGTCTTTGTTCTGCCTCAGCTCCCTGTTGGTCATGCTGAGATTTCCACTGGTCATGCTGAGTCTTAGGGGAGGAAAATTGCCGGTGCGGTAGCTTGTCTGGTGGAAGGGGGCGGAGGGTTTGACATGGGCAGTGACAACCAGAGTCTTGCCCACACTCCCGCTGCATCATGCTCCGTCAGCAATTTCTTGCAATTGTCAATTCGGCATCTGATGGAAAGATGCTGTGCGTTGCAGGTTTTAGGTTTCTGGCCCTGAAACTTTAAGAATTTATCATTGGTTGTTGCTTTCCTTGACAGGCAGTCTGCTCTATCTGTATGGTTCAAAATGAATTCATTTGTTTTACCATTGCCCACTCCCTGTCCACAATCCCAACCCAGGTCAGACAATGCCAACTTAGTGTTTTTCAAACAGAGGCAGTTATCAGCAGATAGCTCGCTCTTCTTGAACACCTTGGGCAACCAGAGTCACTGTTTGCTATAGGTATTGCTGTGCAGTCAATGAAAATAAACTGGCACCATAGCTGTCAGTAGCGGCGCCATTTGGATGCCGATTGATTGAGTAGAACTGTATTATTGTATTGAAAGAACAAACCATTTCTGATTCTATATCGCTACAAAGTACAAGCATGTTTTAAAATTTGGAGGATTTCCCCTGAATATTGCTGCACATGACTGCACTGATTGTTTGCTCTGTTTTTTGTGTTGGGTCTAGCGCACACAACTTTCAGACAGCTGACCAGGCCAGTAAGGAAATTGATGTACAGGAATTGTAGACATCTGAACTGCCAGTTCAGGCCAGACTCACGGTTGCGCTCCGTGTTCCTTACTAAATGAAGCCAGGGGCTGCTTGGTGAGCTCTGCAACAGTCTGTCTCACTTTCTCCAATTAAGCTGATCTGTCCAGCACCATATGACTGCACACCTCCCGCTGTCTCATTCCTCAGAGAGATCGCATTAGCTCTGAGCTACACCAACCTGAACATTTCAAGCTGCCCGTTTTCCCACTGCCTCTCAGCAGTTTCAGATGCACTGCACCCGGTGGTGCAGATTTCTCAAGATTCACACCTCAATGTCTCCTGTAATCTGGTGAAATTACTCCATTCACGATTGCTGCATGAACAAAGGTGACTGCTACGATTGATGTACTAAAGCCTTCTAACCTCAGGATTTAAGACTCTGTTAATCCACTGTCGAAGGAAATCATTACATGTTGCTGTAAACCTCACTGACCAACACAGGATAGTATAAATAAACTTTAAAGTGGATTTATCATGTCCTCCAGACATCCAGAGGTTTATTGGTCTATTAGTCTTTAAACCTAATGGCTAATGGATGGCTTTAATTTGTAGCCTGGAAATTACAATGTTAATCTGAGACAAATTACCAGGGAAAGTTAAATCAGACTCCAGGTCTTTTTTTTTTTCATCCTCTCTGACCCTCTCACATTCTCTCGTCAATTCTCTCTCATGCTGGATTCGAGGCTGCAGTGCAATTTCCCAGTTACATAACAGGGGGGAACAGAGAAATGGTAAAATTAATGAAGGCAAAAGCGACCGGCTAATGGAGACCATTTTTGAGTCATACTCGAGTTGCAGGCAGATCGCCTCGGGTCAGTTTATGCTCCCACAGCCATATAAGCTCTGCATGAAAGGATGGATAGATCCACAGGGTTATTTGTAACAATCAACAGTTGCTGTGTGGGAATGTTCTGATACTGTTGTTTGGGAGGAAAAGGTTTTTTGTCTGTCAGACTGACTGTCAGTCGCTCACATTTGAATGGCTAATTACTGCAGTGACTGAGAAGGATGTTGCCCATTATTTAATCCAATATTTGACACCACCATTTATTTTCCTGTTCAAATTACTGAACACAACAAAAGTTTGATGATTTTTCTTCCTTGACTAGGTTGTTAATCCATGTTGTGCTTTTTCCCTTAGCTCAGGACTTTTCATTTTTGTCATGGTAGTAACGCCTTTTTCTTTAGAGTGTAGAACCTACCATTACAATGTGCCATGTAATGTTTTGGCAGTGGTGGGTGTTACTCTTGTTAATTAGGGGGCTATTAGAAATTCCACAAGGGGAAAGTTCACAATGTTTCCATTGTCACGGCTGTAGGAAATGGAAGGATGATGTGTTGAGAGGTTGCCAGTGCGCCAACAACCACAGCTTCCATGCAGGTTATTTCTATTAAAGAATAATGTTATTCTTTTGTGTTTGAATTGTAGAATGTGTTATGTTTTGTCACTTCAGTGGGAGCAGATGTGACTCAGTCAGAGTCCACAGTTACTGTGATAGTGCCAACTGTTGTACTGTGGGAACACCAATCTCCTACAAAATCACTGTTAACTCATCAAAGGTTTAAATGTGTCCCATCACCTCTGGATGTGCATCTTCAGTGCGGCAGTGGTCATATTTCACGACGTGTCTGACGACGGAGGCATAGTCAAACAACCATTATAACCATTAGATATGGGGTTTTCCCATGCATCTCCCTCATGAAACTCAATGGTTTTATCCCCAGACTTGCTGTTTATCATTTATCATCTATGGGTTTGGTCCGCTGCCAGCTATCCTTCCACACAAACAGAATATATTGTTGTAAAGAGAGTAAATAACATGGTTTAGTCTCATAAAGTTTGACTCAAAGTGCATAGTTGTGGTGGACTGTCTTGGGAGTTTGCCTGTCGTTGCTTTGGTGCTTAATTGGCTAACAATGTGGGCTAAAGAAAATAAAGTAAGCACCTTACCCTTTCCCCTTATCTGACAGTTATGACAGGAATCTAAAATCAAGATATATTCAGTGATTTCATAGTTGTGCTCTTAATCATTGTGGAGTATTTGGGACAATCATGTTGCAAATTCTTGACCCAGCTGCCATGTTTAAAGCACAGACTCTCTGTTCAGGCAGAAAATGTCCCCAAACAGACTCATAATAGTTCACATGAGTGTTCACACTGTATGTGTCATACATCCCAGGGGCCAGCATGGTGTAGTCGTTCAAGCCCCAAGGCCCTGGCCTTAGGCTAGAGTTGCATAGCAGGTGCTCAGAGGAGGCCAACCTGGGGCCTTGGGTAATTCTATCTCAGATGGGGATTTCTGAATGCCCCAGATACCTGAGTGCAGACACTGGGTTTTTATTGTTTCAGAAAATTTCTTTAAGCACATTGAGTATTTATTTTGCTTGAACAAAGTTTGTGTTAAGAACACATATTGATGTTAAGTATGCAGATTCGCAAAGGTTTCTGGTTGCAGGACAGAGGAAAATGAAAATAAAGTTCATATGAAGAGTCATAATATAAGTATATGATACAGACAGCACAATACTTCTGTTATGTCACATAGAGCATTAAAACAGCAGTTAAGGAGCAAATAATTAACAGCTAGGTAGAGTAGTTAGCTAGTTTCCATAAAGCTTGCCAGCATCATAATGTTGACTTTCAGATATCACAAATAGGTTTCCATGTCATTCGTTGGCTTCAGGCTCTCTTAGAGTTTGATCTAAGTGTTGACTGAGCACAGCTTTTAAGGACAAATGTAGATATATGTGTACGTATGTGTACTGTCAGTTAGATAACACCTTGGTGATTTAGATTATTATAGACAGTAATGCTGAACATATTCAGGGTAAATCTGCAGTTTCAACGTACACCTGTTAGAAAGCTTTAACTACTGCAGTTGAGATCCTAAATATCGTCTGTCACTAAGCACAGTGTGACACAGATAAAGTTCAGGTCTAATTACCACTGATGTCACCTTTGGGGAGGATGGATGTGAACGCACATACACAGACACACAGACCAACTCAACACTATTTGCTACTGGCTTAGTACATTAGTCACACCCGTGTGTTATGTGCAAAGTCTGCAAGTGGACCTTAATTAAGAGCGTGTCTTATTTTTTAAAGTCCGTGAAGCTGCTGAATTGAAAGGTCCACAGGATGTGGTCTTTAATTATGACCTTTTTGTACCTTTTCTGTCAGTAAGTGATACGCTCATGAGGGGGTTGTAAAAACGAAATATTAACACACTAGGCTTTTGCTAAGGTGGAGGCCATTAAAAGTACCTTTTAATGAGTTTCATTTAAAAATGTAAAGTTCCTTTTTATGTGTTTGATGTCAGCTGCTAAATGGCAGTGACATGAGGTCCATTTTAAACAGTTACATTGTGGGGTTTCTGCTCTTTGCTAACAAGAAGATGCCTTTCATTTAAAGTCTGTCTAAAGACTCACTGGGCTATTTACATCGAAAATGTGCACCATCTAATTTTCATGCTTGATTGGAAAGTTTACTGTTTTAAATTAAAATGCAAGCAAACAGGATTCAGGCTTTTGAATGCATCAGTTGTATCCAAATTACTTTAGCATGTGGAATTTTTGTGAAAATCTCTCTTTTTATAAACCACTAATTATAGTAAATCGACAGTAAAAGAGATATGTTGTGTATTTGGTCTAATTTCCATGATGCCTTCAAGACTCTCGGAAATATTCATAATTTTACTCCTTTAAATAATTGTGACCTGCAAATAAATAAAAATGCAAGTCTATTCTTCTAATCATGCACATAAAACAGAGCATGTTTAAATAAAGAGATGGTTACACATTAAACCCTGCAAGATAATACTCATGTTATGTAGACTTTGTCCTCATATGAAAGGCTTCTTATGTTAATAAAACAAAAGATATCTCAGTTCTCTGCTTCATTTTCAAAGTGTAATCTCTTTTGCTGTGAATGTTGCCAAGCAAACTAGAAACTGTGTGGGTCTGTTATAAATATTGGAAATTGAATGACTCACAGATCATAGCAGCAATCTGGTAAATTGTCTCAGAGGGAGGGCGGGAAGCATGGGAGTGAACACTAACTCCCTCTCCTGCTGGGAGTCGATCCCCTGGAAGGTACAAAGTACCTTGTAATCAAACAGCTTAAATGCCGTTTGCTCAGTGATGTGGAATTAACTGTGTATTCTCATAAGCCCTTTGTCATTGAAAAGTATATTAAAGCACTGTAAATATATTACGAAAGTATATCACCCGTAATGATTCTTTTTATTTTTTTCCAACCCTTGCAGCTGTCCCGTTCCCCCCCAGTCACCGGCTGACGGCTAAAGAGGTGTTTGACAGCGACGGGAAGCCCAAAGTGGACGTGCTGAAAGCTCACCTAACCAAGGAGGGCCGCGTGGAGGAAGCGGTGGCTCTGAGGCTCATAGGAGAGGGTGCCGCCATCCTGCGTTCAGAGAAGAACCTGCTGGACATCGAGGCTCCTGTGACAGGTCAGGAGTCAAATATGACACATTGTGTTTGGTCACACACAGCTGGAAGTCACCTCCAACAAATTAGGGTTTTTCTAAGAGGTGTCACTAGAGTGTGAGGTCACTGCCTTCATGCACTATCACTACTCTATCACTACTCAAACAAGTGTATTGATTGCTGGTTTGTGTATGAACTTTTCTGTATCTTTTTTTTTTCTAAATGCAAAAGTTCATTACTTCAGAAAGCAGAATTTGTGCTTGTTTTTGTAAAGTAGACAAACAAATGACAGATGATGATATCACAATCAAAATTCTACAATACATTAATTTGAAGTAACTTGTACAGGCCTTTCTGTTTGTTTTATGTGTCAGGATACTTAGACAGCTTGCACACGTGTTACAATACAAACACAAACACACACTCTGTGCTCTCCTCGGAGAGGACTGCATGCTTACTGCACTATCGAAACTTAATTTTCTTAATCAAGTGAGTCATTGTGCCTTCAGGCCACACGTGGGCCATGTAGCCAGCCATAGCAGTGTGTATTTTATTTTAGGATACACACAAGTGTAGTTCATCCAATTTGGCAAAACTAACAAGCTCGGTTTCACTCTCTTACTTGCATTAAAACATTGCTCTTATACAGAAAACCTCAGCAGAATACTGTTTTAATGCTGAGAGGTGAATCTAAAAACAGCTGCTAACCTTGAAAAATGGTAATAGGACACATTTCCCTCCTTTTATCAGAGCTATTTACCGCTGTGGTGAAGCTGTGCAAGCTGACACATTCATCATTTGTTTGTACATACTTATTTTTCTTTCTTTTTTTGTAGTTATTTTATCTCAGAAGCGCCCTGCAGCTGAAGTTCAGCTCATTCATCCCTGCCTCTGGGAAGGGACATACTGTAGGAGGCTCGCTGATGCATATGCACAGATCCAGTCCATCTATTGTTGTCTTTCTTCCTGGTCAAGTGCCCTGTTCCTCCATTAGACTTTCTGATGAGGCTTCTTTGATGTTGTTGTAATCAGAGGCAGAGACCTACTCAAAGCATCTATGGCAACCTCATCATTTCCTAATACGAGACCATTCCCAAAATATGGTGAGACAGAGAGATCCATTCTAACATTTGGCAGGCTTCGCTCTTACTTAAATTCATGAATGCATGGCCCTTTTTAAACAAAAGTGTGCGTGCAGCGTTTACTGAGGCCATTATGATAAGAGAATATCCTGTCTAGCTGCTTAAGAGAGTGAAGCTTAACAAAAAGATGCAATCATAAGCCTGATGTGCTGCCCCTGTCTTTGGGTTTGCAGGCACATAAGCAAAGGATTAAGAGAAATCCTAATAAACAGCTAGATTTCTGTTTATTTAGCCATGTATACACATAACCGGCTTTCTTAAAGGCTTTTGAGTGAATTGTGTACGTGACAAAGTATCACTCTGTATGCAACATAGAAAGATGAAAGGAAAAATGAGCTGTGCACCAGTGTATCCAAACGAATTAAATCCTAATTCAGACTGAAAGTCTGCAAAATTGTATTGATTCTCCAGTTTAAACCAAAAACCACTAAATAAGTTAATTTCCATAGTGAGACAGTGGGCTATTTGTAAAAATCAAACACATATGCACAGAAGGAAAAGCTGTGATCCTTCAAAGCTTGTCCTCGTTGTGCTTGTGCTCAGACCAAAAAAAATCTCTTAAAGTGACAGTGTGTAATTTTTAGATATTAACTTACAAAGATAAATATCTGACAATGCTGGTTCAAAAATGTAGCGTTAGGCGCGGGAGAGATCAGATTATTGAGGACATGTAAAAACATTACTCGATTTCCTGCTTTAATCTGATCAGTTTTTTTTCTTGCATGTTAACATGCTCTTACATTGACCTGCCGCATCGGTCAGATTTTCAGTTAAACTCTAAAAAGCTCCATCACAAGTGAACACGTATTTCCAGCTTCTTGTCTGTGTGCAAGTGGAGGATCCAGAGGAGCTGCGAGTGTGTTTGTGTGCGCGCACTTGTGTACACGAGCGCGGCAATGAAGCACTTCTTTCCCCTCCCACGCAACACCCCTGTCTCAACCCCTCTCCCACTCAGTAGTCCTTTTCAACAAGGATTTCTCTGTTGCGCGTGCTTGTGATCCTGCTGTGTCTCCCTCTCGAGCACGCTCCCAAACTCACACACCGTTCTTTATAAACATTTCTTTGTTTCCCTCAGTACTCCTCTTCTTTCTGTCTGCCATGTTTTATCTTTCTGTGTCACGCTCAGGGACTGTTTCTTTCTCTCTCTCTCTCTCTCTCTCTCTCTCCATGAACACACCTCCCATTCCAGCATGACACATGGTCAGCAAATTAGTATGTAAATATTTATCATAGATGCAAAGCACCGTGACATGTCAGCTATCTCTCCCCCTCTTTCTGCTGCTCACACTCACATAGTCACTTCCTAGTTGGGCCAGATGGCAGGTGGGGTTTTCATGGAGGGAGGGGTGTGTATGACGAACAGAGCTGGCTTAGGCCACTGAGTACAAGCTGCTCCCATGGCCTTCGCACAAGTCACCCATCAGCAGAGCTTCTACAGCCACATCACCAGGCAACAACAAGCTTCATGCACTTGATTGCAGTGCAGGTGCTTGACCCTGTTGGAGCATGGTCTCCAACATGTCAAAAAAATGTTGAAGTAACTGCACAATAGAATCTGAAATCTATCTAAGATGAAATGTGTTTGCCTTGAGCTGTTTGTATTTCATAGTATTAGATATCTTTGATGAAACTGTGATGGAGACCTTGGTTGTAGAATTTCTGTTCTACAACTTAAAAAGGTCTTAGTACGACCTTGATGATGATGATGATGATGATGATGATGGCAGTTTTATGAATTTAATGTGTAGTGTGCTTGCTCTGTGCAGCATTGCAAAGCTATTAAACCTTTCCAATAGGTCCTTATGTAATAGTCTTACAATGAGAAACACACTTATGGTTATCAATTAATCACTCAATCACTACTTTATCTTGGCATAAGTGAGTACAGACAGGGAGAACACATATGCACAGACAGGCAATTACCAGCACAAGAAAATGAGCTATTAATAATAATAATAACAAAAGTCATAATAAAGAAAAAATAAATAAATACAGAAATAGTCCACATAAGGCATTTAAATATTTCATGTGCCAAGCTCCAGACAGAGCACAGAATTGAAAATTATTAAACCTAGACTGATAAATTGGTCGGGTTGATTCTATTTTATTGCAGATATATCGATGGATATATGTAAGTTGGCTTGTAAGGAAATAACAAATTATGTTCGAGAAATGCCAAAGATGTTTTTGAGGTAACTTAGAAACTGCCATTATTGCATCAGAGAGCGCTGACAAGTTTATCTCACAGCTCTCAATTTTGGTTAAACTTCTTTCACCAAACAAATTTAAATGGTCCTTTTCAGAAGTGTATTCATGTTATGCAATTATGTAATTCTCTGTCTTTGAGAACAGTGAGGTACAGATTCGTGTCAGCTTCATTGCTAGTCCACCAAAATTCAAAGACGATGCACAACTCTCCTGTACCCAGTGGTTTATTCACCAGATGTTCGGGTAGTGGTGCCATGATTAGTGCAAAATTTAGAGTGTAAAATATTTACTATTGGCCAATTTAAAATTAGCATATTTTAAAATTCTCAAATATCGATTGGTATCAGCCTCAAAAATCCCATTTCTAAAGGGTTTGCGCCAGTGGTTTACAAAAACACAGTCTTTTGAGGTCCAACTCTAAATCAGACATTCTAACATTTTGCTGCTGTACTGTTGATAGCAGCTTCTTAAACATTGCATACAGATTGATGTTCATAACAGACTGCAAGCTCCACCTCCGCGTGCTCTGCAGGATGTTCGCTCTCAGAGAGTGCCATCATAAAACCTGGGGTATTGTTATCATCTAGTCTCAATCAAAACATGATCTGGCACAGTCTGCCTCGGCGTGGATTTCTCTCGCTCAATGAGCCCGGCCTTTGGAGTGGCCTGTGTAGGTTCTGAAGCCAGGTTGTGTAATGCCCACCACCCACTCAATAGCTGCTGCCCGCTGATATGCTGCTACTCAGGGAGATCACTTTAGCACACAAGCAGGAGATGGCCAGAACGAATTGTTTCTCACTCCAGATAATGTACTCCCACCTGCTCTTCTTATGTGGGCTTTGGTTCTCACCTCGTTTCTGTGTGTTGTGTGACAAGGGGGAGGGAGGCAAAGCACGTCTGTAGGTGTACTGGAGCAGATTGTGTGTTTGCTGTGATAAAGCAGAGCTCTGAGCTGGAGGAGTTGCCGTTGTAGCATTTCTGTTTGATTTGCATCGACCAGCGTCGTCCGCGCTTGCACGAATGAGGTGACTACAACTCACAGTGATCACCACATTGGTTCTTTTCGGCCAGTGATTGAACTCTCGCCATTGCTGTGTCACCCCGCTGTTTTCTTCACCAGCAAGTGACAGCTTTCCAAAAGGTCAGCTGGAGGTGCAGTCCTCCCACACACAGTGTGTTTGACGTGTGCTTCAGGTGAAATTGCAGCCTTTTACTCCCTTACTGGACTCCCTCCTGCAGCGCTGACTTCTGAAAACATGAAAATATTGTTAGTTTCCCTGTAATGAGTTTTTTAAAAAGCTCATTGTTGTGTACATTTTCACAATAATTCTCTCTTGGTGGTCATCCCTTCTGACAGAATTGCACTAAAGAGCTCAGTTAAATGTGAATGTTGTTTAAGCAATCGCTTTACAAAGCACATGGTTGTGTATTGCATCCCTCTGTTTGCTTCTACACAATAGATGCATTTCATTGTTGCCACTGGTGATTTTGGTAGAGGTCCTTTATCAGGTCAGCAGCAGCGTAGACTTGTTTCTGTTTTCCCCCTCAGTGATATAAGCTGCCACTGTTGAAAAGATTGGATGCCATTGGGATGTTCCCATAGCAATAACCAGCCTTAGCATCACAGGCCCTTATGGGTAAAGCAAAATAAATGGCTGGGATTATTGGCATGTGTAAGATAAAATATATTCACATTTTATTGCATCTTGATGTTAAGTAGTACATGTAACATGAAGTCTAGCCAGCATGCAGATAAAAGATGTTACAAAAAGATCTTGCAAAAGGATGCCTTCAAATTATTGATTTCAGGACAGAAAAAAAGATTTATTGCTTTAATGGCTGCTTGTTTGTACAATTATACATTTGAGATTTCACAGACATAGGAAGTAAATACTAACAATGTAGGTTTTAATTTCCTCTGTCAGACATACCTCAATTAAAACTTAATTTAAACAGTGAAATAGACTTTTTTTTTATTTCACCCCCAAGTAAAACAGGTATTTTAACCATAAATTAAATAAACTCACATAAATGATTTGAATCATAAATTAGATAAAATTAAATATCAACAATCTTGTTCTCAATCCATCTGTCATCACTCAACAAATGGCCACGTAAAAGTCCAAAGAGGAAATGGAATAATTTTGCCCAAATTAAAGGCTTTTCTGTAGGAAATAAATTGGAAATTGAAACAGAACAAGTACAATACTTAAACCTATCCTAGCCCTTCCCTCCATCACTGTCATGCACAAATGTCTATGTCAAGTAGAAAAATACAAAAAAGACTCATTGATTTTTATTGAAGAACATGATCATGCACAATACAACTTAATTGATAGAAATTTGGGGGATTTATTCTAGTACATACAGGTAATGACAGTGCCAGTAAATAAGGACGTTAAGAAAGCAGTAGCTAGACTTTATCTTCCATTTATTCGAGCACTGATTGAGCCATTTTTGTTCCATTAAATCTATTTTCCAGGAACCTTACAACCAATTTAGAATAGGCCAATGCTTCATGTTTGTAGTAGGCTTGGCTTGATTGCAAGGGAGTAAGGACATCTTTAGAAATCGGACACAAATAAAAAGTCTCCTTTTTGAAGTTGGCCCCTACTGTGGATTTAAAGCATTGCACAGTGTGGGTTTAATAAAAGACAAATGGTAAAACGGAGGTTTACGATACAGTCAAGGAGAGCTGATTCTTAGAGCTGTCTCACGAGGCTCGTAACTTGAGATAATTGCTCTCCAACGCTGTCCTCAAGCTCCCACTAATTGGGTATCTCTCTGAAACACTTTTTCACAGGCTCTTATTGTAATTCTTGCTGCTAGATACAGTTCATAAAGCGCCATACCCCCCTCGCAAAAAGAAAGTCTGTGTCCTTCTCAAATTAGATTGCAATCTATTCACAAGAATTGCAAAAGCAGTTACAACTAATTCTGGCTTATTCAAGCCAGCAGGCTAACAATCCTTACAGCAGAACTGGCCTGATAAAGAAGAACAGGATGCTACAACCGCCGCAGTACTGAAAATGAATAAAGTGATGTTTTTAACCCAGGCCAGTACAAAGTTGAATATATTCAGTGTCAATGTTAACCTGTTGTGGAATCAGCTGGATTCTTCTCAGGGGAAGACCGCTACATAAGGTTAAATCCCGGGAATTCAGATCCCGGGATCTCCTGTGGTTTCTCACAGAGTTCTGCTCCCGCTTCCCAAGAAAAATACGCAAACTCAAGGTTATTAGCATGCATGTTCTTGTATGTGCATGCCTGTGTACTGAAAACTATGCACTGATACAAACATATCTTCTCAAATCATTAATTCTATTACATAACTGTCACAGCTATATTTTGTTATTGGGGCAAAACATCTGGATCAGTTTAGGGCTATGTAGTTAATTATTGTTCATAATCCACCAATTAAAGCCACAACAGCGATGGAGGTGTTATGTCATTTGTAACATGGTGGCTGTCCAAAGGATGACTCCTGAGCTCTGACACAATTTATTTTAGGACACAACCTAATGATCGGTGTTCTTGTTTTTTTTAGAGTTTCTATTTGCACCTGGGTGAAAATAGTCACACAGTAGCTAATCGGCCATTTACACGCATATGGAACACTCAATGGAACCTTAAGTGCTGTGTTTTTGTTTTTTGTTTTTTACAGGATGGTGCAAATTGTTGCAATGAACTGTTTCATAAGTACCATACACCGTGTGGTGTTCTAAACTTCTGCCTCTTTCAGGCGCTTATAAAGGCCAGTTTCAAGCAGAAATAACAAATAGCATCTGCCTCTTTTTTTCACATCAGAGATAAGCTAATAGATATGGAAGAAAAGCATTAGAAAATTGGAAGCAGCACCATTATTGCATACTTTTAATTTATTTTATTTTATTTTATTTTATTGTCCTGTGGTTAAAAGCCTGAGAAAACACTGAGTTTTTTTTCTTAGATGAAGGGTTGGGGTTAGTTTAGGTGTAACTGACCCCCTGAACCAACCTTTAGAGTAGCTACAAAATTGACCAAAGGCTTTTAAATCAAACGACCTCACATGCACCCTGTCAGTCAATAGCTCCTAAGAAGCAAATCTCCTGTGGCCTCTGCTCCTCTTGTCTCCCCAGGGAGTAATAACGTATAGGGTCACATAGGGTGATAGGAAACCAATCCAGGTGGAGTGATTTACGGTTGCTGATTTCTGATGCGGATGCATTCAACCCCGAACACTCCCCTGACTCGACTTAACAGCTGCCTGCTGTGCTGTTAGTAGCTGTATGGAACTGACACGACACTAGAGTCATGTCAAGCAATACAGCGGATGTAGCTGTGAATGTACGGGGATTCCTGAGAATTCCAGAGGAGTAACAGACTGACAGCACTATTTGGATAAGGTTAATGTGTTCATGGTGATTATCTCTTTGTAATTGCTATGACAAGCCAGATTTGTAATCACAGTTAACTTAACAGCACGTGTTTACAGATGGGTACTACTGAAAGCTTTCCAGTGGTTTCAGCCAATGAACTTTTAGTGTATTTGGCAAGGATAGGTGTTCAAATTAAGTCTTACTAGTTGAAATGCCTCAAGGTTATAAAGAAAAAGGAAAGAGGATGTGGTGGAAAAGCAAGGCATGAAAATGCACATTGAAGCCAGTTTTTGTGATTCATTTCCATATTGGACTTTATATAGAAAACTGTGTGCACTGAAGAATTCAGGTTTGTGCCTGGAGGAAGATGGCAATATCACTTGAGAAACAAGTTTGATGGCAGTGTCATTTATGATATGACATCTGAATTTAATTTATTTCAACCTCTAACATGTAGCTACTGCCATAGAAATGCAAAGCCCCATAGCCTGGTACAGAATGTGATTTACCGTTATATTCCCATCTTTTTGAATGGAAGGAATTCAGATTAAACTCTTCATTTCAGTGCACCTAGAATGTGTCCTATGTGGTACAAATCAGCATTGTTTTCATGTTCTTTCTTCTTTTCTTTGCATAATATCCTGGAGTAAGGATGGGCAGTAGAGCTAACAAGCAACAATGCCTTTTTCACTTACAAAAGCACATACATTTCATATTATTTAATAAACTAATTGTGACTAATTAAGGATTGTATAGTGAACTGCTGGATAAAATATCTCCCTAATTAAGGTTTTTCCAGAGTACAGGATACC
Organism: Seriola dumerili; assembly: GCF_002260705.1. Lineage (NCBI taxonomy): Eukaryota > Metazoa > Chordata > Actinopteri > Carangiformes > Carangidae > Seriola > Seriola dumerili. The sequence continues at coordinate 152,075 of NW_019174564.1, read as the reverse complement.
ACAACATCCTCTACAGTTTTATATTCCAGATTAACTGGGATAGTTTTTGGCATCTGATGGAAAAAATGGAAATAAACAAAAAGCTTCTCACTATGTTATGGAGGCTTTCATCTGTTGTTTCTCAGTGGTAAAAATAGCTGATGTGCTTTTGTTCCTCTTTCTGCCTCATTCCAGTGTGCGGAGACATCCATGGACAGTTCTTTGACCTGATGAAGCTGTTTGAAGTAGGAGGATCACCAGCATCCACACGCTACCTTTTCCTGGGGGACTACGTTGACAGAGGGTATTTCAGTATTGAAGTGAGTCTGTGTATTTGCTTTTGTCCTCATGAGGGCCTAATCAAGTGTGACACACACCATGTGCCCAACTGAAGCTGTGCTTATTAATAGCTTTCTTTGAGCGTAGATCAAATCGGGCTGCAGATATTGGAGTGGTAATCAGCTTTTGTAATAACTTCACATGTAGCCTGGATAGCAAATGTCACGGTATAGCTTAGGGTTATGTATAGAGAGCGATTTTAATATGAAACACAATTTATTTAAACGGAGACTGAATTTAGAAATTTACTTAGATCCTGTGTATATCTCCTGCCAGCTCATCGCCTGAAACATGATACTTTTATCAATAAAACATATTTTAATGGAGTGTGGTGTAACTGTCATCCGATAACTCCCCTGAAGGTTTGTCATCTCCTCCAGCAAGCTTTAAACGTGCCACAGAATGTATTGCATGAATGTTTCATTATAAGCAGAAATTCTTGTATTATGCCACACTTTGAAGTCGACAAAGTCCGACTTGCTATTTCATCCCCAGTGTTATTTAAAGATGACAAGCTAACTGTTCCCACTGCTTTTTGTTCTTCTTTGTTTCAGTGTGTGCTGTACTTGTGGGCCTTAAAGATCCTGTACCCCAAAACACTGTTTTTGCTGCGTGGGAATCATGAATGTAGACATTTAACAGAGTATTTCACATTTAAGCAGGAATGTAAGTAATGCTTTTTCTTTTTTTTTTTACCATTGATCTAAGCTGAGTCTAAGTCTGTGAGACTTTGTCAAGAGTGGAAGGAGAATTGAGTTATTCTTTCTAAAAGCTGTTTATTATACGTCCAGCTCAGCCACTGACCTCAAACGCTCACTTAAAAGTGCCCTCTGGCCTGGTACAGGAATCAGTCAGATTTTTGCCCTTCTTAATATTTACACATGTCAGAAGTATTTCTGTTGGACTCAGACAGAGTAGGAAAAAAAACACAAAGGCGCTGTGAAATTGTGCTGTTTTTAAAATGTGTTTGGGAAGTTTCTTGGCACTTTGAAAAGCCTTTCCGTCCCAGGCTAGCACACTGCCCCAATGTATGAGAGCTGCGTTGTTTGACTTGGCATGCTCTCCTTTCCCTGCCCTGTTTCCCCCCATGACAGGTAGAATTAAGTATTCAGAGAGGGTGTATGACGCATGTATGGACGCCTTCGACTGCCTTCCCCTGGCTGCACTTATGAACCAGCAGTTCCTGTGTGTACACGGAGGACTGTCTCCAGAAATCACAAATCTTGACGACATCAGGAAAGTATGTGTGATTTCAGACCATTTTCTCTTTAATTTCATAAAGCAACGGTGTGTGCATGTGTGTGCGTGTGTGTGTGTGTACGTGTTTAACACCAGGTGGCTGTTAATGGCTTTAAAAATACACATCATTTGTTGAAAATTGGAGCTTCATGTATTTTATGCATTCATTCAAAGTTAATGAGGGAAAAAAAACTATTTTCATTTTAGCATGATGTGCTTTGAAAATAACAACCTTGCTTGTAATGTATGAAGTAATTCTACCAGATCTGTCTCAAATGCTGCTCGGGACTTGGACATGTGGGATTGTAAGCACCGGTCTGGTCCTCCCACTGATTAAAAAATGTTAGAGTCAGATTCTGCTTTCCCACTAATTCAATAATTCCAAATGGATTTTATGGCTGCAATCAGAGGGCATGCATAATAGAATTTGCTCTATTGAAGTGTCCGTCATGCTACCCATCCAGTAATCCACAAGCTTTTGTTCGAGAAAGAGCTATCCTTGGCTGAAAGCAGGGTCATTTATGTTCATTGCTCCAAAAGAATGGCTGCCGTCAAGTTTTTTTCAGGTCTTTCCAAAAAAAAAAAAAAAAAAAAAAAAGAAGCCAGGTACTGAAAGATGAGTGCTGTCTGACACTTACATCCATACTGTAGATCCTAAATATTCCGCTGCTTTCTTCTTTGAATAGAATATGATATCACTTCAGTGAATGTTAGTCACGATTTAATTGTGATCGTGGCAGCGGCGGCGGCAGCCAGCGTGACGCTCACAGAAGAAGTGGTATAATTTCTCTGCAGTAGTATGTGCACTTCATGTGCAATTTTTCCAGTCAAACAGGCTGACAAGAGTGCTCACATTTTTTCCTCCACAGCTAGACAGATTCAAAGAGCCTCCAGCATACGGACCAATGTGCGACCTGCTGTGGTCCGACCCCCTGGAGGACTTTGGGAATGAGAAGAGCCAAGAGCATTTCACACACAACACAGTGCGAGGCTGTTCCTACTTCTACAGGTGACTATGTTGTCTCTTACAATTAAGGAAATCTAATGAGTGAGGGTATTTATCATTTCTCTAATGTTTTTTTTTTTTTTTACTCTTGGAAATTGCATAAAGGATTCCAGGTAACAACCGGATAGATAGTGACTTCTATTCACTGCTGCCTTTAACGTGGTGCTTTGACAACTTTTAGGAAAAATAAATCATCCACTGATTAGTTTTGGCTGTACCATCTGTGGAAAGCTTATTACTAAAGTGATTTTCAATACAATGAACATTTTCCAAGACAGACTATCTGAGCATAAAGACAGGAAATCATCAACAAATGTCATAAAACAAAAAAGGAGAAAAAAAAAATGACCATGATCTTGTCAAAGAGATGATAAATCAAGAAACCTTCCTGCCAAATTTCCATCTCTCATCTCTTTATTTTCTTACCCCTGCGATTTCTCAACTGCGAGGGGGAGACCAACAGTTGTTAGAACATGGCGTGCATTAGAAGAGTCCCGAAGACTCCTCCTCAGACTGTCGCCAGTATTTATGTAACCCACATTACCTTCAATGGAGCTGAGTAACTGAACAAACAGAGGAAATGCTCGGAGCAGGCAGCCCGCACTGTCACAAAATGTAATGAACTGGCACATTACCACAAGGCACAGTCCTGTCTCTAAATGCGTTCAGCGCTCCCTCCACTCATTATGGCCTGAGCAATGCTTACTTGGCCCCGGCGTGCCTGGGGCGAGCCAGCAGAAGTAGTCAGACATGTCCTTAGGCTCCTGATATGCATTTTCTCTTTTTTGTTTTTTTCTTTTTTTTTAATAGCAGGTGTTTCATAACTACTGACTTAATGGTATTTTAATGTCCATGCTTAGAAATAAACTCCCCGCACTGCTGTTGTTGTGGAATTGTGAGGGCATATTTTGCCTGATTGTCATTACGTCTTTTGTTAGTTTCTGTGAGCTGTTACACTGCAGACCCACAACAGGTTCTGTGTTGAAAGACTGTTTTCCCCACTAATGCTGTCACTACAGACTAGAGACCGAACTGAAATGTTAGGTATGTGGCCTTTTTACCTCAAACGACTGATTTGACTGTCACATGTTCGTGCTGCACCAGTATCCTGGTTAACCTTCTGCCAATTGGTCAAAATTCCTCTGGAGTCTTGTTTTCATCAGTCAGATGGTTGCTAATTGGCATCACACTGGCATTCAGGATTTATGAGACAGTTAAAGCCAGACTGAGAGAGCGCCATTCCTCAACACCCCTCCCCAAGCACCATCAGCTTCTTTGTTGCCTCTGTCTTGCAGCAACCAATATTTTCCCCTTGCGCCGTAGGCACGCTCGTAACACTTTTACAAACACAACTCAGGCATGAAATTGCACATGTTTCTAATATGGTTGCTTCCATTTTAGCCTCCACTAAGCAGCATAGATAAATCAGGCCATAAAGTGATTTGTTTTTTCTTTTACCATTGGTGTTAATCCAAGCTACTGATATTAAGTCAACTTTAAAGCTTCAATTTGCCAAGTGCCGCTTTGTCTGCACATGATGAAGTCATTTCCTGGACAACTCTTCATGTCGTCCAAGGAGCTCATTTACATCTGTGCCCTGTTGTCGGACAGATGGGTGATGCTCTAAACTCAAAATGCACACTGAAAAAACAAAGTAGGCCAAAATGTCTCCTGTCGACCGAACGGCTCCATATGGCCTGTATCTGCAACTGCTGCAGGAAATCAAGTGAGAAATAAAACATTTATTCCTAATTTCTTCTCCCCCTCCAAAGAAAGAAAAATTCATTGCATTTTTAATTCCCTCTTGGCAGCAGTCCCCTCCTTGTCACATCCCTCCCAGCAGATGTTTGTTGTCATTGTCAGGGATGCATGTGTTCTCATGTCTACATGCACTGTGATTGTTAATGAACCTTCAGTGTCCCATGATGGATTTTTCCCACAATTTCAATTTAAAATGATTTACCTGTGCAGCAAGCGCGGTATCTGATAAGCATGCACACAAAAACAATCCAGTCAAATTGAAGTTAATTTATTTATATAACCCTTTATTACAATCCTGGCCCAGAGGACTGTACATTAAGAGATGCAATAAAGCTTCCATAACAGTCAACTCTGTATCAAACTTGAGCAAAACTCTGCAGCAGCTGAGTACAGTTATCTTTGTCTAAGATGCAATTCAACAAACAACTGGTTTTGTTGTGTAACAGCTGCTGAAAAAATCACAATCTCTTGGTACTTTTGTTGAAAGGTTGGAAGCCAAGATATATAGTTTAGTTTTGATTGCAGCGTGTGGGTGTTGTTCATTGTTATGCTCTCATTTTGCAGGGGCGTTAAGCTAGGATTACAGAACTTAGTACAAAATCAGCATCATATTTCTTCATTGAAACACAACGGTTTTGGTATTTGTGTGTTGTTTATGCAATTTGATTATGCCGTTTACAGATTCAAGACGACAGAAATGTTCCTTTAACATGACTCAACAGTGCACGTTTAAGACATAAACATACACACAGTTAAACGGTACAACTGACAAGAACAGCGTTAAACAGGTCAGGGTACAGTGCCTTTTTTAATTTGATCAGGGTGATGATCTCTGTGGGAATAAAATACTTTTTATAAATGTTTTTCCAGGCCAGTGGGACTTTTTAGCGTCGTCCTGATGGCAGATTGTTGTTTGTTTTTAACATCACAGTAGAATGACAACATGTTAAAAAAATACATTATAATGGAGTTGCCCTTAATTGATTTATCTTCTGTCTGTCTCACAAGAGGCTGTGAGATGTCCCAGAATTTCATCCCCATTGCTGCAAAGGGATGTAGAGGGACTTCTGAGATGAAACCGCAAAAAAAAAAAACACTTGAATTTAGCCCCTGCTACTGTTGAAGAAATCCTCCCACATCCACTAAGTGTTTCAGATGTAATGCAAATGCAAAGGTGTCACTCATTCATTGTGAGCTGTCACTCACTTTGTTCATTGCACAGCATCCCACGATTCATAAATCCTGTCCACTGGGGTTTTAATCAGAAGCAAGTCTCAGATGTAATGTGGCAGTGCTGTTTTCATAGCATTTTTTTTTTTTTTTTTTTTAGATGAAGACATTTTACTTCAGAAATGCTGTTTGCCAGTGAATTATCTTATGTCTTTTTTTATTTTTGAACAAAGGATATTTTGAGTGGAAGCTGGTGCGGGGGCATGAAAGATTGTCGAATGGAAAACTCTGAAACATTACTGTAGCTTGAACGTTGGCTGTAGAGGTTTTTAGTCTCTCTTCTCACAGACTGAATAGATCAGCGTGAGTACACACTCCCGAGGAATCCCTTTTTTTCATAAAGAAACCGTCTGCTATGAATCATCTGTCATACTTGACATTTTTTGAGGTTCATTCTAAAATAAAACGCTCCATTTGAGAAGGATCACACGTCACTCCTCTTACAGTATGAAAGCGTGTTTAAAAGTCAAGCATACTATTTAGATTATGAATCACCATACCTTTGCTCACAAAAATGTGGGATTTTTTAGAAATCAAAGTGCCTGCTTTAAAATTCAGGTGGAACTTCAAATTGTTATGAAAGCCTTCATTTACAGCCAACCTTTCGAGGCAATATACCTCTTCATGAGCCACAGTTGGTTTGAAAACAAATTTAGCTTGGACTCAGTCATGTATATCCACTGTTTCTCTGAGCACAATCAATGATACCCATGACTTATTTAGTTATTTCTATTGATTTTTTTTTCTTGATCTTTCTGGGATTTTTCTTGATATATGAGTAAACCAAATGTTTGTCTCTTTATTCAACAGCTACCCTGCAGTCTGTGACTTTCTACAACACAATAACTTATTATCTATCATCCGGGCCCATGAAGCGCAGGATGCTGGGTGAGTGTTGTGGCATTTCATCTTCTCCCATCACACTGTCACACAGCAGAGTGATTCAGACCAGGGTATTAAATGAAAAGCTTCCTGGGTGCCCCGGGGGTTTGTTTGAGCCTGTCTGGAGAGCAGATTCGGTGCAGCCTGAACTTTGAGAGAAGTCGTGTTAATCCAAGAAATGAAAATGTATCCAGCAGGAGGAGTGAGTTGGTCAGATGTAATGTGACTGGTATAATTCATGCAGATATTGTCAAGAACTCAAGAATTATTGTGTGTTACTGTGTTTTTTTGGGGGTGGGTTTTCTATTCATGAGGAATTTGGGCACAACAGGAGGTATAGTAACAGTGCAACTTGGATTTCTAACAAAGACACTGGAAAGCCTCTTTGAAAAGTTTGGTTTTTAAGACAGGCAGGTGGGTGGATCTGTCAAGCTGATCTCCCTCTAAGCAAGGTTAAGGCGGTGGGAGGCACAGCACACAGTTGTTTACCATTGCACTCCCACAGCATGGTCACACGGGACACCTCACCATATCTCAGATGAGGCTGCTGCCCCAAGCTGCTTCAGACCACAAATGTAATAATGTTATTGAGTTACATTTTATCTTTTGTGTGTAATTGGTACTTTTTTTTTTTAAATCTGTGTAAATAGTTGCTGAAAGATATGAGGCAACCAAACGGCACAGGCTGGTAGACCAAACAAACAAAGTGTAGATGGGTTTGAATGCTTAGTTTGTTCAGTATGATGATAACTTAAGGGCACGTTTCACCTGTAACACAGGGATTTGCTCTCCTGAGGCATCACTGATGCATCAGCTTACAAGACAAACACACAGTCAGAGTGAAAACAAGACGCCATAAACACTGTCATGGCTAATCATATCCCAAGGGTTGAACGCCAATGAGTAATCCACGAATGAAATGTTGTAATGTTTACTAATGCTTACTTCTCATTTGGACATTCTACCAGATATCGCATGTACAGAAAGAGTCAGACCACTGGCTTCCCATCCCTTATCACCATCTTCTCAGCACCCAACTATTTAGATGTCTACAACAACAAAGGTAAGGAGAACGAATGTATCATTAACAATCTTCAGTCACTTGTAATATGAATACCACAGTGTCATATTTACAATTGGCGCTGGGTGACATCATATTTACAGATGGTTGGTTGCGGGCTGGAGAATTATTGCTGGTCTCAGATCTGTGCAAAATGTAATCACAGAACTGGGAAATGAAAGGAAAAGAAGTAAGTTGAAAATGACTACTAGCTTCAGACTGGAGTGATTCTGAGTGGGATCAGTAGTCCTAACACCCTATTACATTATATGAACTCCCTTATTTCAATTTCAATGTCAAAAATGTTGCTCAGTTGATATTTAAAGGGCTCTCAAAATCTTACCTGGGCTGCAATCTGGTATTTGAGTAAATTAACTGTGGTTAAGGGACAACAGTTGAAAATTAGCCTTTTGGCTAACACTGGCACATTTGCAGTGGTATTGTAGCTATAGTTGTATACTGAGGATAGTTTATATTTAATTGAATGTGATATAAAGGTGTCTTAAATAATTTGAAAAAAGGTCACTGATAAGTGTTGCCTTCATGTTTGGCACTTAACTACATCAAAAAGGTGTTGGCATCATATTTGTTCCACTAAAATAGTGCATGCAGTTTTTCAGTATTCCAATGGAGAACTGCTCTACTCCATATACATTATATATTTTGATCATAGCATTGTACTTGTACGGTGAGTTTAATCAGGTCAAATCAATGACAGAGCTGGTGTGAGATGAAGTGGCCCGATGCTGGTTCGCTTGGCACCTGGTGGCGCCCTATGCTGCACTACGGTGCCCACGCAACAAGATAGGCTCGCCTTTGTGCTGTGAGTCAGCATTTTTCCCCGGAGAACAGACAGTATCTGCTTTGGCTGTGGGGGCATGTTAGGATGGGGGCGGTGTTGGGCAAACCACAGGAAATGGAAATGGGAAGGAAAGAACGATAGTGCTGGTGCACGCTGTTTTGTAATTTCTCTCGTGATGAAATGCCATACCAAAGCTTTACACCGCAGTGCTGCTGGCACAAGCGCATTACGCAAGGGAGCGAGGGCTGTCCTTTTCTGTTTTGTTTTGGCCCACTTGCAGGTGTGTTTTCTTTGATCCGAGATTAGGTTGCATTTGTTTACTCTTTTTCCCATGAGCTGCCTCCATGCCTTCTTTGCAATAGTCAAGAAACAGCGAGGCAGTGTTCCTGTCTGGTTCGTTGTTTATTATTAGGACCCCATTTGTTCCATGCCAGCTAATCTTCCAAGGGCTCACAGTCAACACAACACGGCACAGTACAAACAAACAAACAAACAACGTGATGTCAGATGCATGTTGTTTTTTAGTTTTGGCAACTAATGGCCTGGCAAATCATTTGCACCTCTTGAGCTCAATACAGAAGAGTCAAAGTATCTAAAAGGATTTGGTCTGCACCGTCGTCTTAGCTACAACTTGCTGACCCTCAGTTGATAAAATGCCTCCCAGAGCAAGTGTCGTTATCAGAAAGAAAAGATTACTCTGTTTTTTTTTAGAACTGACTTCATTTAGGGACACAGATACATCTTACCTAGGAGGAGTACATGCCCCTTATTTCTGTCATCATTCACTGTCTGCTTGAAAATGAGACAATCTTTTTCTTTGGCCAAAACTGATCATTGGCGTAAAATACAAATATGATGGCAGAGAAAGAGCCGCTCCCAAGCAAGCAAACATCCCTCAAGATAAAAGTCTTGCCAGAGATATGATGGTTAAACCCCCACCCCCCCAAAACACACACACACACATTTTATACACATAGTTACACGATTCCATGGGGCAGGCACAGCTAACCAATACAGTCCTGTTAGTCCTGTTGATGGTCTTCTAATCAGTCATGTGGGTGGGGTTCACTGGTAGAAGCAAAGCCTCTGTAATGAATTGCTCTGCTCTTAGCTTCTTGTTGAAGCTCGGAGCCCACTGTGCATGTCCCGTGATTGATGGCCAATCGAGTGGGCGCATAAATCTTGGAGGGGAGGGAGGAGGCATGAGCAGGTCCCATCAATCTAGTGCTGGGAGTTGGCCAGATTAACCAATGAGACCTCTCCACGTGGGGGGAAAAAAGTAGTGAATAGTGCACCTCCTGTCAGAGAGGAGGGGGCGGAGGATGTATATGAGGCAACACAAACAGGCAAGGAAAACCTCCTCCACTAGACGTAAATTGAACATGTAGCTGACTCAGGATAATCAGCACATGAATGATGATCATGACGCGATAAAGTCCAGCTTCAAGATGCCATTCATCCCTCCTTTTTCTTTCAAGTCAAACTGTTGGTTTTGCAGTAAGTGTCAGGCGCTGACCAGCTGTCTATCACAACCCTGACCCCTGCACCCCCTTCAATGAAATCAGAACAGCGGCACAGACATTTGTGAGCTGGCAGGGAAATGAAAACACAGCAGCAGTGATTTAGCAGTTTGCACTGTTTGAGCTTTCTCTGTTTGAGTCCTGAAGTGACTGCAGTGGAGAGGAGGGGGGTGTAGTTGGCAGTTGTACACTTTGGAGATTGCTTGCGGTTTTGTATTAATGGAATGTTTTCTGCTGCATCATTATTGACTGGGCCAGAAAGCCAACAACTGAGTCTTAATGGTTATGGTGCTTAGATAGAATAAAAGCTATATGACGGTGATGTTGCCAATACTGTTGACACTGATATTTTACTTCACCCCCAAGACAGTGAAGGATTGGCTGGTTTAGATCCACTGCACACCTGCTACACCTTATATAACCAAATTATTGCTTCATGATGAGGGTGAAACAGGAATGGATTAAGTGGAAACTTAAATGTGCAGCTGCCAAGAGAAAACGCCAGGATATCACTCTGGTTCACTCACAGGTCAAACTGAACGGAGATCACTCTTTTTGTACCGTTTCCTGCCAGTGGTCCTGTGCTGGTTGGTCGGTAAAAGAGATGGGTGATTTGAAGAGAGGGGAAATGGAGTGGCATGATTGGCTCCTGGCCCTGCCACTGGAATAAATAGCAGGATGGAAGCGAGGGCAGTGATGACGCCAGCGCAGCAGGGAATTCATTTTTCCCCCTCGTCACAAGTGCCAGCGAGAAGAGTCCCTGGCTACAGATGCCCACCCATCTGTTATCACTCTGGTCGTTACTGGGCTTCCCTTCAGTTTCCGTAAACAGGGCACGTTACAAAACCTTTCATGCTGCATCACGTAAGAAAAATGAACGGGGATGGTGAGCTGGTATGAACAAGAAGAGCCTTGTGAGACAATATTATCAGTTATGGGCCTTTTGACCAATTAGAATCATGGTTCCACTTCTCGTCATATTTTTGAGTAATAAACCTCACAGAAATACTGTATATTATATATAGTTATATCCATGACAACTGAGCAAATTGTCCACTGAGGAAGACCATGAGATGCACTTGAAAGCTCCCCAAAAAGCTAGTAATTGGGCCTTAAGTTAATCTAAAATATCAATCTCAGACTTTGTTTCTACACCAAATTAATTTAAAATCAGGAAGCACTGACATGGACTGATAAAGACTGTGGAATGTGGTTGTAATCTCCAGAAAACACTAGTAAGTGGACCATCAATAAATGACAAGGTGTTTCATGATTATTTTAGGTAAAAATCTAAAATAAAGGTATAAATTCTCCCTGACATGCAGTGTTTTACTGCATTAGCTGATATTGGACATTATGCCAATGAATAGGGACATTAAAAGTACTTCATTCTTATTCTTATCTATACTCTGCTGCAGTAAATGCTTTGTCATTTTAGGCAGACGTCCAGTGTTGCATGAAATTATGTTGGCAAAGTGATGACATTTCACAGTATCACTGTCTCTTGTGAAACTTCTCCACACTTGGTGGTAGCTTCAGGTCACCATATTGTCAGTTTGTCACTATAGAAGCACAATAGATCAACATGTTGCTTTCAGGAACCAGTAAGTTTCGCATCAATTCCTCAGGTATCCTAAATAAAAACCTGGTTTGAATTCAGAACCAAGACTTGACGCCCAACTTGTGTGAACACAGTAGACAGAATTGATGGGAGTTTCCAGTTGTTTTTTTGTTTTGTTTTTGGCAAATAGTTTCAACTGCAATTCAATTAGAAACCATTAATGCATCGTTCAGCTGTACATGGATGACATTCAGTCCCTACCTTTCACATGTCTGACATCAAATGGAAATGGAGCACTGGATGTAATGGACATCGGGAGGCCTAAACATCTGGTGTGGAGCGCGAACTTTCTACAAGAGGCCTCAGAGACAGATATCCAGTCAGCGTTAAGCGTCTGGGCAGTACAGTGGGAATCTCCCCCTGATCTCAATGCAGAATTAACAGTTACCAAGGAAACCGGCTCAAGGCACTCCCTTATGAATAATTAATGAGCGGGCGTCGCCTCGCAATATCTGTGTTACCGTGGCAGCAGGACGTGGCCTCAGCTACCCTGTTAACCACCATCAGAGCAGCAGAGACATCTAGTGGCTGTCATGCAGTGTTAAATTTAGCAGTGGAGTTGAACAGAAGTCACAGCTGGTCGCCACAAGGGCAGTGCCCTGCTGCTGCATGAGAAATAACTTTGCATATAATTGTGCATTTGTAGTAATGAGTGTTCTGATCATAGGGAAGCAAATTTCTGCTCCTGTCATGCTCATCTGCCCTGAAAAAGAAAGAGGCCCTTGACCTGCTCACACCCAAAGCTCATCATGTTTGTTGTGTTTGCACAGGGGAGGTTGTTGGGTGACTCTGTTCCTTTAAAGGGAATCCGATTTGAAGGAGCAACAGCAGGGGGGCTGACCTTTTCCCCCACTCTGCCTTTTTCCCCCCCGGGCGTCCATGGCTGCATTCAATCAAGTGCCTCGACGGTGTTTATGCAGTATGTGATGTTTATGTAATGGCTGCCCACGCGTACAATTGCTTTCATGCACACCGAGACACACACACATAAAAACCCACAGTCCTGTCTGAGTGTCAGACTAATACCATGATTTTCTTATTGGACTGGGTAGTAGTGTATTACTGATATTGATAATACTGCCACATTTATTATACAGGAATGGATGTTCCCCTACAGGAGATGTTTCTGTTTTGTGTTGGAGGATGTGTGTGTGTTCATTTGTGCAGCCTGGGATGGGTGAGAGGTGATGGCAGTGGAATGTAATGCTTTGCAATACTTAAGGGACCAATTGGATTGCATAGTTACTGCACTATATACATTACCATGCCTCACTGACTACACACACAAACACACACACTGAGGCAAACCCTAACCTAGCGATATGTTTTCTGACCCGCTTTGTGTTGCAACCGAGGTTATAGCTGCTTGGGATGCCAGGTTTGATGACTTGCTATTCCCGACCCTGAGAGGGGCGGAGGCAGGAAAGTCCCCCATGATGACCCAGCCACGGTGTCCGCTTTCTGCAGATCTGGGCCACCAGACTTGTGTATGAGAGAGAGAGAGGGGGCGAGAGAGAGAGAGCGATCGAGAGAGAGGCTGGGGCCTCTACATACTGCATGGATATATTTGTGTTTGGCTCTCGTTTTCCTCAACACCCACGTTCACACTGTGTGTTAATCATGGTTGAGGTCCCATGGGGCATACCGTGGTCACTGTTTGGAGATGGTGTCTATGTCAGCACTGCACAGAGACCATGTGATTATGATAAGGCTTTGTATAAAACTGATTTACTGAATATGGCACAAAGAAATATTGTATATGCATCTTAAGGAGAAAAATTTGTTCCAAAGAGTAATGCTCTGTACTAATACTGACTGCTTTAATACTTTCTTACTTACTTAATCCCAGCATGGCCGCAAGTACATAAGGATGGTCAACTGCCATTCCAGCTGCTTTTTTAGAGTCAGCTTCTGTCAAATGGATGCGTTGCTGCATTTATTCTGCTCTTCCCTCTTCACTCATACTGTGAACAGCAGCTTAAACACACCCAGTCTCCACTGTTACATGATTAAAATAACTGCTTCAATCATTTAAAGCTGCTCTGTGTGAGTGTAGCATCTTTCTAATGATTCTGGTGGGATTCAGTTTCGTTTTTTTAGAAAAAAAAAACTAAAAGTGAAGTCTCACTTGGATGAAAAGACTGATACCAATCTCTGATCTTTCCATTAAATATGAAGCTACAGCTAGCTGCTGGATAGCTTAGTTTAGCATAAAAACTGGAAACATTAGATAACAGCTAGCCAGGTTCTGTCCAAAGGGAACAAAATCCACCCACCATCACTTCAAAAGTTCCCCTTAAGGTTGATGGGGTGTTCTGTGCTGGATTATTTTCTTCCTGTCACTGCGAGCTGGCCGTTTCCCCCTGATTCCAGTCTTTGCGCTAAGCTAAGCATACTAGTAGCTGATAGCTTCGTATTTAATGGACAAGCATGAGTGGTATTGATCTTCTCATCGAAACCTCAGCAGAAAAAAAGAATTGTCAAACTGTTCCTTTAAAGTGGTCAAGCAATTTTTTTACATCTTAGAAATTTTTGAAATATTTTACCATTTGAAACATCATAAGAAGGAACACTTGGATGGCAAAAGCAGGTCTGCATTTCCATGTCAAATTCCCTGGAAGATGAGAATATTCTAATCATCATATAGTGTAAATTATTGTTGCAAGTTTTGTCCATCATTACCATAGCTTCCTGTCTCTGCCCACTCTCCCCTTCTCCTACTCACTGGAAATTGGTGCTTTTCTGTTAACTAATGAAAAGAGCTCAGACTGAAAGAGCTCAAATGCTGAGCCATGTGTTCCTGTGATGTTAGTCATGTATCCAATCCTGTAAATGACAGACATGATTCACTGGGGGCCGTAATCAATACGCAGAGGAAATGTTCCAGAGCGGTGAAAAAGGGATTGATTTTTTTTTTTCTTCTACCCAAATGTTTGTTACCTTCATTGTGAAGCCTGTGCATTTTTCAGCCTTAATTTACACATCTCAGTTGGCAGTTTTGTGGATATACTAGTCCCTCTGTCAGGGTGAGACATTGGCAAATGCTTTACAAATCACCATAAAAGGTTCTTTTTTGTGTGTAGGTAGTTTTAAATTGAATTATTTTATTCACTGTTGACTGACAGCAACAGCGTTTGAGGTTTCAGTCTTGGTTTGGTGACACTATTTTAGCCACTTCATTTTTCTCAATTTTTTTTTTTTCTTTAGCCAAACAGAGCTCTGTAGCTACTGGTGGTTTTGTTTAGTCACAACTCTGAACGGAACTTGCAGCCAATGAATCATTAACCAGGAAAAGTGAAGAACATAAACATCCAGGGACTTTTCAAACTAAAACACACAGCCCTTATTGATTTTAATCTGATATTTTAAAAATTAAAGAAGAAAAGTTTTCAGCCACACGTCTTGCTCAGGGTAGGGCTAAATAAAGACACCAAAGAGAAGAACCATGTAAATAAAGATATTTATTAATATGTTGTTGTTTTTCTTATGTTATGAGTGTTCAGTCTTGTTTCTTTAGGAGTACTTTGTGGGTCACTCTACTGGGGCTAATGAGATGTCAGACAGACAAAACGGTGCCCACAATATGTGCCTTAGTATATACCAGCAGCTGAGTGCATACCATATTTCTAAGTGGTGGTTTGAAACAGGAAGCAGGCCGGTAATGGACTTGGACCTCAATTTGATCTGGTGCTTTTTCTTTGGTCTAGTGAAGTATGGACTCTAATCCTGATTTCAGATCGCTGCAAGCTGTCTGAGACTTTATAAGGAGAAGATAGAGATATCACAACAACTATATTTCATTTTATCACTTCCTCCTCAAACATAAAAACTGTAAGCATTTTTTCACTGTTATGTATATGCTGCACATGTGAATGTTACAGATGTGAACAGACATATCCTGCAAGCTAAAGTTGATTAAAGGACCACCTGTGACCATAAGTCATCTTGATGTGTTCAAGGACCAGAGAGAAAGCACAACTTCATTAGATCTCACATATTTAACAACCACCCTCCTTGTCTCTTGTGTCCCTCCCCAGCGGCAGTGCTGAAGTACGAGAACAACGTGATGAACATCCGACAGTTCAACTGCTCACCTCACCCTTACTGGCTGCCCAACTTCATGGACGTTTTCACCTGGTCCCTGCCATTTGTAGGCGAGAAGGGTGAGCACAAATACACATATAGAATAGTAATGTACATGAAATGAGAACATTAACTACAAGGAGTTTTACCAAATGCTGTTTGAACATTCAGTTTGCTGAGTCAGTAATGAAAATGACACAGCCTTGAGAAATGTGGCACAGACACTCAGTGTGGTAGAGTCATAAATACAGTACTTACTGATTACTTGCTCATGATTTATGAGCCAGAAATATGCTTACATGCAAAGTTACCAAATAAGTGAGACGACCCATTTTCAGTGTGACCCTATCACACAGAGAGCCATTACCAGCTGTGTTGCAAGGTCATTGCTGACAGGGCGTATGGGTGGAGGGGTCACTCGGGTGAACTAACTAGCACCACATGACTTCTCCATACTTAAGATTACTCATGAAGTGGTACGTGTCAAAGAATAAGTGCCATAGTTTTCTATTTTTTTCTTATTTTATTGCAGTGACTGAGATGCTAGTGAATGTACTGAGCATCTGCTCCAATGATGAGCTGACGACTGACGAGGAGCTGGACGGTAAGCACAGCAGACAGATACAAAACACATCAGTTCTCACTGCAGTTTGCCCCAGCTCCACTAGAGGGAGACCTCTGCTAATAGGAGTCCCAGGCACACACACACACACACACACACACACACACACACACACACACACACACACTCAAAATCTCACACATTCTTGGTGTGTTTACACATACCACAGCTGCTCTGCCCAATTTTCAGAACATTCAGTTTAAATATATTTCATTTTTAGACATTCTTAAACATATTTGTCAACAAATGAAGAATCCAGAAACTATTTGACACATGACTCAGCTGAAAGAATCAGTTATTGCTTTCAATTACCCAGGATCTCAGCGAAACATCAGAAACTCTGAAGAAGTCTAAAAGCAGCTGAATTCAAGGCGTAATCGTAATCATGCTTTTTATCTTCATATAATGGTGGCGAGTTCGAGTCATCTGTTTGATCCCAAACGGCTTATCTACAATGAGATGACCAGTTTCCCTCTGTCTGCCCCACCCCTTAATGCCAAACAGGAAATGACCTCACTGCCACCCCCTCCTCCTCTCTTTCTCTTTGTGTTTACTGATGCACAGTTTGACTCTGTAAACAGCACCCAAGGGTGGAGTGTCAGGATGTCGCCAGATTTCAGCCACATGTTAAACTGAATGTTCCTGCAGTTTGAAATTACTGGCTAATGCTGATCAGGGCAAATAAATAGGTAGCATATGAAAAAAAAGTGAACAATACATAAGGGTCCATGTATGTAGCATGTATTTGAATTTATCTCGATTTTAGTTTTTTTCAAAGTTAATATTCAATTTCATGAAAATAATTTGTGCTATAAAAAGTATTTGTACTCCACAATCCATCATTTTAAATTAATTATTGAAGTAACATCGAGGTTAATACAAATTTTAAAAAGTAAATTCAAATTGACATTGATTTGGACAGTGTCACAACTTGTATAATACACAGTCGTTCAAAAAATAAGCAGTCCTTTAACATTTCATCATTTTCCACCAACTCATTCACTCAATGCTTTTAGTTGATCCACTTTATTTTCACATTTCCTTGCTCTCACTTTCACCCTTGTGTCTCCTCTTAAGCTCATTTCTTGTTCTGTTTCAGTTTTGCAGTCATCTCCACTTGCATATATTTTGTTAGTTTTACTATTTTGACATTTGGATTGTTCTTACTTTTGTCTTTCTCATTCATGATCTCCTTTCTTGTGCCCTTGTAATCTCTGACAATCATTTTGTTGCCTTGCTCTTTATCTGCTATTGTTTCCATGTTTTACAGTGATATCTCAAACCTCACTACTTTTTCACTTATTTCTTTAGCATTCTCCTCTCTTCTCTTGCCCTCTTTCTCTCTCTCTCTCTCTCTCTCTCTCTCATGCTGTGATGTTGTCACTTCCTTTGTTTACCTCATCTAATCTCTCTCTTTTCTATGTTTTCCAGAGTTTTGTGTTTCAAGGCATCGCTTTTATTTTACACTTGTTGTGCTTTGTTGCCTCTTATTTCACCGTGCGCCACCTTTCCGCCGCCTCCTCTTTCATTTTACAGCCATCCACTGATCTCTCTGTCCTTTCTCTTGTCTTCTCTTCTGGGGGTGTTTTCATGAGAAGGACAGCTAATATATCCCCCCAAAAAAGGTACAAACACTAGTCATACCGGTGTGTGCCGCGGTAGATAGACTTTTATCCAGTGCTTGCTCTCTGAATTTCAGTCTGTCAACTAACGTCACTGTTTAAAGCACCTTCTAACACCTCTGAGTCTCACTCTTGCTCTTAATTAAATAGTTGGGTTTTTTGTTGTTTTTTGACATATCAACAAAAAACAGGGAGGTCGTTCTCATTAGCCAAAGTAAACTATTTGATGTACACATTAAAAGAAAGCACTACCACTACTGCAAGGGATCAGTCCTGTGGGCAAACATATTTTCAAGTAATAACAGCGTTTTATTCAACTGAGGATGAGAGGAAGAGTCTTAAACAAAACATCAGACTGTCAGCTCTTTCCTTTACCCAACCTTTCACCACACACCAACTTCATTTCCATCCTTCATGCTCACACATTTTCCACACTGGCTCCCTGGGGCCTTTAAACTGTTATTCTGCAAAAGGGTCTCTTTAAATAAAGTTTTGTTTTCCAGTCCAGGAAAAATCCTGTTTGAGTCTCTGCAACCAAAACACAGCACAGGAAAATTCATATAGTGTGTGCTCATCGAACTTGCTGAAAAGACATGTTTAGACAAGCAACGGGCCATTTACAGATGATATAACAAGGTTTAAAATGTTTAAGTGCTATCTGGGGAGAATGGTATCTAGGATTTAAAGGGACTACAGCTGAATGCTACTAGTGGAATGATACAAGAAGCATGAATGCTGTGGATGCTGAGAATTACTCGGTTGTTTTGATGTGTGGATGGATATAAACTACTCTGTATAATCTGAACTTCAGGCTTCAATAATCATATTGTGTTTGCATCGTGGTCTTTTGATGCACTTCTGGATTAAACTAATAGTGCAACAAACATGTTCTGTCTCCTCGCACATTTACTAAACTGTATGGAACTTGGAAAATAAAGGCTTTTGGAGATTAAAACAAACATGCGAACACAAAGGTAATGCAGTTTAGAGTACTCTTCCACAGGACGTGGCTTTATACACACAAGTCACACTGTATGACCATTTCAGGTGCCACCGCCTCTGCCCGTAAGGAGGTCATCCGCAACAAGATCCGTGCCATTGGAAAGATGGCTAGAGTATTCTCTGTGCTCAGGTATGTTAGCATGAACAACTCCCTTGTGTTCTGTATGTTCTACCATTATCCTTCAATGCTACTGCATTACAAAAGACTAAACTGAATATTTAAAGCTGCACTAATCAATATTTTATATTAACAATGGATTTTAAGGCCTTTGTGGTGTGAATGGGGTCATTCATATAGAATAACCTCAGCTCTATGGAGCGTTTTAGCATCTTTAAGCTCATTGTTTTGGTTTTACAACCTGCAGCTTTACCAGCCACCACAGGCAGCTGTTCTCAGCAAAGAAACTCTGATAGACCCAAAGTACACAACCTGCCCAGCACCGAACAGCAAACTGCCAAAGTTAACTGCTGGCTTGTGAACAAAGTGGAGAATTTAGCAGCTAAAGAGCAAGATATTTCCCTTAGGAGTTGGTGGAGACCAAAAACCGAGCGGGGAGTCAATATTGGACCTACATTCACCGGGTTGTCAGAAACACAACTCCTAATGATGTTAATGTTGCTCTCTGTCTGCTGGATGCATAAGGAAGCAATTGTTTGCTAACACATTCATCAACACATTAATGTTGTGATAATATTTCAATGTTTTCAGCTTACACTGCACCCATGTGTTTTGCAAGCTTCAATTACATGTGGCATGATTGTGTAGAAATGAATTTGTGTTTTAGTCATTTAGTAAGTATTAGAATGATTAGAATAAAGTGAGCTTTAGGGAAGGACGTTAATATTGTCTTTGTTTATATTTCAGAGAGGAGAGTGAGAGCGTGCTGACGCTGAAGGGACTGACCCCGACAGGCATGCTACCAAGCGGAGTGCTGTCCGGTGGCAAAGAAAAGCTGCAGAATGGTAAGACTGTCACCAAGTACCCTGAGACCCCAAGCTATGGCCCCCAGAAGGGATTCTCGTACACACACAAGTTCCCCTTACACAGCAGTGCCCTGAATAAAGTGCTAGCTCAGTGTTTATGGTATACTGTATCTGCAAACTTCTTCCCTTTTCCCTCAGCGATGGTCCTGGAATTTCAAATTGCTGCCTCAGAGTAATGCTGTAAGTGTAGTTAAATGTTTCTGGCAGCATCAGTCTGTATCCTCTCTATACTGCATGTGTAGTTAAATACTACTTAGCAATAACAGCTGCTCAGTGCAGTTTTCCTTCAACTAGTTCAAAGTAGTAATATTTCCTGGACAAATGACTATAAAATATAAAGTTATATTTTCAACAGACAGCCCCTTCTTCCTAAACGATGCCAAATACATTCAGCAGATTTTCTTTATCCCTTTGTCTTCTCAAATGTGTCTCCCTCTTGATGTCTCGCATTAATACGCTGTCTTCCCGTCCCCGTCTCTTTCTGTATTCCACTGGTTTTTATCTCAAATATTACCTGTATCTTTTTCTTTCTCTTTTCTCCCTAGAAACTGCAGGTATAATCGGTTGTGCAAGTATTCTGTTGTTGTTTTTTTTTTCTTTTCTTTCTGTAAGACAAGTTTAGAGTTCAGTTCACCCTCTCATGTTGAATTCCAAACACTCCCTAAATGAGTTTAACAAGCAGCTGCAGCGAGGAAGTAAAGGCTTTCTGGAAAAGCCTTTACAAACACTTCAAATTTAGTTGGACTCCTGACAGAAATGGCCACGTTATTGTCCAAAATTGAGAGCTAGTGGATCGGAGCCGTGCTCCGTCAGAATAGACGCGGGATTCTCTGTGATTCAAAGGATGAATTGGAATTAACACAACCAACTGTGAATGAAAGGGGAATAGCTGCTGTCTGCCTTTTCATTCACAAGATGAAGCAGAAATCCAAGTAACTTCCCTCTCCTCTCACAGGTTCTCACAAAACATCAGCTAGCACTTTACTGAATAACGGTGTTACAGCGTGCACAGAAATATCACACACAGTTACAGTTTTCACATAAAAAAACTCTTCTGATCTTTTCAAGAATACGTACCTCTCTGTATTAAAGCAAGTGTAAGTAATGTTTGTTGAACAGTGACTGTGGCCACAAGTAACAATTACAGGATGATGTTAAAAACTAAAATGTAGTATGTTACACTGTTGTCCACTGGGGTGTACTTTTGCACACATGATCAAAAAGTCAGAGAACTATCCAAGTTTTTTCTGTTACAAAGCAATACCTACCTAAAGTTTGCTAACATTAGCCACCAGAAGCTACCAGTCATACCAGCCCAAGTAAGGCTTAAGGCTTAAGAGTGAATTTTATTATTCATGTATTCGATTTTGCATTTCTAACATGTGTTACATGGTTTCTCTTTGACAGAGAATGCTGTTTAGTTTTAGCTGTAAAAAATGAAGTTAACATCAATGAGGAGGATTCAGGCAGCAGGTACAATGATGCCAGAAGAATTAACAGAAAATTCTTGTTTTTGTCAATTGTACATGTGGCACAAATTCTGAACTGGGACTGTCTGATTTGTGACCTCCTGTGGAGGGAGAAATTAACATATCGGAACGTAATAACATCTGGTCAAATGTGGCAGTTCTGCGTATCTCAGTTTTCTTTTCTTTCTTTTCTTTTTTTTTTTTTACATCCGGGGGGTGTTAAATAATAATGAAACAAGCTAAAGTTCTGAACACTAAAATATCCAGTGAAAATGAGTAGTAGACAGTAGTAGACAGGAGCCTCTTGAGGAGTTCCTCAAGAGGGCTGGAACCACTTTACACACCGGCACCTCTAGATTCGTGTGTCTGCTAATGACCTGCATGACCGTAGCAGTCCTAAGATTTAACATATATGGATATGGGCGGTGAGGAGTATTTGTTTTTAAGCCATTTGGAAGCAGCTGACATAAAGAGAACCCCAGTGGAGGCAGAGTGATGTTCAGAGATTCCTGTTGCAACATTGGTAGAATCACATTGCTCCCCTCCTTTAGGTAGACGCCAGTGTGCTTCTACCGTAATGTTGACTCCATCAACCATTCTGTTTAAAGTTTGTGTGTTGCCCTCGTGACTTTTTTTGTAATTTTTTCTCATCCTCATGGCGCTGTTTCGTAGTCTTCAGTGTTGTATAGCCGTTACTTTGCTGTCACCTTCTCATTTTATACAGTTTTACTGTATGTTAATTTATTATCTCAAGGATGACTGTAAGAAATTGGTAAGTGGTTAAAATACCAAATTTTTCCTCCCCCTCACACTTCACAAAAAAAGCTGGCACTTTTGATATTTCATATCAAAAGATGCTAATCTTGTAGTTCCAGATGCTGCTTCATGCTGCACACAACACAATAACACTGCTTTGTATGTCTGCGGTGCTTCGATAAATAATTAAGCCACAGCCATAAAACTGACAATCACATGTGCACTTAGACCTTATCCCTGTTTTCCATTTGTCCTATATCAAACTCCATGTATGCTCATATTAGTAAAAAACAAATATATTTCCAGCTTTATCATGTTGTGTTTGCTATCAGTGTTCGTCCTTGCAGTATTCATTTTTTATGTCACTACATCGAGTCATTTGTCAGAACTTGTCAGACCTCAAAGTACCTCAAAGATGCAATCCTCCCCATGAGGTCATTCGCTGCCACAAACATGTGTCACCTTCCCTTTACAGATCTGGAACTCATCAAAAAGCTAAGGCTCATCCCTCTCCTCCTCTTCCTCCTTTTCCCCTCTTTGCTAACATCCATGTGTCCTTTGTCATAAAATGTGGAGATGACATTAACCTTTGTTGTCGGCATTGGCTGTCTTTGCTGCTCATTGACTTGTTCCTGGGACAAAATGAACTCCTCTGCTCACTTCTCTCATTCGTTTTGCAACCCCCCTCTTCTTCTCTTCAGCTACTATTGAAGCTATTGAGGCTGACGAAGGTAAATGGGTCTGGCTGCCCTCTTCTGTTGCTTTTCATGGCAATAGACAGGGGGATCCGCTGGGTTTTCATCCATCTCGCTGGTGCTTGAATAGAGTGTGTTGGGTGTTTGGGCTAACAAAATGTGGCATAGTATTAACAGAGAAAAAGAAGTAAGTAATTAGGAAATCCTGTGGTCACACATGTTTTAAAGGGGAATGGATTTCATAGCACAGACTTCATAATCACAGAGAGCGTACTGTGATTTTGTGTGAGTGCAAAGCAAACGCTACACTGTGTTTTTCTTTGCTAACACAAAATACTAGCTCTCAAGAATGTATTTATTGCCTTTCTTAGAAACATTGTGCACCTACACTTTTACTAGTATAGACAATATGCTGTAATGCCAGTTGAGTTCTGCTCTCCTTTTCATTTTAGAGGTTTAAATATTACTGTTAAATATTTCTGATTATGCATCAGTTTATGCACCACGGTAGAAATGCACATTCACACTCATAATCTGTAGATTCATCATGAATATGTTAGTAAGGTCACAAAAACAGTATTAAATTTAGGGGTAGCTTACACTTGCTCTCTTATCTAAAGCTATGTGAAGTTTGACAGAGGAAGGGAGTCCCTTAATCAAACAAGCATTGCACTTAAATCACTCAACATCATAATTTTACTGTGGTTAATCTACTTTCCAAGATAGTGTACCCCCTGCTCTACCCTCACGCAATACACTGAACTCTTGCTATGAAAGCTTATAATGGTATTTCCCCTTTGAAACAACTGAAGCAGTTGTGCATTGTTGTTGCAGTTCTCTGAATGTAATAAGTATATAGTTTTGCTTAGAGTTGGATCTGAATTGGTAGAGACAAACGCTCCACGGGAGGCTTTTAAATCCAAATTGGATTCTAAAATAATTTTTATTTACACCGCCTTTGGCGCAAGAACAACCTCAACTGCGAGCTAAATAGTAGTTTGCTAGCTGCTATTTACATTAAAATTGTCCAGTACTTCCTCTTTAGCCCCATAGAGGACAGTCCATTGTAGTGTCGAGACACTTCTCTGCTTCTCTCTCCATGTGGATCCTCTGTGGCCCTGCTGTGTCGTGTTCTTTCCTGTGAGCTGCTAATAACCTGTGTCTGACCTGTGCTATGCAGCAACACAACTACGCTACCCATCATGCCCCTCTCCACGCTCCTCAATTTGTCCCCTAAAATTATGCCCCCTACCCCATTCTAGTAAAGGGTCATCCTCTTTCCAATCATAGTTTTTATTACCATCAAGATCCCCAGCCTTTATGAAAGGTGGAAGTAACTTAACTTTTTCTAGTTAAAAATTGGCTGAAATTAAACTTGATCAAGCTGAATATTAGAATGATTCTATACTTAAAATACGAAAAGTACCCCATTGAATTGAATAAAACAGGCTTGAGTCGACAAACGAGATGCTATTAAAGCAAATCAGCCTGATTTTATTCATTTCAGTGGTATTTTAATGCATCAGTCACTGTTTTTCTTCTAATTCCACTGTTCACTTCAGTGTAATTTGGTCCTATTTTTATTTAATTCCAGACTAAGTCATATTGTGACCTCCACCCCTCATAACCCTCCAGTGAACCCTTAATTGCTGCATGCTCCAAGCAGACTAAACAAGTCGTTAGCACCCCAAGTACCTTTGTAGTGTCTTTGTACGTGAGCTCAGTCTCAACGTGGTTCTATTTTGTGGAAGTGAATGTCTTAGTGGGCTCCACTCTTTTTTCTTTTTTTTCTTCCCTTGTTCTTTTTTGTCTCTTTGATCATTCTCCTTCTTCCCTTTTGTCGTTTTAAGCTGTGACGTGATGGGGTGATGTGGATGTTTGGGGTCCTCAGGTGTTCTGGGATGTGCCTGAGTCAAGATGTTCTTTAACATCAGCCCTAGAGTGCATACAATGTTTAAGACTTACAAAGTAACGGTACAAGATGGCCATTAGATGGTCCTGCATTGTTGATGTCTTTTCACACATAGAGATTACAGCCGGATTGATGGCACAGTGAAAACCTGTTGACCCTGATGCCAGGAGTGCCCTTTATAGATCTAGAAGGATTACTTAATCCTTTTGTCTGTCAAGTCACGTTATTTTGAAACTCCAATAAATATGTTAATGTGTTGTCATTTCATAAAAATGAGTTACATCCTTTATATTGATTGTTCATCTGTTGTTAAACCACTAAACACTCAACATGTTTAATATGTAAATATGTTGTACAATATATGGTGCTGTTGATTAAAAAACATAACACATTGAAACAATTACATCGACAGCTGAAGGTTCAGCCTTATGAAAAGAGCAGGTTCATGTCACATCATACATGCAGCTTTTATGTCCAGTTGAAGGAATAGTTTGACATTTTGGAAAATGCGCTCATTCACTTCCTTGTAACCAGTTAGAAGAAAAGATCGATACCACTCTCACATATGTAAGTCCACAGTCAGCAGCTGCTTAGTGAACATCCACCAGATAGTAAAAAGGCTTGTTACTGTGCCCTGCCAACAAATTTGCCATTTAAAGCTCCCATATTTTACACTTGCAGTGTTTTATTTGAAGTGTTGATCCGTGAGAAGATATATTTGTGGTTTTAGGTGTAAAAAAAAACTCCTCGATGTAGTTTTACATCTCCTTTCTCAGGCTTCTCTCTGGAGCTCTAGCAACAACAGGTCGGTGAGCCAATCAGAAGAGAGGTTCTGAGTCTCTCCTCTGATTGGCTAACTGTTTTCTGATTGATTGAATAGAAATATAGCAGATTTCAGGTAAACACTCAGAGAAACCAAATCTTGCAAGGCTAGATGGTGGGTCCAGGTGGGCGGGGTTTTGGGCGTGGCTGAGAACGGTGACTGCTTTGTTGTGACATCACAAAGTTACAGAAGTCCTGACGGCTCGGGCTGTGTGCATTTCTTCATGCACTGAGTACGTTGATAGTTTAACAGTATTAATGTAGAACCCAGACCTGCTTAATAATAAAAAAATAAAAAAACATGGAAATCTCACTTCATACAATATGGGACCTTTAAATCCACATAAAACCACATTGTAGTTTTTACACATTGTTTTTTCTACAGATTAAACAAACAAGTTCAAAGATGTTGGCAGATTTTGTAAACCTTCAGACATAGCCAGACTAGCTGTTTGCTCCTCTTTACAGTATTTATGCTACGCTAAGCTAAAAAGGCTGCTGACTGTAGCCTTGTATTGAACAACACTGAGAGGAGAGAGGAATTGATATTCTCATCTAACTCTATACAAGAAAGGAAATGAGTGTAACTCCCAAAGTGTCAAACTAGTCATGTCTCTAGGGATCAGCATCATGCACAACATCAGGCCCTTCAATTACTCATTTTTCATGGATGACTTGCAGTTGAATTAGCCAACAGCTCCTCAGGTGCAGTCTCTATGTTGTCATTTTCTAAGTAAAGCAAGTTTTTGTTACAATTCCATGAACTGAGATCAAACCAAAGATAATCTGGTGACGTGTGGGTGAATGTGAGCAAGTGTGACTCCATTCTTTTAATCGTCTGATCCCTCCCTCCTAAAATCACTCCTGATTTCTCCCCCTTTTCCCCTTTTTCTTGCATCTCAACAGCCATCAAGGGCTTCTCACCCCAGCACAAGATCACTAGCTTCGAGGAGGCAAAGGGTCTGGACCGCATCAACGAGAGGATGCCGCCACGGCGAGACGCCTTGCCCTCCGACGCCAGCCTCAACTCCCTCAACAAGGCCCTGTCCTCGGAGACCAACGGCACAGACGCCAAGGGAAGCACCAGCAGCGGCAGCAACATCCAGTGAAGCAGCAGCAGCAGGCGCCACCTTGGCCGACGGGGCTGCCCCGCCCCCTGCCTCATCTCGGCCCGCCACCGCAGAAAAGGGGCAAAGGGTGAAGGAGTGGAAAGGAGGGGGGAGTGTTGGAGTGTGGAGGGTGGGAGGCATCTATGGCTCACACTGGGGGGACATCTCACTTGCTAGTCTTTGGATATGCCTTCAAAATATTAGTTCATAGTCAAATCTGCTAAGTTATTGCCGGTTCACATTTCTGAGCAGTCAGGCCTTTATTGTGCTTGATGCTACACCACACCACAGTATGTCGGAGAGAAAGAGAAAGAGAGGGATAGATAGATCCTTAAGGTGATTTATTTTCTTTTTTTTCTTGAAAGACCCTTGCTCATTTACACCAAAATGGAAAGTCGTCTAACTTCTTACTAACTATTGTACGTTTACAAAAATACAGCACTAAAAAGGACAGAACATGAGATAATGTTTTTAACATATAAGGGTGTACAAACTAAATAAGGACTATTTATTGATAACTTTTTTTTGCTACTCTTATAAAATAGCTCTGAAATTAATTAGGCAGTCTTAAAAAGAATGTTGCAATGTTGTCGAAATGCCAAATAATGGAACGTTTTATGGTTTTGTACATATTATGCTTACCTCAGGTTCTTTTGGTGTGTGCTTTGACCTGATTTTTCTGTATAATGGCTAAATAACTCGGTAATGAATACCTATTTTCTTGAGTTTCATAACTGGAATTTACATTTACCTATCTATCATTTGCAAATATGTTTATTTTTTGTCTCTTTTGGAAGGGGGGCAGATTTATTGTGGCTTGCTGGAACTGAGTGTTAATTTTTCTCTTTTTAAGTATTGCGAACAAAGTAAAAATAGAGAACCTATATTGTGTAAAAAAAAAAAAGAAAAAAAGAATACAATAAACTTAAAGTGTCTGCCTATGCATGTTTTATAAAAATCAAACAAAGGAACTAGAAAATCTGAATACCTTGGCTGTGGAGGCCTGTTTTGAAATATATTGCGCTTTAGTGAACATATACTGGAAACGTATACCTGCATACTTTCAATTAACACCATGATGCTCTATGCCTTCAACTTCTTTTTGTAATTGAAGCATTTAATTATCTAAGATGGATGAGAAATCATATTTTTAACCTGCGCTTGTAAGTGCACACAGTCCAATTAAGCATGTTTGACAATTCTTGTGAGGTGTGTGGTTACATGTGGAACTCAAAAATGCATGATTAGCTGTTTGTGTCATATAACAGGTAAATCGGTTTTGTTCTGTTTTGTAAATGTGCCACAGAAAGTGTAATTTGATTATGATTACTATTATTATTTGGAACTCTGCTTTGTATATCAGTTACAGGTTTGATACTGCTCAATACTTTAAGATGAAACAAAAAATACTTCGATCTTTTTTAAGAACTGCTTAAGTGCCCAAGTAATTCACTACACGACATGAAGCCTTGCTTTTGTAATTTAACTTCAAAACTGTTGGCAGATGAGGCATGCACTTGCAACTATGAAAAGTATTTTATATAACTGTTCAATAAAAATGTGCATGAATTTCAACTTGAAATGAATCTGTTTCTCCTGTGTGTGTGTGTGTGTGTGTGTGTGTGTGTGTGTGTGTGTGTGTGTGTGTGTGTGTGTGTGTGTGTGTGTGTGTGAGAGAGAGTGTGAGAGTGTGTGAGTGTGTGAGTGTGTGAGAGAGACACGCAGGCTGTCCTGCAGTGCTCTGCCAGTGAATATGCAACCATGTACATACCACACACAATCTTTTGGGCATTTTCTGCAAGCTACGTGATGGCCTGTGTTTTTCAACAAGATTGCAGGAAACCATTACCCATAATTCATACCTGCAAGGAAACAAAAAGACACTAAGAATAGAGACAATGGAGTCACAATATGTCATTCACACCTCAGAGTTCAAGAGGGGAAGAGATGCCTGGAAAAATAGATGTGAGAGTTTTGTCAAGGCTTTTCAACACCACACATCCTGTCTTAACTCTCTTCTATATCATTCCATAAGCATCTTTACACTGACATGAGTTCGGTGTCTGGAAAATAATCCACTCAACTGTATGACATGGCATGGCATGTATGACTGTGTGACTTGGCGTTGACTGCTCAGTATGGAGATGGGAAATTGCTTCTTGGCAGTTTCACAACAAAGGTGTTTCCTCTTCATCAACCTTCGTGACTACTTTGATTAAACTTGGAGGACAAAGCCAAGATTGCTCAAGTTTACCTGCACACATTAGAGATCTGCAGGCTTCCTCTTTCCACAAAGACAAAATGTGCATTTGAACTTTTTCAACTTGTTTCTCATAATCCAACCTGCCTCTACTCTCCAAAGTAGTTGTCCAAATGAATTAAATACTCTAACATAAAGTAACTTTAAAGCAGCCTACATTTTATTGTCCCTGTTTTCTGATGTGTCCTTCTTTGGTCTCTTCAAGTGAAATCAAAAACAATGTTAAAATGAAAGGAAGTAAACTCTGACATCCTGTTTTCTTTTTTCTTTTTCTTTTTTTTTTTCTATTTGGGACCGGCAAAAAACAGGAGCTAGGTTTTGTGGGATAATATGAAGGCGAAGTGAGTTCAATGTCAGAGAATTAATGAAGTGAGACCAGTAGTGAACAGCCAATGTTCACTATCTACGGTACGTCATAGAACAGCCTCAGCCAATTAAACTTCTGAAATAACATGTTTGATTTGAAAAACAAGAGTAAGACTATCCACTTGACTCACAAGTGGAAATAAGATTGAGCCTCACAGTAAGTAGCTTCAACAGTCTGCAGTTTGATCCGTCTAAGGTCATCTCCGTGCTCTCTGGAGGAACTGTTCCATAAACAATGAAGAATAGTGAAACGTCATGGCTGGTATTTGAGTAGCTCCCTGGGGTGTCAAGATTTGGCTCTTTCTCATCTGTTCCAATCATTATTTAACACAACAAACTGCCATTTTGTGATTGTATTTTATTTTTGTGTGTTTTTTTGTTTTGCTGATGGATGTATGTGACAGTAGGAATCTGAAATGTGTGACAGTGTGTATGTGTGTGTGTGTGTGTGTGTGTGTGTGTGTGTGTGTGTGTGTGTGTGTGTGTGGTGCAAGTGGTTCCTGTTTTTGAGGCTTCTGAGTCAGTGCTACTGTCACTTTCCTGTCACAAACTTTATCACGTTACATTTTATTTGTTTTCTTATCTAATTACAATATACTCCTCTGGGTTGACATCCTTTATCTGAGTGATCATAAATGAAATTGTTTTTCCAGTAAGTTCCAGTCTCCTCCCAACTGCTCAAGTGGTTTCAGAGCAGGAAAAAATAAGTGATAGGAGTGGACAATGCATTAGAACACATTATTCAAAACTGCAATTACTATGAAATGGACTTAGGTTTGTACCCACTGGCTGCTTTGTGCTGGTCTCCATAGCCACCTACTTTACGTCAGGGAGGGAAGCCAGTGTATTTCCTCCCCTTCTTTATCTAAAGGAAGTGCCAAAATAAGCATCAGCAGTGGACCGCCCGAGTTGGGACACCTTTTCCATTCGCCACGCAGTAAGAGTCTGAGGGTGAGTCAGAAGGGTTCACAGCCGCAGAATCACCATGAAGTCGACCAGGGTTCTTGTCCTCCTCCTGCTAGCATCAATCCCAGCCTTCAGGACAGGTAGGTGGACCATTCAAACTGCTTTTTGCTGGAATACACGCTGTTAGATTTCACAGAGCTGAAGGCCCTCAGAGGTCTTCACCCAACTTAACTGAGATTGGTTTGTTTCAGCCTTGTTTCTGTGCGTCATCAGTACAATGATGTTTTTTTGTTGTTGTTTTTTTCCTTCACTGCTGCATAAAAAAAAATGAATCTAATATTTTAAAACATTTCCACAAATAGTTTTTTCTGTCACGTTCACCATTGTCATGAGGAAGTAAAAATATCTCTTTTTTGTGCTCTGCGCAACAGTTATTGTTATTCATGTTTTTTCTCATGTAATTTAGTTTTGTTTTGGTATGTGCAAAGATAAAGATCACAGTGTTGTTCAAAAGACACTTACACTTTGAACATTACCTCAGAGACATCCACTCGCAGAGCGTGTTTCCGTTTATCCAGGATGAGATAAGCTTTGTTTGTGCATGCCATCAATTGTCCTCCTCTTTCATTGTACTAAGTTACAAAAAAGATTGCAAGTGATTTATTGTTTGGCCAAGTTTGGTCAAAGTCAAGGAAGAATTTTTTTTTATTACGAACAAGAGAAATGAATCACAAATCTCAACCTCAGGAATGAAAAATCACCGAAGTGAAAAATGAGGCTCTCTTGGTTAAAGAAACGGAAGAAGAAGGTGGCACTTGATTTGTTTGTTTTTCGTATGCAGAACCAAAAGAACTTTTAACTGTTCTGCACTGGACAGATAGGTGATCTAACAGCAGATAGGGTTAGCCAGTGCGAACCAAATTGCCCCCTCTCTCACAGAGACAACAGAGCATTGTCCTGAGACCAAGACGTCCCAACTGGCAACAAATCTACTTCCAGTGTTTAGCCATAAACATCTGGAGGAAACACCCTCACCCTGACTACTGCTCACACAGTGACTGAAATTATTCCACAACAACAAGCTAACTCTTCAGCGACTAATAAATATTCATGAAAAGGGCTCATACAAATATTAAAGACCACTCTGTGAATGAATATGGCTGCTGATTCAACCTTTCACAACAAACATGATATTTTAAAATCTCTTTTCAGCTTCAGACAGTGTACATAATGTAAGTGGTCACTCCATGACTATGGAGTGACATGTCTGTGAGCTCACAGTTGTGTTTGTGTTCATGGTTTCATCAGCTGAAACAGGTGACAAAAAGCAGGACCAAGAGACACCACAGCTAACAAAGCCAAGAGGTATGTCTATTAAAGAAATATTTTAACATTTCAGGAAACATGCTTATTTGATTTGTGACATAGAGTCACATGAGAAGATCAATTCCTCTCTGATATTTCTTGCTTATAAAAACACACAGTGTGACTAGGACTGGGCCCAGAGGACTACAGACATTACTTGAAGCTTTACTCAAAGGACTTGACATTTCAATTAACACTTCAACCAGGGACAACAAGAGACGGTTGCAGCAAGTCTTATTCCTCCAATCAGAACCATGTTAGAGTGATGACACCTATACTGCACATGCTCAGTTACACCCTCCCACCAGCAGGAAGACACAAGACACATTCAACATCTAGCACATGATGTTCTATCATGACTCATAGGATGGGGATGGTTGCAACAAGTTATTGTAACTGTCCCCAAGCGGAGCAGCCATACCAGAATAGACCACACAACAGTATTCTTCAACATTTTTAGTTCAGAATAGAGATTATATGCAGATCATTTTGTGCAATAGCACAAGAGATGCAACAATAAGTGCTCATTTTAACAAACAGGAAAGTACAAACAAGTCATTTTAGGAATTATTTCATTAGCCTCTCATAGTCTTATAGTATATTTTCCTCTTCTATCTATCATAAGAAATATATATATAGATAAATAGTATTAAATAAATAAATACATAATATTATAGTATTATTGTATAAATAAATAATACATAATATAATTTTGAATCAGTGCATATTTTCAGGATGCTAAGCTCATTGAGACAAAAAGCAAAAGTTAATTAGTGAAATTCTATGTATTTTTATCATGTTGCAACCTTCCCTGATTGAAGTTGCAACTGTCCCCAGGGCTGGGGTCAGTTGTAACATCTGAATTCTTCCATTCAAATCAATTTTGTGAATGATATGTCATATATAATCATCTTTAAATGGTATGGGTAATTAGCAGACTGGTGTAAGTTCAATATATAATAGTTTGGTTGGTCCAGATAGTCTCTAAGTAACAGAGAGAAATGCAAAAAATGTTGCAACTGTCCTTGTCTCCCCTACTTGAGGCCTGACTTGAAATTTGCCTCAAAACTTCATTCAGACTTGATTTGAATGAGAATTGACTTGTGACCGCAGAGCATTGTCCTGAGGCTGAGACGTCCCAACTGGCAACAAATCTACTTCCAGTGTTTAGCCATAAACATCTGGAGGAAACACCCTCACCCTGACTACTGCTCACACAGTGACTGAAATTATTCCACAACAACAAGCTAACTCTTCAGCGACTAATAAATATTCATGAAAAGGGCTCATACAAATATTAAAGACCACTCTGTGAATGAATATGGCTGCTGATTCAACCTTTCACAACAAACATGATATTTTAAAATCTCTTTTCAGCTTCAGACAGTGTACATAATGTAAGTGGTCACTCCATGACTATGGAGTGACATGTCGACTTGTTGCAGCTCACAGTTGTGTTTGTGTTCATGGTTTCATCAGCTGAAACAAGTGACAAAAAGCAGACAAGAGACAACACAGCAACAAAGCCAACAGTATGTCTATTAAAGAAATATTTTAACATTTCAGGAAACATGCTTATTTGATTTGTGACATAGAGTCACATGGAGAAGATCAATTCCTCTCTGATATTTCTTGCTTATAAAAACACACAGTGTGACTAGGACTGGGCCAGAGGACTACAGACATTACTTGAAGCTTTACTCGAAGGACTTGACATTTCAATTAACACTTCAACCAGGACAAACAAGAGACGGTTGCAGCAAGTCTTATTCTCCAATCAGAACCATGTTAGAGTAGATGACACCTATACTGCACAATGCTCAGTTACACCCTCCCACCAGCAGGAAGACACAAGACACATTCAACATCTAGCACATGATGTTCTATCATGACTCATAGGATGGGGATGGTTGCAACAAGTTATTGTAACTGTCCCCAAGCGGAGCAGCCATACCAAATAGACCACACAACAGTATATTTCAACATTTTTAGTTCAGAATAGAGAATATATGCAGATCATTTTGTGCAATAGCACAAGAGATGCAACAATAAGTGCTCATTTTTAACAAGCAGGAAAATACAAACAAGTCATTTTAGGAATTATTTCATTAGCCTCTCATAGTCTTATAGTATATTTTCCTCTTCTATCTATCATAAGAAATATATATATAGATAAATAGTATTAAATAAATTAATACATAATATTATAGTATTATTGTATAAATAAATAATACATAATATAATTTTGAATCAGTGCATATTTTTCAGGATGCTAAGCTTCATTGAGACAAAAAGCAAAAGTTAATTAGTGAAATTCTATGTATTTTTATCATGTTGCCAACCTTCCCTGATTGAAAGTTGCAAACTGTCCCAGGGCTGGGTCAGTTGAACATCTGAATTCTTCCATTCAAATCAATTTTGTGAATGATATGTCATATATAATCATCTTTAAATGGTATGGGGTAATTAGCAGACTGGTTGTAAGTTCAATATATAATAGTTTGGTTGGTCCAGATAGTCTCTAAGTAACAGAGAGAAATGCAAAAAATGTTGCAACTGTCCTTGTCCTCCCTACTTGAGGCCTGACTTGAAATTTGCCTCAAAACTTCATTCAGACTTGATTTGAATGAGAATTGACTTGTGACCGCAGAGCATTGTCCTGAGGCTGAGACGTCCCAACTGGCAACAAATCTACTTCCAGTGTTTAGCCATAAACATCTGGAGGAAACACCCTCACCCTGACTACTGCTCACACAGTGACTGAAATTATTCCACAACAACAAGCTAACTCTTCAGCGACTAATAAATATTCATGAAAAGGGTCATACAAATATTAAAGACCACTCTGTGAATGAATATGGCTGCTGATTCAACTTTCACAACAAACATATATTTTAAAACACTGTCTGTGAGCTCACAGTTGTGTTTGTGTTCATAGTTTCATCAGCTGAAACAAGTGACAAAAGCAGGACCAAGAGACACCACAGCTGACAAAGCCAAAGAGGTATGTCTATTAAAGAAATATATCAACATTTCAGGAAACATGCTTATTTGATTTGTGACATAGAGTCACATGAGAAGATCAATTCCTCTTCTGATATTTCTTGCTTTAAAACACTTAAAGGCTAGACTTGACACATGAACCAAAAAGAAGGGGAGATTGGGGACGGTTGCAACAAGAGACGGTTGCAGCAAGTCTTATTCCTCCAATCAGAACCATGTAATAGAGTGATGACACCTATACTGCACATGCTCAGTTACACCCTTCCCACAGCAGGAAGACACAAGACACATTCAACATCTAGCACATGATGTTCTATCATGACTCATAGGATGGGGATGGTTGCAACAAGTTATTGTTAACTGTCCCCAAGCGGAGCAGCCATACCAGAATAGACCACACAACAGTATTCTTCAACATTTTTAGTTCAGAATAGAGATATATATGCAGATCATTTTGTCAATAGCACAAGAGATGCAACAATAAGTGCTCATTTTAACAAGCAGGAAAATACAAAACAAGTCATTTTAGTGACATGTCTGTGAGCTCACAGTTGTGTTTGTGTTCATGGTTTCATCAGCTGAAACAAGTGACAAAAAGCAGGACCAAGAGACACACACAGCTAACAAAAGCCAACAGGTATGTCTATTAAAGAAATATTTTAACATTTCAGGAAACATGCTTATTTGATTTGTGACATAGAGTCACATGAGAAGATCAATTCCTCTCTGATATTTCTTGCTTATAAAAACACACAGTGTGACTAGGACTGGGCCCAGAGGACTACAGACATTACTTGAAGCTTTACTCAAAGGACGTGAGATTTCAATTAACACTCAACAAAACACTTGAGACTTGTCTCAAAGTAATTATATGACTTAAGACTTAACTTGGTGCTTGTTCTGAAACACTTGAAACCTGACTCATTTTGAATGACTTAAAGGACTTGGGACTTGCCTTGGACTTGTCTCAAATAACTTTAATGACTTGAGATTTACACTGAAATACACGAGTCCAGGTTTGGACTTGTTACAAAAGGCATAAGACTCCAATCTTCACTTGTGGCTTGTTCTGAAATACCCGACTTATGCTTTTGTCAAATGATTTGAAGGACATGAGACCTGAGACTTCCCCTAAAATACTTGACACTTGACTTGGACCTCCCTCAAAGGTTTTAGAACAACTCTGGCAAGAGCTGATATTTGAAATCTCTTTTCAGCTTCAGACAGTGTACATAATGTAAGTGGTTACCTGCTCCATGACTATGGAGTGACATGTCTGTGAATTCATAATTGCGTTTGTGTTCATAGTTTCATCAGCTGAAACAAGTGACAAAAAGCAGGACCAAGAGACAACACAGCCAACAAAGCCAACAGGTATGTCTATTAAAGAAATATTTTAACATTTCAGGAAACATGCTTATTTGATTTGTGACATAGAGTCACATGAGAAGATCAATTCCTCTCTGATATTTCTTGCTTATAAAAACACACAGTGTGACTAAGACTGGGCCCAGAGGACTACAGACATTACTTGAAGCTTTACTCAAAGGACGTGAGATTTCAATTTACACTCAACAAAACACTTAAGACTAGACTTGACACATGAACCAAAAGAGGGGAGATTAGGGAGGGTTGCAACAAGAGACGGTTGCAGCAAGTCTTATTCCTCCAATCAGAACCATGTTAGAGTGATGACACCTATACTGCACATGCTCAGTTACACCCTCCCACCAGCAAGAAGACACAAGACACATTCAACATCTAGCACATGATGTTCTATCATGACTCATAGGATGGGGATGGTTGCAACAAGTTATTGTAACTGTCCCCAAGCGGAGCAGCCATACCAGAATAGACCACACAACAGTATTCTTCAACATTTTTAGTTCAGAATAGAGATTATATGCAGATCATTTTGTCCAATAGCACAAGAGATGCAACAATAAGTGTTCATTTTAACAAGCAGGAAAATACAAACAAGTCATTTTAGTGACATGTCTGTGAGCTCACAGTTGTGTTTGTGTTCATGGTTTCATCAGCTGAAACAAGTGACAAAAAGCAGGACCAAGAGACAACACAGCTAACAAAGCCAACAGGTATGTCTATTAAAGAAATATTTTAACATTTCAGGAAACATGCTTATTTGATTTGTGACATAGAGTCACATGAGAAGATCAATTCCTCTCTGATATTTCTTGCTTATAAAAACATACAGTGTGACTAGGACTGGGCCCAGAGGACTACAGACATTACTTGAAGCTTTACTCAAAGGACGTGAGATTTCAATTAACACTCAACAAAACACTTGAGACTTGTCTCAAAGTAATTATATGACTTAAGACTTAACTTGGTGCTTGTTCTGAAACACTTGAAACCTGACTCATTTTGAATGACTTAAAGGACTTGGGACTTGCCTTGGACTTGTCTCAAATAACTTTAATGACTTGAGATTTACACTGAAATACACGAGTCCAGGTTTGGACTTGTTACAAAAGGCATAAGACTCCAATCTTCACTTGTGGCTTGTTCTGAAATACCTGATTTATGCTTTTGTCAAATGATTTGAAGGACATGAGACCTGAGACTTCCCCTAAAATACTTGACACTTGACTTGGACCTCCCTCAAAGGTTTTAGAACAACTCTGGCAAGAGCTGATATTTGAAATCTCTTTTCAGCTTCAGACAGTGTACATAATGTAAGTGGTTACCTGCTCCATGACTATGGAGTGACATGTCTGTGAATTCATAATTGCGTTTGTGTTCATAGTTTCATCAGCTGAAAGAGGTGACAAAAAGCAGGACCAAGAGACAACACAGCCAACAAAGCCAACAGGTATGTCTATTAAAGAAATATTTTAACATTTCAGGAAACATGCTTATTTGATTTGTGACATGGAGACATGGCACACAACGTGACTAGGACTGGACCCAGAGGACTACAAACATTACTTGAAGCTTCACTCAAAGGTCTTGAGACTTGACACCTGAGCCAAAATACTTGAGGCCTGACTTGAAATTTCCTTCAAAACTTCAATCAGACTTGACTCAAGTGAGACTTGATGTGTGACTTACTCCAAAATAATAAGAATTAAGGCCTAACTTGGTGCTTGTTCTGAAATATTTGAAACCTGACTTGGACTCATTTTGAATGATGTAAAGGACTTGGGACTTGCCTTGGACTGGTCTCAAATAACTGTAATGACTTGAGATTTGCTCAGAAATACAATTCCTCCAATCAGACCTATGTTAGAGTGATAACAACCTATACTGCACATGCTCAGTTACACCCTCCCACCAGCAGGAAGACACAAGACACATTCAACATCTAGCACATGATGTTCTATCATGACTCATAGGATGGGGATGGTTGCAACAAGTTATTGTAACTGTCCCCAAGCGGAGCAGCCATACCAGAATAGACCACACAACAGTATTCTTCAACATTTTTAGTTCAGAATAGAGATTATATGCAGATCATTTTGTGCAATAGCACAAGAGATGCAACAATAAGTGCTCATTTTAACAAACAGGAAAATACAAACAAGTCATTTTAGGAATTATTTCATTAGCCTCTCATAGTCTTATAGTATATTTTCCTCTTTTATCTATCATAAGAAATAAAAGTCCACGAGTCCAGGCTTGGGCTTGTTTCAGATGATATAAAGCACTCAACATTTCACATGTGAGTTGTTCTGAAATATCTGACTTATGCTTTTGTCAAATGACTCAAAGGTCATGAGACCTGAGACTTCCCCTAAAATACTTGACATTTGACTTGGACCTCCATCAAAAATTTAAAAACAGCTCAGGCAAAATAAAGAGCTGTTGTTTTTTTTTTTCCTGATGAGGAGCATGAAGCCAGACAGAGCTGCATGTGGTCCAAACTAAAACGTACACTTCAGCCCTTCAGTGACTGCTCTGGTGTGAAATATGTTGAATGGGATCACAGCTGACAACAGTGAAGACAGGAAGCTTGGCTGCACAGGTCAGGGGATAACAATAGTATGTCTGGGACAGGATACAGCTTCACACTGCTGCAATGTTTCGAGCAGAGGATATCCACCTCAACACTCCTCCACCTCCACCACTATCTTGACTTCTCATCCCCAGTCTGACACTTGGAGTAAGGGCACGCCTTTGTCTCAGACTCTGGCCTTTAAAGTTTCGCCAAACACAAAGTGACGCAAACATACAACTAGAGAAAAAATATTGAGAGTCTGTCAGAGGAAATGTTTTACACAGACAAACTGACACTGGTGTTTTTATGATGGAAGCATTTTGAATTCCTGGATAACACATCAGTTTTAGATATTCCCCTCTGTCCTCAGACAGTGAGGATGTAGAGCATAAAAGCCAGAGGGATGATTTAGAGGTCGCAGTGCACAGTGACTGAGCACAAATGTGGACACTTAGCTTCAGTGCTGCTTACATGTGACTGAAGTTGGTCCACAACGACACAAAGAGAAACAAAAAAACAAACATTTTAAAATCTTTTTTCACCTTCAGACAGTGTACATAATGTAAGTGGTTACCAGCTCCGTGACAACGGAATGACATGTCTGTGAGTTCATAATTGTGTTTCTGTTTATAGTTTCCCCAGGTAGACCAGATGACACAGATGCCAAAACGCAAGACCAAGGGGCACCACAAACCAAAATAACTCCACAAGTACGTCTATGAAAGTAATAGTTTGACTATTTTGGAAACATGGATTTTTTGGTTCTGTGGAGTTAGAGGAGTATGCCATCAATAAAGAATAAATCTGCAAAAGAATAATGAAATAAATTGGAACTGCAAAGAGAATAAACAAAAGAATAATAAGTAAATAAAAGAATGTGGATATATAAAGAGAAATTAACAAAGAATAATTTGCTTTTGCTATTCCTGCTAGAGGGTCAAGCTCTCCATTCGACTGGCTTTGGGTGAGCCTTCCTGCCCAGCGGCTGAGCAGTCAATTCCTGCACAAAACTGGGGAAAGAAAGAAAAATAAAAGGATAAAAGTGAATAAATGGACACATTATGAAAAACAATCAAATAAAAAAATTGAATCTATCAAAAAATAATAATTTATATGCAAAAGATAAATAGATTTTCCTCAAAATATGTAATGAATATATACAGAAATAAATGAACGCGATAAATGCTAAAAAAAAATGAACATGTTGTTATATATATTGTTTTATATTTGGTTATTTGTCATTATATTCCTCATTATTTGTTTTTACTACTTATTCATTCTTAATTTATTCTTCTTTATATTTCCATATTTATTTTCTTACTCTTTGATAGATTCATTCTTTTTTATGGCACTCATATGACTCCATACTTTATGACAGAGTAAGATGAGAAAATTAATACCACTCTGATAGTTCTTGCTTGCCTAGGACTTGCCCCAAAGGACAATAGACATGACTTGAAGCTTTACTCAAAGGACTTGAAATTTTAATTAACACTTAAACCAAAACACTAAACTTGCACTTGTCTCTAATGACTTAAAGGTCTTGAGACTTGACATCTGAGCCAAAATACTTGAGGCCTGACTTGAAATTTGCTTCAAAACTTCATTCAGACTTGACTCAAGTGAGACTTGATGTGTGACTTACTCCAAAATAATAAGAATTTGCTTGAAGTAAGATTGTCTCAAACTAATTATAGGACTTAGGGCCTAACTTGGTGCTTGTTCTGAAATATTTGAAACCTGACTTGGACTCATTTTGAATGATGTAAAGGACTTGGGACTTGCCTTGGACTGGTCTCAAATAACTGTAATGACTTGAGATTTGCTCAGAAATACACGAGTCCAGGCTTGGACTTGTTTCAGATGATATAAAGCACTCAACATTTCACATGTGAGTTGTTCTGAAATATCTGACTTATGCTTTTGTC
Source organism: Seriola dumerili (assembly GCF_002260705.1). NCBI lineage: Eukaryota > Metazoa > Chordata > Actinopteri > Carangiformes > Carangidae > Seriola > Seriola dumerili. The sequence continues at coordinate 111,774 of NW_019174564.1, read as the reverse complement.
AAATGACTCAAAGGTCATGAGACCTGAGACTTCCCCTAAAATACTTGACATTTGACTTGGACCTCCATCAAAAATTTAAAAACAGCTCAGGCAAAATAAAGAGCTGTTTTTTTTTTTTTTCCTGATGAGGAGCATGAAGCCAGACAGAGCTGCATGTGGTCCAAACTAAAACGTACACTTCAGCCCTTCAGTGACTGCTCTGGTGTGAAATATGTTGAATGGGATCACAGCTGACAACAGTGAAGACAGGAAGCTTGGCTGCACAGGTCAGGGGATAACAATAGTATGTCTGGGACAGGATACAGCTTCACACTGCTGCAATGTTTCGAGCAGAGGATATCCACCTCAACACTCCTCCACCTCCACCACTATCTTGACTTCTCATCCCCAGTCTGACACTTGGAGTAAGGGCACGCCTTTGTCTCAAACACTGGCCTTTAAAGTTTTGCCAAACACAAAGTGACGCAAACATACAACTAGAGAAAAAATATTGAGAGTCTGTCAGAGGAAATGTTTTACACAGACAAACTGACACTGGTGTTTTTATGATGGAAGCATTTTGAATTCCTGGATAACACATCAGTTTTAGATATTCCCCTCTGTCCTCAGACAGTGAGGATGTAGAGCATAAAAGCCAGAGGGATGATTTAGAGGTCGCAGTGCACAGTGACTGAGCACAAAACTGGACACTAGCTTCAGTGCTGCTTACATGTGACTGAAGTTGGTCCACAACGACACAAAGAGAAACAAAAAAACAAACATTTTAAAATCTTTTTTCACCTTCAGACAGTGTACATAATGTAAGTGGTTACCAGCTCCGTGACAACGGAATGACATGTCTGTGAGTTCATAATTGTGTTTCTGTTTATAGTTTCCCCAGGTAGACCAGATGACACAGATGCCAAAACGCAAGACCAAGGGGCACCACAACCAAATAACTCCACAAGTACGTCTATGAAAGTAATAGTTTGATATTTTGGGAAACATGGCTATTTGCTTTCTGAGAGTCAGATGAGATCAACCTGTTAGCTAAGCTTAACTTAGCACAAAGACTGGGAACAGGGGGTAACAACTTGCATGGCTTGGCTTGGCTGAACGTATCAAACTCTTTAATTTCACTTTTTATTTGTAGAAAAAATTGAACCTCCAGTACCATCCATTCTGAAGCCCAATTCATCTACAGACTAAAAGAATGTGACAAACGATGAAAGTTAGACTCTGTTTGTGCCTTTGCAAAGTTAGTGTGGTGATGGCAGATTAAAGTGTGTCAAATGTGTCAAATGTGGTTAGTTGCACCATTGAGTCCATCATGATTACTTAAGAATTATACCTTAGTTCCTGTTTCTTAGTGCAACAGAATAATAAAATGTATAAGTAATAATAAGTGTGGCAAACCAAGAGTAGGAAGAATTGGCCAAAATTACAAAAAGTAACAAAGATCTGATGGAGATTTGTTACATTCTTTTTTCTTTTGTCTATTAGCTATGCAAAATCAACCTCTGAAACCAAGATCTTCTCACCTTCCAAACCAAAGCAACCACAATGATACTTCCTCTGGTCCAGGTAGTACACCATGAGTAATAGTAGGCTTTTTTTAATTCAGAGAGATGATTACAGTTTGTAAAACTGAATAAGTTATCAGTTTTACTGGCATGAGAGCATGGTGTGGTGATGCAGGATGTCATTTTTTTTTTTAAAAGATACCTGTTTATATTTTGTTAGGACCTGATGACACTGAAGAATCAAAAACAAACAAAGGTACTTGTCAAATGAAAATAAGATCACTTGTTGTTTTCATGACTGTCTCAAAACTATGAGAAGTTCATTGCAGAAAGGTGCAGATATCATCAGTATTTTATGTTTTATTCAAATTTCATTAAATTATACTGGTCCTCGTTGTCTGCAGGCAAAGCTACTTCTGCCACAGGTACAGTACACCATCTATTATATGTTATGTTTGTTCATGTTTTGTCTTTTATAGAAACCTTTCCATTTGTTAGTCTTTTACTCCCTATATTAACGTATATTAACATTCATAAATGAAAAATAAAAAATTCCAACATATGTCCTATGATTACAAACAAACATGCAGTTGTCCTCTACACTGTGAGGTGGATACTTTTACTCAAGTTACTTCACATGTCCATGACAATGTACATTTTGAAGTACATCATAACTAAAAGCTGGTATCCACAGTACATTTCTAATTACTAAATCTGTGATACATCTATTTGCATGGATAGCTGTACGTTGCAAGTGTGAAAATTATTGGCTTGTTGTAAGTCTTTTTAAATGGCATTAATTGATTAATTTATTTCAATGATCATAATCACACATCACACCATTCCACTTCCAGAGAATCCTCAACCTGAAGAAGAAAATCCTAAAGAGAATGGTGCTGGTGAGTTATACTGTGCTACTGATTATGTTTATTCTGCAGATAAATCAATGATTGAAGAATCATAAGTCATTTTTTCATATTGTTGGGTGGTAATGGACAGGAAACTAATCAAAAACACATTGCTTTCAAAGGTTCTCACACTGGGAGTGATGAGAAAGTACCACCCACCAAATCAGGTAATGTGCTGAACAGCATTCTGCTGGACTTGTTGCTCATACCCCACAAACACTCACCAGCGATGCCACAGATGCAAGGTTAAGGAGTCTATAACCAAGCTAGCAGCTCTGTGCATGGGAGCTTTGAGTTAAATGCTAACTTTAGTATGCTATCAACATGTCCACCATGCTAGTTTAGCATGTAAGCATGCCAGAATTTGCTAATTTGCTCTGAACATCAAGTAAATTGTGTTAGATATTGCAACTGCTACATCTCTGGTCTTTCACTAGTTAGACAAAGTCAAACTGGATTGATGTTGATGACAGTCTCCTTCTGTGTTACCCTCAGACAATAAGCTGTGGTGGATTCTGCTGCCTGTCACTTTGATTACTGGTGCTGCTGTTGCCACCTTCCTCAAATTCAAACACAAGAGGGTCAACGAATGCACAGGTACATGTAAAAGTAGACTGTACAATGTACTAATATCACAGAGTGCATCTATTTACTGTCACACTTTAAGTGACTTAATGTTGTTGCTGGCACTGGTAATCATTTCAATGAAAATATAAATATTTCAGCTACTAGGTGAGGATGGTGAAATATAGTTTGTTTGTAAATGCTTCTTCTTGTCTTCGACTCTACAGAAACCAATGATACTGGAACTGAGAAGTAAGTTTGAACTTTGTCGTTACAGACAGTATTTTAAAGGTGTGTGAACAAGCAAAGCATTCGTCGCACTGTCTCTCTGACTCTCCACAGCGCGTCTTTCCAGAGCAGACCCGAAAGCACCAAAGATGGTGTCATGCTCCTCGGAGTGAAGTCATCAAGCGGAGAAGAGAATGGTGAGCTGCCTTCCGTCTATTTCCTGCAAGAGTTCCTTCCAGCTTCCTTCTGTTTGTGCATTCTTGCAGCACTTGGTAAAGCTGTTTCTCCAGACACAGATTTGCAATGATTCCAGGGAAGTTACAGGCTTTTAATATCACATTGTACTGTATGGGCTTTGGGGGCTTTTGCTGGGCAACAGAATGTGTTTCCTGTGATTTTGCACCCCCGCCCTCAAACAAGCAGCAGGGCTTGAAAGATAGTGACTTCCTAACATAAACATGGATTATTTTGGACAGGAGCTATTGTCTGGCCAGTAAATGTCAGTGTGGGCCAGACGCTAAAGGCGTGTACATGTTTGTTGGTGGGGTGAAGGCATGTGCACATCCACAGGTGCTCATGTCATATGGGGTTTGTACACAGACTCTGTGCCCCTTCACCCCACCCATTAAAAAAAAAAAAAAAAATGGGCACTAAATGTTCTACTTTCCTTCCCTAATACAATCAGGCCTAGATGACTTGGCGGAGAGCTTCACAGGGAAATGGAGTCATGCTGTAGGAATTTTGCTAAGGAAGAAAGTGTTTATGTTGTCACAGACTTCTGGATTTCTTTGGATTGTAGCTTTATAAATTCTTATGGAACTGCAAAACTTGCTACCCAAATGTCAGAAATACATTCTATGCAGATAAAACAATCCCACACTCATGGACTTAAACCTCACCAGCAAAAAATGCACTTTACTGACTTAATGAACTTGTAGGATGAAGCAAGTGCCACCATAAAAATCCTATCTGTCCTAACTTTATTGTAAAGTAACTGTTGATTATATGTCTTCGGGTGTCAGGAATCTTGTTTTGATTACATTTCTGGATTGGAGAAGCAGTACCACTGACATCCTGTCCTGTGCTGTGCTGTAAGGGGCCAATGCAGTGCTACTGTCTAGTGCTCCTCTGCCTAACAGAGCCTGGAAAACATTGTTTCCTTTACAGTTCAGAAAATAGTTGTGATCGCTTTTCAGGTTGGATAAATTTCTAATTTCTGATCACACAGATGTTGTTTTATCCTGTTGTGGATTCATCAGTTGCCTCTGTTGTTTTTGTGTGTTTCAGCTGCAGCGAGATAAAAACAGAAGGGCAGTAACATCGAGATCAGCCAGTAGATGAGTCACAACTGTCACCCACATACTGGTCTTCTGGAGGAAGTGGTTAGATGTTTAATTTTTTTTGTGAATTTTGTGAAACATTTGTGAAGCAGAAAAGTATTGGAGAGTGGTGTTCATTTATGATTCTGTATGCTGAAAGTAGTTTTATGACTGTGATCATAAACCTCAGAGTAAGTCAACTTATTCTTAACCAGTAAGGACTTCAAACTGTAAACCTCTTTGAAATGCTAGTATATTCAAAATTTTCAGTATACTGTTGACACAGACCTAAATACAGCTACATGACTCATTAGTGTCTATCAAACACCTTTTCCATACAATGCACTGATCTCAGATCCATCACATATTGGATGTAATAAATCACTGTTCATTTGATAGTTTTTTTATAATTATCCTTCAGTGTTGCTCTTGCCTATCATGTTTTTGCCTTAAACTATTTTGTAGATTATGATGTTTTTGTTTTTGACTCTGTGTGTGTGTGTGTGTGTGTGTGTGTGTGTGTGTGTGTGTGTGTGTGTGTGTGTGTGTGTGTGTGTATTCAGTGTCACCAAAAGATGGTATAAGAACAGGCTCTTTTGGGATGTACTCCATTTTTACTTTTTGTGTATCTCAGTAAAGTATTTTTTTTTAATATTCCAGTAGGCTTCTCCACTGGAAACATTTTTTAAGGCAACACGTTTGCCTTCCACAGCAATACTGTTCATTCACCAGCAATTTTGTGTGTACATGTAGCTAAACTCAAAGTAAGAGTAAGTACAGTAAGAAGTGCTTTTAAGTATTTCAATAAGTATCACATTTTAGCACAATAAGTAGATAAAGCAGATGGAAGTGTTTGTATTCAAAGACAGGGGGACTGCTTTATGGCTGGAATTATTTGTTATTCAATGTCAATTTCCTCAATAAATCACTAAAAATGGCTTTGTTGTGCAGCTTTGGTTCTTCTTGAATGTAGTAATTTAACTGAAAAAAAACTGCCATGTTATAGTGTATATAACAGGTCACCACCAACAGTGTCAGCTTAGTGATTCACCACTAGAGGGAGCAGACAGTCAACACAAGACGAAGAGGCGACCACGGTTTTGCTCTCAGTTGGTAAGCTAGTGTTTATTGCAGAGAAGTTTCATGAGGTTGTTACTGGAAGAGTGAGATGTAGGCAACCAGTGTAAAAATCTCACTCTGTAACTGCTTGTTCTTCATAACACAGTGTTCAGTGCAGGAAGGATAAGTTCATAACCAATGTGAATAAAACCTTGTTTTTTATGGAATGAATCATACTTCATATCAAACATTTGATTGACTTTTGCCATTTTGTATGCTCTGCCTCCATCTTGAATCCATTCACTCACAGTGTTATTAGCACTGGCTCTATCTGTGGCCTTTGTAAGCTGACACTGGGTAACAGCTTTGACTGTGGGCACACGTCCATTGCAGAGACAGTGAGCAGATTGGCAGAGGGCCCATCACACACAACTATAATGGCGTACCAGCTGTGGCATCGACTGAGTTACATTCAGGATGGCATGCAATTCTCTGTCCTTCAGCTTCACTTACAATGTCAGGTCTCCCTGTTTAGGACAAACATCTACGTGTCTTCATTTTGTAAGGTCTTTTCACCTCCAATATCAATGTGACTCTGAGTCTGACAGTGACAATTCAATATAAATTCTACCCTTCTTTTCATTCAGGTGCCTTTTTCTGTTACAACATGGAACCTGACATTGCCTTTGTAAGGCAGCAATCTCATTGGCTGAAAATTACAGTGTGCTCCAGAAAACTGATGGAGGTAATTCCACATATAAAATCTCTAAATCTGTAAAGTTTGCAGCAATGAAAATGTGCAATACAACACAGCGGAAATTATTCACTTATAAGGGAAGAAAACTGCAATGCAGGAAAAACATAACTTGACTTAATTAAAATTTCCATCAGTTTATTGGATCTTTATATTGTCTTGAATTCATAAATGACACAATATTAGGACTAAATAAAATATAAGGATTTATATTTTGGTATAGATACTGTGCATTCCCTGTATTCATTTATTTTCAATGTCCTAAATTAGACAAAATGTTGATTTGCGGTATCAATGCAATGAAATTGTCTCTCAATTGAGCTCTTGTGTTTAACAGAGTCCATTGGTTTGAGGTGGTCTTTGATCTAATCTGTTGTTCCATGCTGCTCATTTCACAGCAGTGACATAATGTTACAGTCAAATTATTCCAACTACATATACACATATGCATTAAAGCAGGTGTTAACTGTTTTTTTTTTGTAGGGTCGCAAAGACATTTATGGAGTCCTTCCAAAAAAGGTCAATTGATCACATCTGATGTCTGTGGGGACCTCGTCTGGAGAGTGTAGGAAACAGAGAGGAGTTTGTTTTTCCCCAGTGACCATATTTTTTTACTTGAGACATGTCAGCTGTGTCCAAGACTAGCAAGAATACTCCTCCACGTGCACCCAGCTATCTTCTGTGAGAAATGCAACTCAGCAAAAAAGCTCCTGTTGTTAAATTTCATGGGGAAGGGCACTGAGTGCAACACGCAGCATGTTTCACTGATCAGAGAGCGACACCAGCCTGGCATACCAGGCGTGTTGACAGGGGATAACAGAGGGTTCATCTGAACTGCGATGGATTAGTAACCTGAAACACAGCATCTTTTGCCTCATTCAGAGAAACAGGACTTGGCACGTGGAACAAATTCACAAGTAGAATTTGGTTATCTCGCCTTACCAAGAGGGAGTGAAGGTCACAAGCTGAGGTGCTTCTCATTACAGGCCCAGTTTTTGCTCTTTTGTCTGTAAAGGTCATGACAAAAGAGAAAGATTGACTTAAATTTCATTGAACAAGTGAAATCCAGCTGAGATTACAATTCTTTTATCAAGCTCTGGGCGGTATGACAGGAGCCACAGACAGATGGGGCTGCACATAAAAAAAAGTTAATATAGAGGCAGAATGTAATATAAAGGCAGTGGAAACATTATGAGCACTGACAATAAATGGATTGATCTTGTTGAGAGCTGACAGTTGCTGTAAACACATTTGGTCTCCTGAGGTTTTAGCTGCAGAGTGTCATTTCATGCACATGTTCAGAGAGTGTTTGCCATCTTTGCAAGATAGCATGTTGTTTCCCAAATGATTTTCATTTTATGAATCTGCCGCAGTCTTTCACTTGCTAACACTGCATGCATATAGTAATGTTGTTCTCACAACTAAATATAGTCATTGCATTGACCTGAAATGACTGTATTGTAGGATTGTATACAAAGCAATTGTGCTAATCAGTGCACATTTTCACCCAGTCTGTGCACACAATTAACCCACATCACTGCAAAGTATGACAGCATCTGCTGATAAGAGTTGGACACTATGGGGTCAGGTTTCAGGTGCTGTGTCTACTATCAAAGGCTTTTTAAATTAATTTTACAGAATATATATATTTAATATAAAGTTTAAATAATTAATTCAAATTTCATATTTATACATTATATGAAAACTTGTCTTTTGCAAGTATTTTCAGCTTTAATTGGTTTACCGGCATACAGCTGATGTCATTTTAAACACTTGATGATTGCTTTTCCTGCTTGTTAAGTTTTTATGATACAGTGTAAAATGTAGGCTGCTGGGTCTGAAAGAAAGCTTTCTCAGCAACTGTACTGACCTTGTTTATTCATTATAAATCTAGGTCAAAATCTAATTAAAACCACTGTCATAAAGAAAGCAGGTATAGAAACCCTTTTTGTCTTTGTCATCACTTACATTACCTTCTATTAAAGTGGGTAAATGTAAAGGTCAGATAGAGGCATCTTATAATCATTTTGGTCAGTTGACTGTAAATAATTTGCCAAATGTTATATCAAAAGGAAGAGTAATTCATAAATATTATAAATATGTTGACAGTTGTCAGACCACTTATATATATTTTTCCTTACAAAAATATACTGTTAAACTGCTACAAAGAAACTTCTTGACACTTGAACCCTGCTAAGATTACTTTACCCTATCCCCTACACACCATGGTAAAATGTGTCAAACAGCCTGAATACTTTACTTCTTTACTTACAGGGAATAATACCCTGATTTTTTTTTTTACATGAATTTAAGAGCCTGCAACCACAAAGGCAGTAACACTAGCTAAAGCATGTGACTTTTTTTCTGAGGCATATCTAGTTCTCCCCATGTGACTGGAGCAGAGCTCTCTCTCTCTCTCTCTCTCTCTCTCTCTCTCTCTCTCTCTCTCTCTTTCTCTCTCGTCCACTGGATTCCATTACCCTTTAGCCAGCAGAGCTGCTGGAGGTACGAGGGGCAGATCCAATTACTGGCAGAAGATTTCTGTTGAGACAGTATATGATGAGGGATAAACTGCTGATGAGCTGAACAACTGTGCCCAGTGTTTTACCTGCCAAATGTACACACACACACATGCAGATACACATACAAAAACAGGAAAGATGAGATATTTTGGCTCTAAACCTGGATAAGGGGCTTCCTCCTTCCTCATGTGGAAAGATTTCCAGATAAGATGGGAATTGGCCACAGATGTCTGTTTTTATTTGTTTAAGACTTCCGTGAAGGAAAATGTTTTGCTTATTTTGCTCATAATTGCATCCCTGGAGGAGGTGAAAACCACTCAGAATAGATTTCATCCTTGAATTTCTATTCTTTTACACTTCATTTTGCAGCAGACCCTTGACCCAGGATTGGTACGTGAAGGTTCAAAAGTAATGTGCCTCTGGTTCTGCCTCTTATTTCAAGACCAGTACCATGTTTGAATGTGTTAAATCTGCTTAAAATACTGCCTGTGCCTCAGCTTTAATAATGTAGATTGTCCTTTTCAACATTCCATTTTTTTAAATGGAATAATGGCAACATTTCATGTATGATTTTAGGCGTCTAATCAAAGGTATAAAAATGAAACATGAACTTCAGGATGGTTGCTATGGAAGACTGGATATAATGGATATCTACTGCAATACACACATCATTTTAACAAAAATTAAAAGTAAAACAATTATTTTCTCCGCATTCCACAAGACCTGTATTGTTGCTAAATGGCTGTATGTCCAAAATTTTGCTGACTTGTAAGATGAAATAACTTCAGACCAATTGAAATGTTTCTTTGGCCATCAGCCCACAAAATCCCAAAATATTTAGACCCCCTCTTTGTTATTATTTATGTATATATTTAAGATATTGCAATGCCATTTATGCCTAATTGATGGCACTGAATTTTTTTAATAATACCAAGAGGTAAACCTTATATGATCTGTGTGTTAGTCCACATTCTTAGTTTAGTTTTGGTTACCTCGATGGTGAGTACATTACAAAATATGACTAATTTCTTGCCCAACATGTGGATAAAGCATTAAATAAAGGTTGATGTGGATTAATTCCACACAATCCCTTTTCCAAACCAAATGCTAAACTTCCCTTCAACCAGGCTGCAGCCAGCATGTTCCCTCTTCCATGTAGCAACACAAATATACTCTCCATGTATTGGTCAATCATTTAATTTAAACACCATTTGGTAGCCAACCAAGGAAGAGCTGTGACTACGTCGAGAGGTGTGCTCTGATTGGTCAAACCCTCGGGTCAGCTGAGTGGGAGGAAGGTATAAGTATCCCTCAGAAGTTTTTCTGATGCAGTGTGTTTGTGTGTTTGTGTGTGTGTTGGTGTGGGAGGAGAGAAACGGCGCGCGTGTGTGAATTTATTTATGAGAAACCGTCTAAACTAATATTTTTGCACTAAATAATATTTAAGGTAAGTCATTCAATATTCAGAGCTAATGTCTGTCAGCTAGAAATAAGCAGCCAAAGTAGTTAGGTTGAGTTTTGTGGGGGTGGGTAAGTCTAATGTCCTAATGGCTGCATATTGACACTTTGAAGCGTTTACATCCTTAATGAGCCACCTGTCTCTTATTGAGCTCAAACAATCCGCCTCGGCCGTTGCTCTGACGCTGCTACGTCATTTTTCAGGGAGCTTTGCTAAAACCACAGGAAAACAGCCCGCTCCCGGAGAAAACAAGACCGTCACCATGGTTGCCACAAGCACATTAAAGACCAAAAGCAACGAGTGTATTTCGGATTTGGTTGACCGAAGATATGACCAGGCTTGCATTGAGAAAGGTACGCTTACTGGCTTTTTCTGTGTTTTTTCTTTTTTGTCTGTATAGCTAACACGCTAGTTGCTGGATACTTCCAGTTGTGTACTTGTTTATCCCTGTGTGGTGCATGGCTGCAGCAGTGGAGGGGAGGGGGGCGGGGAGAGGGAAGTCAACAGAGGATGAAGTCATCCCTTTAGCCTGTCTGCACAACAGCCACATGCGTACAATAGCAAATCTTACAGCTTCTTTCTCTGCCCAAAGCTAAATCATTCTATGGCCAAACCTGTATTGTGATTGGTTTTATGCCTGTCTGAAGGTTTTGGACATTTCAGCAGTCTGACGTTTCTGTCTTTGTCTTGTGTGAAAGGTTTGACACACATCCATACACAGAAACCACAAGGGATGCAAAATCAGACAAATTCCCTCAACTACTAATGCATTTGTAGTTTAAAACTGGCCAAAATTGACACAAATGCATTATTAAATGACTTTTGCATGCTGACATCTTGAAATAGCCATTTATTGCCCTGCAGTTGGGTTGTTTATTCAAGTAAGGAAGCTGGCATTGTTTCTTAAGGTGAATGATTTGCATTCTTTTCTCAGAACTGGATTTCTGGGATTACTGTTTGGCTGAGCCCCAGAGGAATGCAGATGTGGCTGAGGACAGAACCTGTCAACAGCTGGCCAAGATGTTTGAAAACTGCCTGTCTCGAGCCAAGAAGACAACGCTGCACTGCTCCTCTGTGCTGGTACCAGAGAAGCTAACACGGAGAATAGCTCGTGAAGTCCTGAGGCTGGCATCTTGTGAGCCCTGTGGCCTACGGGGCTGCGTCCTCTATGTCCACCTGGAGCTGGACAAGGGCTGCAAGCGGCTCGAACGCATCGTCTATGATGCCACAGTAGTGCCCACATTTGAGTTGACTCTTGTGTTCAAGCAGGATGGTACCGCCTGGCCCAGCCTTCGGGACTTCTTCTTTATGGGTACCTGCTTTGCCCCAACTTTTAGGCACGTACTTAAACTGAGTCCAGGTTTCCGGCTCGTCAAGAAAAAACTGTACTCCTCCTCGGCTGGTACCGTGGTAGAGGAGTGCTGAACTATGGAAGGGATTAGTGGGATATTGGGTTTCCTGTGGGTAAATGCACTTCTGCCCAAATGTAAATGACACTTCAGTGGTGTCATATTTTCTACAGTGTTTTTGTACAATCTGGTTTGTCAGTTCAGTTATTGGTAGCCAGTCAGTCCAGTTTGGAACTTGGATTTAAATTTCAAAGTTTGTGCATAAATGAGCCTGATAGTTCTAGATTTGGCTTCAGTGTTTCTAAAAGTGCATTTTTATCAGCAAAATTGTAATATCTATCTTTTTTCTTTTTTTTTTTCTAATAAGAGCATTTAATACTCAAAAACAAATTTTAAATTGTACATTTTGCAGTTGAATGTAAAACTATGTTCACATCAACATGTTTGAGAGGGACATACTGTGGGTACACTTTTGTTAAAGACACTAGCCACTTTGTTGATGCATCTGCGTGTTTCCAGATACATTGAATGTGTTCAACAGTAAACACACCTAGGCTTGAATAGGAGACAGAAATATAGTCTTTGGGGGCCATATGTAGCTATTTGTTCAGTGCTGTATATAGGGCTACAGATGTTTTTAAGACTGAATGTTTTGTGAAGATGCTGCTGTCTTAGTGTGGGCTCCTCACACTAGGAATGTGGATGCCTTAAATGTCAGAAATTTATTTTTTTGTTTTGTTTTTTTCACTCAGATCACAGCTAGGCCTATGTGTGTGTTTAGTGTAACTGTTTTATTGCATTTTTATTATTTTTATACCCCTTCCCCAGACACACCTTTTCAATGCAGAGCCTTTATAGATTATTAAAAGGATGGTTCACCAAAATGTTAATGCTTTGTTTTTATGTGTTTTGTTAACTGGGCTGGGCAAAGAAATTACTGGATGTCCAGCTAGATTTTTTTTTTTTTTTTTTTTTTTTTTTTTTTTTTTTTTTTTTTTTCTTTTTTTCTTTTCATGAATTCAATTTTTCACACTTTTTTTTTGGTTGCCATTTGAACTTCTTGTTGAAGGAAAGGTCTTGTCTACTTGACAATAAAAGATTTAAACCATAGTTTTTAGATTTTTAGACTTGATTCTGTTTATGCTATTCAGTCTGAATAATTGTTTGTTCAGCACCCACAGATCATTACTGTACATTTTCTGGAGCCGTGACCAAGCCGGCTGGAGTGGGCAGGCAACAGTGGGACAATGCAGGCTTTTTAAAGAGGACAAAAGGCACAACAAGATCTCTTGAAGAATGTGATGATCATTATGCATGACTAGTATGACAAAAGCGTGGACGTCATGACAGCCACCAGCACTTGCTGTAGAACACTTAATATGCAACTGTAATGTTGGTTAATTGGCAGAACTAATTCATAGAAACTACCAAACTCTGGTAATAACTTTAAAATTCCCCGCTATAGCATTTAGTCTAGAGTAGGAAAATACAATAAAGACCCAATTAAGTATGATTCAATTACTGCTCTTGCCACAGTTATTTGAGGTCATTTCCTTGCCATGATCATGCATACAGTAAGTAGCAGCTTCTGTACACACACTGCTGTAGCTGTTTATATAAGCACATCAGCTGCTTGTGTGAACCTGCAGAGTTTGTGTGACATTTCTCTCACTCTCTTTAATGGAGGTGTCTCCATAGTGATTTTGAAGGTCTCTTGTTTGTGAGACTTAGAAATTAGAGTCTGCTGAATCAAGGACTTTGACACTTGTGTGCGACATTTGTAGTAATGACATTTGTACTCAAGGTTTTTTTTCTGCATTTCAGCCTCTCATAGTTAAGGCTAAAGTAAATGGCCCAGTGACACAATACTGAACTACTTTGTTGATTGTATAAAAGTTTTACCAATTACAGTCCGTCATTCTTGCACAGACAAGTGAACAGGCTGACATGGTTACAAGAGATTAATGACAGAAGCACATGATCTTGTGCAAGATGCATCACTGTCATTGTGAAGGGACAAAGCACCAGTGATCATTTACCCAGTGTCACACATACGCGGCCTCGCCTGATCCCTTTGCTTTGCTGTGCTAAAGTGGGTCAGCAATACAAGTTTGCATTGTTGAGCTCATAAAACATATAAACACTATGAACATCTGTCTGCGCAGACTCACTGGTTAACCCTACTACTACTGTAGACTTTACTGAATATCAAAAAATGTGTTGTATGAAATGCATGCAACATTTACCATATTTAACATTCTGATATATAACATATTGAACTTAACTTAGTAAGAGAATAGTAAGAATTTCTATCCCATAATATTTAGTTTACCTAAATTTTGTCATGTTTCTTGCATGCTTATTCTTTATGCAGTGTATTTTAAAATACTTTGCCATAAAGAATTGTTTTATTAAGTAGCAATGACAAAATGACTACACAAGGGGCTTGACATTTTGGGGGAAAAGCTAATTTGCTTCATAGTCAGTTGATACCAATCTCATATCTTTCCTTTAAGCTGGAGCCAGAAGATGACTAGCTTAGCTTTGTGTATAGACTTTAAAAAAAAAGGAAGCAGGAAAGCAACTATCTTGGTAATATATGCAAAAAATATTGTAAAAACAAGTTGCATTTTTAAGGAGAGGGCAGTTTAACAGACATTTTTTCCTCATGAGCAGCAACCTCTTGAGTGTTGTTGTCACTGTTGGGTTGCCAGGAAATCCATGTAGATACAAGGAAGTCACCGCTTCTACCCAAGGTATTATCAGGCACAAAACCCCCTATAAAACTGCAACTTTTTGTTTTATGCTTATGTTTTGTGTGTTTCAAGCAAAAAAAGATGTTATGGGTAGGGTGGATTTTTTTCACCTTTGGACACACCCAGGCTAGCTGTTTTCACTTTATGCTAAGTTAAGCTAACCAACTGCTGCTTATACCTTTGCATTTAATGGAGAGACATTAGAGTGGTATCAATCTTCTCATCTAACTCTTGGCAAGAAAGAGAACAAGAATATTTTCCAAAATGTTAAACTGCTCCTTTAAAAAACAGTACTTCACTAGTTTGCCTAAAATTCCAATTTAATCCATCCTACTACACCTTATTGGGGTCTTTCTCAATGAGCACCTTTGAAATGTGACATTTACAGTATTACATCCTTGGTTTATGCTGTATGTCCAAAGAAAGGCAGGGACAGCAAATGTTCCTACCGACGGTCAGACCAACATAATTAATATAGCCTCAAGCCTCATGGAAAAGTACTGAAGGCCTTTTCACACTGTGGCAACCAAAAGAATCTGAGATGCACTGTACTGGCTTGGCAGCTCATTCACTGAAGCTCATGAGTCTATTGGAGGTACTTGAGATCCTCAGTGTCAACATGATTCATCTGAACCCCTCACAGTATGGGGTTTCAATGACAGTCCCATGTTTGGGATCATGTCCCACACCTGCAGAGTCAATCACATTGATCAGACTGGTCTAAACAGCACATACTGGAGCCTTGACAGCTGACAGATGTTTACCAGCTCTGAGTTGCCTCGGCATCTCCACGGGGCATCCGAGTCACTAGATAAGCCTGTTTGTTCCAGAGAGACGCGCTGGACTTGATTTCATGTTTCCTCCTGACCCACAGAACAACCTCTTTCTGGGAAGATGGAAATCTGATGAACTTGGCCAAAGGGTGCAAGCATGTCACACTGTGACTAGGTTTAGTTTGTGATCTAGATTTGTTTATCTCTTTCCTGTTAGATATTTTTGCTCTGCATTATCATCTTTTCTTTATGTTAATTTACAAGATATTCCCAATTGTTTGTGCAATTTGTGTATCTAACTTTTAAATATCTATATAGCATAGTGTATCCCTAAAAAAAAGGTAGATCCTTGTTTAATCATTCACTAGCCCCTCTTGGCAATAGGAAGAAAATAGGGACTGATTTTGGTCAGTCTATTACTATACCAGCTGTCCTGTGAGACTGTTAATGATCATTTACACCGGAAAAGAAAAAGGTGGCCAAAAGTGTAAGATTTTGCTTGATGGAGGTATCATATGAAAGGCCTCATTATTACCTAACCAGATAGTGTTAATCTGAAATACTGACTCAATGTGACCTAATTTCATATTCTGTTAGATATGGTTGGTTGTGTAACAAATCAAAACACTGACTTCCAAAAAGCAGAGAATGAGATCTCCATCCAGAGAAAGTTGGACTCATTAAATGGTCAGGTTGGTAAACATGAGCTTGCTGTTTGCTCTTTACTGACGTTGCATCAGATGGCTTCGGCGAATTGAAATTCAAATCTTTCCTACACTTGCCTCTTGCTGCCATTGGAGCTGGCAGCATGCAAATCTACTTTGCATTGCCAAGCAGCACTTTAACACCTGAGTATTGAGGGCAATCTGACAAAACACAGTCTGACGGACAGTGCCAACATTATATTACTGCAGTTATCATTAATCCAACACAAGAACACAAACAAATTGTAAGATATTGTAGCATTTTATTAAAGTTTAATTATTTTTTTGAATGTTTGAATATGTTAGCATGCTTACACACCAAACTAAAGCAATGAACATGGTAAATATACTAACTAAATATCAGCATGTTAGCATTGTCATTGAGCATGTAAGCTTACTTATGTTAGCATTTAGCTTACAGCACTGCTGTGCCTAAATACGGCCTCACAGGGCAGCAGGCATGACTGTAGGCTCTTAGTCTTGTTAAGTGTGCTTAGCACTTAGCTTAGTACTTTCTTTTTCTAATATAATATGGATCCACGTCCTTTGGTAACAAATGTCTGGCGTGAAATGTGCATCCTGCTAGCATACCCTCCTAGCCATGCAGAATGACCAGAAAAACAACTGTAGCTTATGATGTAACACAAAAGAATAGCCCTGCAGCGTTACTGAAAATGTTCATTTTACTGTTAAGACGAATAATACCAGTTTGTATGTTGACATCCAGAGGCTTTTCAGCACTATGTTGGTGTTGATTTGGACCACATCATATTGACATGTTTCTAGCATAATATTTCCTCCACCTTGTTTGCATATATGCAGGTACAGGATCAACATATTAAGAAACATTTTACAGTATAGTACAGTCCAGTTCAACAACATGGACATGAGTCTCAAAAATCCCCATACAGATGAATCAACACATCTCTGACAGGGTGTCAACAGCAGTTCAGAATATTACTTTTTACATGGATAGTATTTAATTACAGAACTGATTTGTTGGATTTTTCTGGTTATTTCATGATCTTTCCTCTGGCTGAGTGTCCATAAAAATCACTTCAACACATTATATGATGCTTTATGTGCTGCTGAACAGATTGATATTTGAAAGACCACCCATCATCTAAATACAGTGTTAAGTCGTTTGTAAGCACATGATTTAAAACTGATTGCTGCATGTGGTCACAGATACCTCAAGGTACTGAGTGTAACAGAATGTAAAGTGCAGGTATAGTGCCTTGGCAATAACACAGTGTCTTATGTTCTTTGCCATTTTAGTCAAGTATGTTTTGACTTCCACTTTTGGTTTTACATGTAATGTTGAGAACTTCTTGCTCTGATCAGATTACATTAACTTGAGTAAGTGTGAGTAGCAAGTGGATGAAGAAACAAAATAGCCCTAACAGGCACATGACACACATGTTTAAGAGCAGTTTATTCCTAAAAAAAAATATGGATATTTTGAGATGTTGCTATGCTATTTGCAGCAGTGTGGATGGAGTGTTATTTAAGTGTCACTACAGTGTTTATCTGGCGTGTGTGTGACCTTGCTAGGACGCTGTCCTGGAAGGTTTGGACCTGACAACTCCTCCATAACTAATGCACTGCTGGCATCGAGCGTAGATTTCTCTGGCATCTGACAAGTGGGTGTTGTCTCACTTTTGACCTTTTATGGTGGAAGTAGGTCATTGCCTGGGTGAAATCACCTTCATGACAATGGTCCCCTTGCATTGATAATACTTCTCCAATGGGATTTACTGGAAATTTGTGCCAAACCATGATTTTGATGCAGAGATGTGGTGCATGAGAATCTTTAAAGTAAGCTCTGATGAGTAGAGCAAGAATCATTCCTTTGTTATTGAGTCACTGTTAACAGAGACCCAGTGTATGTACTGTTATGAGTCATTCATTTTTAAATGGATCATCTTTTCTGGCTCAAACATACCTCATTGAGATTGCACAGCTCCGCATAGCCCAAATAAGCTTCTATGAGTGCATAAATGTATATGCCCAGACAAATCCCTCAGGAAAAGATAAAATAAACAGCCAGTTTGACCTCTGGGAATGGTCAAGAATAATCTCTGGTGTCAATCTTGCTGATCGTTTCTCTTGAAATTTCGGCTGAATTGGATAGAAACTCATAAAGTAAAACAGGAAATGCCTTAGTTCAGTGTTTAATGTTAATTTATCATGTTTTTCTTGTTCATTCTTTTTCAATAACATGTTTAATTCAGCAATTATGAAAACAGCTGACAAAAAAGATAACGATTCTGTGGAAGCCTTCAGTTTTTCACCCTGTTTTTGAAATGTGAAATTATATGACAAATTGAATACAAACAGGAAACAAAAAGAACATGTATATTTTATTTTCTTTACAATTTATTCACAAAAATAGCAACTATGCAAGGCCTATTTGACTATTTTACTTGAAACAGCCAATGAGATTGTCTGTTCCATTTAAAAATCTGAACTGTAATTGCAAGCCTAATGAAAAAAAACATACAAATTATCATTATTAAGAATTGTTGTTGCTCATTTAATTGTTGCCTGAGTGTGTAGGAGTGGTGGGGTGACCATGAACCCTTTATCACTTCACTCTTCATTATCATTAATTTAATACACTATCTTAATTTTATTCCACTTCAGTATTCACCTGACTAATATTCAGAAGCTCCCTTTCTTTAAATAAAACCTGGCCAAGGTTAAATACTCTTTGCTGTATTGTCTGCATTGTGGTTCAAAATAGATCTGTATTCTACTCTTTATTCATGTGGTATAATGAATTAGAATTAAACTTTTCTTATTTGTATTGCTCTAATTTAACCTTTTTCTTGTTACTTGGATTCATCTGGTGGAAAATGGTTTCATCAGTCATTATACAGATGGCACGACACCAAAGTGTATGTGTTCCAGATTCCTATCCTTGGGATGTTTTGGGTCATTTTTCAGGGGTTATGGCACTGAAAACAAACCAGATGTCTTTCATAATCTCAGACACAGTTGTGGCTTTATTCAATGACATGACCAAGAGGAATTATTGCTCATAACTGCTACTATTAAACGTAGTTTTTAATTTTTAGATACCAGATGGTGTCAACTGTTGGATTACTTTCTTATGGAATGGCTGCATTGTCTTCTATTATAATTACAGACAATATACTATTTATATAATAGGGAAACAGTGTAAACTATTACCATAATTTGGGGATTAAAGCTTTGACCTCGGAGGTTTTGAGTCCCCCAGCCCAGGGGATCCTACTGCCATCTGGTGGAGAAAAGGAATGAAAACAACATTTGACTGAACGTCACCTACAAAAAATGATTTCCATCTAAACAAAAAATATTTAGCGGTTGATAATAGTTGGTAAGACTGTACTAATACTTAATATGTTATGATAATATGATATTTATATGCAGGTGTTCTCTTTTTTATTGCATGTCAAACATTGAAACCAAAATGTGTGGTTAGTCCTGCTTTTGTTTTGAAAGTTTACAGGAAGAGTCACTTTGTTGTACTTGACTCTAGTGTTCTTGCAGTTGCTAGGGGCAACACAAGCAGCTGGCGACGCTGTCAGGAAAAGTTGGGAATAATTTGTAGTTTTTAACAAATTATATTTTTGCTTTGATAACTGTAAGACTGTTTTTGCGGGCTGTGCTCTTTTTGATGTTTGTGAGTAGAAATGCCTCCAAAAGCAGCTAAAAAGGGCTCAGCAAAGAAGACTAACGCAGCTGGAGCCGCAGTTGTCAACAAGAACTGGGAGACTGGTCTCACTAAAGCACAGTTTGAAGAGGTTTGTTATCTCACTGAACTCTTTCTTTGCTTTAACCTATCATGTGCTCAAACATTTCTTTATTATCACACAAAGTGAAACTAAGATAGCACTTGTACAGTTCTTATTAAAAGGACTACACATGGTACGTTGTCAGTGTTGCTAGCAGGTTGCTAGCCACAATCTCTGTTATAATGTTACCTGCGTTTTTACCTAGCGATAGAAGAAATATGGGACTCAGAAATTATGTGTTATCTTCAAAACTGTTCCTTGAGACGACTTCAGTGACATTTATCAGGTCACTGAATAATTTGGTGGAAACTGCGCTAAACATACTTCCTACGACATTTGCACAGCACAAGCGTAAAAAGATAGCAACGCTAAAAATTTGAACTTTTATTTTGAAGGTGAGATGTCAAACCCGGATGTTTAGGTTATGTGTTGTTTCTGAGGTTATTTTCAGGCACTTCTGTCGAGCAAAACTTTGTTTAGTAGTCCTGCTAGTGCCGCTTTTGCACGCTCCAGCATTATGACAGTGTTTCTGTGAGTAACGTTTAGCTTTCTTCTGTTAGTAGCCATGTGATGTACGCTGTCCTTGAAATGTTTGTTTTGTCAGCGTAAATCCACCTGTTGATTAACTGTAAGGCAAATAGACAGAAGTGAAACCATGTCACCTCTAGCTGTTGACTTGGATGGTGTGCGTGTATTTTCTTATGTTGTGTCGTATTGTCCTGACGCCTTTTCCAGGACTCTTGGCAGGCCTGTGTGTCTTTGGTGGTTGGGAAAAGTCAAGAAGATGAGGAGCTGGTCCAGGCTCTGGTTTTGGCCGTGCAGCAACCTCAACGCAAACTTTTCAGCCTGTTGACCTGGGACAGCACCCTTAGAAAGGTACTCTATGTTCAATATGTAAAAAATTCTTTTTTATTAATAGCGTCTCCTATGTTACTGCAGAGCTGTTTTTGTTTTTTATATTTTTCCTTCCCCTGGGCCAATGCAGTGATTAGTTCAAAGTTACACAATTACATGTTTCTATTAAATCTCAGCTTTTCAACTTCTCACTGTGCTAACCACAACATGATTGGCTAATGAAATTGATACTCTGAGTATTATTTTATCATCAACTGATCTACCTAATGAGATACCAAAAAATGTAACTCTAATACCTTGTATTTTATTAGTTCAAAACTTTCTCTTTTGTTACAGATCCATGAATTGGGGAATCCCAAAGCAAAAAAACCTGATGATGTTCCCACGTTCTATGAGGTAGGCTTGGGATGTCTGAGAGGAGTAAATTCATATAATATAGTAGAGAATTAATATTTTAATATGTTGTACGCCAGTGTACTGCTGTCTGAAAAGAAACTGAAAAGAAGTGTGTATGCTCTTAAGTTTGTGTGTGCACATCCTGTATGTGTGCATGTTTGTGTGTTGGCATTGCTCTTTTGTGTTTGTGTCTTATTTTTTGTATGTGTAGGTTATGGAGCCTGCTAAGGTGCTGCTGGATGCAGGAGAGGAGATTCCCTGTGACCTAATGTCAAAAATACTGAAGTTCCAGCTGCTTCAGATCAAAGCCAATGATCAGCAGAGGAGGGAAGCCGAGCAGGTGACTGTTTCTTCATATATGTGATTCTAGGCTTAAATAATTTAGTAACAGTCTTGAACTGGCTTTGAAGAATTAGTTGGCAAAAACCTTTTACTCAGAATAGTACAGATTATGATGTGATTTTTGTTCAACAGTGAAAGAGTTAATTTCATTTTTGTCCACTTCTGTTTTAGGATGTGGAAAAGAAGGCAAAGGCCGGGACTGTCTCTGCCAGCAAGGACAAAGGAGCAGCCAAGGTTTCTGACAAAAAGGGAAAGAGTCCGCCCTCACCTGAGGGACCTTCCCAGGAGAAGAAGACCAAACTCAAACGCAGGGATGATGTTGAGCCGCCTAAATTCATAGGTAAAAATTCAAATTAAAACCAATTGTGCAAATAATACATACAAACACTGTTAATTAACTATAGCAGAGTAATGAAAGACATATTTTATATATTTTTAATGTGTAAAGAATAATAAGAAAATGTATATACAAGAGGTCTTTGGCTACCACTTGCTTTTACAATATGTGTATAGAATCGTAGTGTTTGTGCATTACAGAGAGGCTGGACATTGACTAATGTACTTTTAATACACTTTTGTGTTTTGTGTTTCTTTGTGTGTGGGCACAGATGATGAGCCTGATGATGGTCCTCAACACTACATTCTGGTGCTGGGCTTCTACCAGCCCTACCTGATTGTGGCCCTTAATGCCATAGGTGTACATGTAGCTAATGTCATCGAATTGTGTTCAGAGCACAAACAAACTAGTGAAGTGCAGCAGGAACAACACACCTCTGAGGGCAATGAGCTGAGCCAGAGAACATCTCCAGTTTTGGATGCAGGTAAATTGCCTTGAGTATCTGTGTATGTATCTCTATCTTTACAAATTGAATGAGGTATAATGCGTAATAGCTTTTACATGGTTTCAAACATTTGCTGAATAAATTCAATCAACAAATCACAGACTCAGCCAGTGTGGAGCAGGCTGTACGGGCCACAAAGTTGAATCTGTTCTGGTCAGGTCTGAGACCAGTTTTGGACAGCATGCCACTGGACTCCAACCTCCACAATGTGGCTCAGCTCAGCTACACTGTCCCAGATCTCTTACCTTCCTTCCACCCACAGGACCCTGGGGCTTTGGTGAGATATGTGTTTCATAGATGTGTTCTCAATGTTTTTTTTCTTTTATAAAATACTGAATATTGTCATTTTTTCTGCATTTTGTATGTTTTGTCTCACTTTTTGCTATTCAGTCAGTTTCACATTGCCGTTGATTTGATTTTAATTTTTAATTTTTTTCCTTATCTGTGTGTGGGTTTACTGACTGTCTAGCTGCAGTTGGGAAGCCGAATCTTTGAGGGTGTTGCCAGTCTCATCTATGACTGTTTGGACTGGCGCAGGCAGCATCAGCACTACCTAGACAACATCAAACTCTTCAGTGTACCCACTGTTGTTGGGTTGGATTCTCAGCCCAAAGAGGTACACATATACACACATGCATGTCAGTCAGCATAGCTACATGACAGGGCTGCAACTACTGATTATTTTCATTATTAATTTTAAGATTATTTTCTCGGTTCATAAACTAATTTTTTAGTCTGTAAAATAAAATTAAAATGTTGTATGTCAGGTTATGCAGTCCCTCAGCAAAATTGATATTTTCAAATGTCTAAATAGTCTAAAACTCAAAAACATTCAGGTTCTTTGGTAAAACTTTGATATAGCAGAGGATGGTTTCGATCCATCGACCTCTGGGTTATGGGCCCAGCACGCTTCCGCTGCGCCACTCTGCTACACACCCCAGATGGGACTCGAACCCACAATCCCTGGCTTAGGAGGCCAGTGCCTTATCCATTAGGCCACTGGGGCACTGTACATAAGGCAGTGTTCAGTGGTAGTAGACTCAAGGTAATGAAGCACAAACAAATTTTCAGTGAAAATGAAATGCAGTAATTACCATTCCATCTGAAATCGTTTTTTTTCAGTCAGCCGTATATGAAAGTGTGTAAGTCTGAAATACAGCTACTTGTACAAACCATTCCTGGGCTACATATCATATTCTCCAAGTTCACTGCAGTAGCAAAAGCTGCTGAATACATGTGGACCTAGCAGCTTTGTCCAGCGTGGCCATCATAGTGATTACAATACAGTACCATCAGCTGTCCTACAACATATGCTGAGACCAAATGATATTTATAACCTGCCCAGTGAGCCGTCATCTGTCAGCTGGATACTAGGTGCATAGTTTTAATATTTCAAAACTTTGTACTTTGTGTGTTCTTATGAGTTTTTCTTTCCAGGTTGCACCGACCCCTCTCCCCATGACTCCACGCTCCAAGAAGAAGTCAGTGCGGGAGGAAAGTCCCCCAGACCACGGTAAAACCTGTCTCCTCCCTTTCCTCTCCTCCTCATGTATTTTTGGCATATGCTTGTGAGTGTGTGTTTGAATTAAAAACTCAGAGTAGGATAACAATCTAACCTTCTTTCTTTTTTATCCTCTCTTCTTTATGGACAGAGACAGAGCTGCCTCCTCTTTCTACAGATGTGGACATGCGTTACTATGACAACTTGCTGAACCTGGTTCCACCTGAAGCTTGCTCGGTGCCCCTTATCTTGCACTGTATGCTAGAGCAGGTCTGTTTGTACATGTACACGTGTGTGTCTGTTGTCAGTGTGAATGCTAAGTATGTGGCCAGAGCAAGACTTACAAGGTTTAAAATTTTCCCTCATTACTTGTATGAGAGGTCAGTGTTTCTGTGGCTGATATAATTGTGGACTAAATACATTGATTTAAATAGCATTTTCTCAGACATTATGTCAAAGAAGGGAATGGAATATTCTTCTCTGTTGCAGCCTGTTACAATCCTGAATAGTGTATTTGTGGTTTAACCCAATTTTTTCCCATATCTGTGTATTTGTGTCTCTAGGTGGTGATTTCCACAGAACAGTCTGTCTCCACGCAGTCCCATGTGGCTGAGAAGCCCAAACCTCATGATGGTCCCTGGTTAGACTGTCGGCTTGTCAGCTACATGCTGCAGAGCTTCCTGCCTCTGGTGCACACAAAAGAAGAGAGAAGCCACATGTTAAATAACTTGCTGACTATAGTACAGAATGAGGAAGACAAGAAGGTACAGTGGCCATAACGCCAAACTACACACACACACACCCTGAGAAATTAATAGTTCTACATATGCTGTGTTTAAACCAACAGGACTGAAAGCCACAAGATAAAAAATGTTTCAGGTTTCATTGTTTGCACAGAAAAATTACAAAAATTCATATGTCAGTGAATGCTGTACATGCAGCATTGGTGGTTCAGTGGTAGAATTCTCGCCTGCCACGCGGGAGGCCCGGGTTCGATTCCCGGCCAATGCAGCACACTCATTTTAGGCAGGAGGAACCTGCAGATCACTGTCAAGAAACAAGTGGCTTGTGTTTCAGGGGGTAGGGCCTGTCGCAAGCACGAGGGCCATGACAGCCAACCCCCACCAGCTCCTCCGTCACGCAAGGAGGGCTGTCATTGCAGCACACCCGGAGAAGGGAGGCAGAGATGTGAAATGGGAGGGGGAAGAGGGAAACACCGTTCTTGTAGAGCAGAAGGAAAGCGTAGGAGAGGAAAACATTCATTTGCTGTTTTTGACAACAATACAGACAACATAAGTCCAGCAGATGGTGCTTTAATCTCGTGCACAGCACAATCGCACAGTGCTACAAAATGTGGCTTTTTCTGATCTTCTTTACATTGTTCTTACAACAT
The DNA here is from genome assembly GCF_002260705.1 of Seriola dumerili. NCBI lineage: Eukaryota > Metazoa > Chordata > Actinopteri > Carangiformes > Carangidae > Seriola > Seriola dumerili. The sequence goes on along the minus strand of NW_019174564.1, from coordinate 86,766 downwards.
TGAGTGTATAATGACAGAAACTGGATTCACAGGTAAAAGTTACATTGTATATTTTACTTTCTTCAGTTTGTCTACCCAAGAGAGACAATCTGTGGTTTCCAAACCCAGATATGGAATCATGGTGTGTGAGAATTACTTTATCATTGTAAATGTAAACTCAATAAGGATTTCCCCTCTTACTCCTGGTTTTTCAGATGCACTCTGCACAGAATGAAATAATTTGCTAATTTGTTTCAGTTTTATTCCCTTTTGTCTTAGAGGCTAGTAGAGAAGTTTGAAGCAGAGGAGACTCAGAAGAAGTCGCAGCACCCTTTGGTTATCAGACACCACAATGAGAGGGCACTGCGCTTGAGGGACATCAGTGTAAGTGCATTTTTTTGTTTACAATTGTGTAAATTTGATTGACATAGTTAGTAGATAGTTTTTCATCTTTGATCCAGAAAAGTATTTATATATTGTGTGTTTGTGTGTACATGACTTACTTATAGGCTGTTCAGGGTTTTGATCCAGCAGAGGTGGAGTTGTCCATGATGAAGCTGTCTCCAGTGTGGGAGCTAATCCATTCTGCAGCTCATCTGAGAAAGAGCTACACCTGCTGGATGGCAGTCAAACAGCAGCTGCAACACTACTGCACAGATGGTCAGGGTCAGAAACTGTGAGAGGCACCCACCTCAATACAGTATACCCATTGCTGATGATTATTAATTTGTAGCTGTGTTCCTGAGTTTTTGGAAGCACAATGTAATGTTTTTCGACTGTATTAATCCAAAGAATTACCTACATGAAGATGTTAGTCAGTCTCAGTTTTTTGGGAAAAGCTCTTTTGGTTGATTGGTCACATTGCAAATGAGGTTATAATTTGATGATATCCTACAGATGCTGTGTCATGGCCTGAAGTGGAGCGTCTCTTTCATCAGAGTGTGTTTGAGACTATGCCACTGACCAGGCTGGACCAAAAGGGTGTACTACTGAATGCTGCAGGACCACAGGGATCACTGGTACAAGCACAGCAGCAGACAGCCACAATAATCCCCTGGGACGACCCACTATCCTACGCTAAACAGCAGCTTCATGACCTACGGGCAAAAGGTCTGTTACCTTTGTTGGTTAACTCAGTTATAGTGATTTTGTAATGTTGTACAAACTGTACATTACAAAGTACAACTGACTTAAGAAACCTGATTGCCATAATATCTCTCAGTTGTATGTGTTACACTTTTCAACTTTATTGCCATGCTTCATCATTTATTTCTACTATAGGTCCTACATTTCTTACTGAGGACCCTGGTAACACAGAGGTATTATTTATATATTCTTATTAATGCAGCTTCTTACATTTTTGAAAGCTTTAATAAAAAAATGTGCATTTGCTCTGATTTTCCTCCCGAAAATGTTGCATGTTGTTTTTGCTCCAGCAGTTCAGTGGGAGAGTGTGTAACCACCTGGACCTATCTGACATTCAGAGTTGTAGGCTGAGATCTCTGTTTGACTGGCATTATGCTGAACACCACGATGCTTCCATCTTCCCACAGGTGATCTTCTTTACCTTGTCTTTGTCAGCATGAGGAAACAGTTGTACCTGCCATGTGTGTTGCCTACCCTATTTGTGTTGCTAAATATGCTAATTGTGTTACCTAGTCGAATCTAATTAAAATGCATCAGATCAGACATATGGCAGTTACTAGATGTTAAACGCTAAGTTCTCTTTGGTCTTTAATGTGAAATGCTGCAGGAAGAGTTAAGTTAAGTGCAGGACTTAATTATAGAGGAAACAACACACACTTAAGGTTATACACAGCAGCAGCAACTTTTGTGTTTGAAGTCAGAAAATTTGACTTATTTTAGCTAAAAAACATTATTATTTGGACTGAAACCTTTTTTACATTTTTACAATTTTACTTGTATTCAGATTTTCCTTTTTTACATTTTTTATACATAGGTCCTCCATTTAGCCTCAGAAGAATATCGCTGCTTGGACACCTTCAGAGGAAGCCATAGCTGCATCCTCTATATTTTTTGCCACAATCCCAGGAGTCCCCAACGCCAGAGCAAGGAGTTCTGGGATGTAGCCCTTCACACTGATGTCAAGTTCAGGTCAGAATGCAAGTTCTCATTGTCAGGGGTTTTGTTCTCACAGGACATCAATAGTACTGTGTTTCTTTTTTTTTGTGAGAATGCAGAACAACAAACAGACTCTTTTCATCAGTCAGTATCTTGACCTCTATAGCTTGACTAGTGGAAGATTGCCTATGTGGAGTGTTACAAACTTTAAAACACTGTTGTTTTGATAGGAAGTATCTGGAGCATGTTGCCGATATGATTGTAGATTGGACAAGAGAGGAGGAATTAAAGAGAGAGGCAATGCAACTCAGAAATCTCAGCTGTGCTAAGTCTCCAAAAGGTACTGTAGCTTTCAACATAAGACTGTGGCATTAAGACTGCACTTACCACCATACAAATATAATGTTTGTAATGTCTTCCTGAACTAGATGAACAAACTACAGATTCTGCAGTGGGGAAGGACACTTTGGAGCCGGTCATCAGGAACGACTCCCTTAAGGTCAGCGCTATCTAACGCATGAATGCCTGTTAATGAGGAAGCTGTGATCATGTTTTTACTGCCAAACTAGATAACTTATCACATTAAAGTAGGATTTAAAGATTTGGTTTCCTTCCCTTGTTTGCCTCCATTAATGATCACAGACGCTTGAAATATTGGATTTTTTTTAGACATGTTAACATCTACGGTTCAGTAGTCAAAAGTCTTGGAAATATGAAATATGAAAATAAAATGACTAAAATATGGTCAGTGCACCAGATTGACCCAATTCAAAATCAGCCTTAACATCATTGCATTTATGCAGACTATCTCAAGAGTCATTATTTTCTCTCTGAACATATTTAGATTATTTATTATCTACCAAAAATAGAAGAGGGGCAGACTGATCTCTCCCAAAGTCTCTAAAACTTAATCACTACTTTGTGGTCCCTGACACTCTGACTGCAGTTTGTTTTACTATGTGCATGATGTTACAGGCGTGGAAGTTGGAGCAGGAGCAGCTAAAGGAGGAAGAGATGGCCAAGAAATCAAAGAAGGAGAGTGCCCCAAAAGGCAAGCAGCCGAAGGAGGAGGCTAAGTCAACGGACAGTAAAGAAAGTAAAACTTTGTCTGGTGGCAAAAAGAGCAGAGCAGAGACAAGAGGCAACTCAGCCAAGACTCCCAGAGAGTCCATTCCTATCACAGTAGCCCATGTGGAGGAAAACAGAGAGATGTATCACACAGAGGAGGACTTTAATGTGAGTACACACACAGAAAACAGTTGAGTTTACAATTTGCAATAGAAAACAAACAGCAGGATATATCAGTCATGTCTACTTACAAGTAATACATTACTATGTGTGTATGGCTGTTCATGTGTGATGTGTAGGGTTTCACCGGCTACACAATGGATGGGAAGTTGATCCACGTGTCAGGTCGTCTCCAGTACCTTTTCCCCTCAGATGGAGGACACATCACTGTGGAGAATGTCAGCTATGTTGAAGGTATAGAGACAAAGCTGAGGTTGTCGAGGATGCTCCAAATTTGTCAGGTGCCTTCAAAAGCAGCCCAGTTATTCTTCACTGACACCTAGCGGTGTTGACAGGTGCTTTGGTTGATTTTGCACCTGCATACTTGCATTTTGTGCTGTTTTCAATCCAGGTTCCAGCCTAATGAAACTGGCTGTGAAAAAGGATGGACATCATTTCTACACACACATCAACCAAGTTGTTATTGATCCAGCAAAACCTCCCCCTCAGCCCCACGGCAAAGAAACCAGTGACAAAAAGGAAGACTGTAAAGGTAATGATGCAGGACATAATACAGGCATTAACAGCAATATTAATGTTATTTACTGGATAATACTGATGAGATGACCTGTGAGTCTCTATCCTTTCCAGTGTCAGAGCCTGTGGAGATGAAAAGAGTGAAGCAGGGCTCCCTGTCAGCAGTGCTAAACAATGGAATTCACCTTTCATACAGTTTCTATGGTCCCACAGGAGAATATATAGGTATTACACTCTACACACTACAGTTTTAAGCCTTTTGTGAAGTTTTAATCTGTATTTAAGTATTTCAGTCTTTACTTAATGTTGAAAGCAGTTTGACTATGCTGATAAATTGCTAATTCTAAAGCTATAATTGCTAATGCTAATATGCTAATAAGTTCAGTGTTCCAGGTATTCTTATTATTATGTTTGAAGTGGACAAGGTTGAATGTTCTTCACAGACAGGTAGTGTTAACATTGTTTCTGTTTGGGGATGTTCTAGTGAGTCCTCAGAAAGCAGAAGAGGGTATCACAGAGGCCTCCACCCTTGTCCCCATTCCTCTCTCCTCCTCCACCCAGCGCTCTAAAGCAGACCTGGATTCACTTCCCTCCAAGACACACACCCCATCCAGCCAGAACAGACCTCAAGAGTTGCAGGTTACACACACACACACACACACACACACACACACATACACAGAATACCTTAACCATGAAAATAATATTGTTATTATCATACTACGGTATGAAATTGTATAGCCTATCATGTTTTTGTCTATAGTCTAAGGTGTGTGAAGGCCAGCCAACAATGACAGCAAGTCCATTCAACAGTCTCAACCTGTCTGTTCCTAATGGCCTGCTGCTGCAGTTTCTAAGAGAGGATACTCAAGGTCAGTGTTACACTTCATTGGGGATGTAAAGTATATAGACATGCATACACAGGTGTGCGTGTGCAAAGCAACATAACTCTGTATACACTTTTACATGTCCCCTAGACACTCATCTGTACATGTCATGAAAATTAAATAATAAATCAAAAGGGGTGTATTCTGTATAATAAATTTGAATCTCTCCCATGCTTAGATTTACCTGCTCATACACATTGGCAGAAGAGGATTTTAGCCACTTTGCTTGATGTCTACAAATGAGTCTAGCTAGAAACAGGAAGAAGTTTGTGTTGAATGAATGTGTCCTCTTTAAAATTTCAGCATGATATTCCATAACTATTATATTCCCATTTATGACTCTATACATATATTCATTCTCAACTATTTATCACATAATTTATGTGTCCAGGAATGTTCCCAGAGGAGCAGGGTATGCTGGTGAGACAGAGCTTTCCTCTCCATGGTAGGGGAGAGCTGAGGCAGCTTCAGGACCCTGCCCTCTCCAAAGAAATGTCCCGCAATGTCACCAGCCAGGGAACTGTGATCCGTTACATGAGAGACGGGTCCACAGAGGTGCATACACACACACACTCATATAGAGCTACACATAGGTTAGGTCATACAAGCAGATTTGTAACATCAAGAATTCCTACCTAGGGGTGTCGTGTGGCCTTTGCTGCATGTCATTCACCCTCTCTCTGCCTCCCCATTTCCTGTCTCTCTCTACTGCACTATCGAATAAAGGCATAAAAATAAACATAAAAAAAAGCCCAAGAATTCCTACATAAAATGGTGAGAACCCCCCATGACAGTGTATCCACACAGCCACACAAAGCATTAGCTTCGTCTGTGTATACTGTAGGTGCTGTTTGCAGATGGCTCAGTCAGTTTCAGCCAAGATGGTGGTCCAGTGTGGGTGCCTGATTCTGAGGTTGAGGAGGAAAATATTCCCCACGAAGCTGAGGACAACAAGAAAGGTCAGACTGCAATGCTACCAAATCTAAAACATTGCTCTCCACCATGCTGTCTGATGCTGTCCCTTGCTGTGAGGATAATTAAGTATCATTTTCAATGGCAAACAGTGTCATATGATCTTTGTATCCTGTGTCTGTACAGAACAGAGCTCAGAGGAGGAGGTTGATGCTCGGAGAGGGTGTTGGTTAACTACGACTCCCTCTGGAGAACGCATCTGCACTGTGGGAACTACACACAAACACATACCCACTGCCCCTCTTAATGCCTTCAAGGCTACAGACCCCATCACCCATCAGGTAAGAGTGCAGTATTACTCCTGATGTCACAAAGCAGTTGTCTCTATAGTGCCATTTTTCAGGGTATTAATATCAATTTATATATAATAATATATATAATAATATATAATAATATATATAATAATACATATATATATATATATATATATATAATTTTGATGTTGAAAACTCACAATTAACATACTTTGCTACTTCAAAATTTTAATATTTTGACATTCTCTGAAATACAGGTCCCATTCTGAAATCACCTTATGCTTTTTATTGCTGACTTCTCTATCTTGGCATGTGTTGTTGTGTCAGGTGATGCTGAGCAGGGAGGATCTGGTGGTTTCTGTCCAGAACCCAGATGGATCTCTGAGTGTGGAGCATGCAGATGGAACCAGGATTACCAGTCTCTACCAAGACAGACCACCAAACACAGGTGACCAGCAGACACTGCATAAACACAGTCGTCAACGCTACATAAACACATAGCAACCGGACAATCAAACCTGCGCTCACCAATTTTTCCTGTGTCTGTTACCTTTCCAGGGGAGCAGCCTGAGAGTGTGACTCTTAAAGCCACTTCTGAATGTGTATGTGGCTGCATTGAATGTGTGTGTGTCACACGCTGCGCAGACAGCATCAATGACAAGAAGCATACCCAAGATACTCGTGACATTGGAGAAGAGGGTTGCAGGGACGATGCAGGGAAAGCATCTGACAAGGAGTGTGAGTTGAGTGAGTGTGAGCATGTGTTCGGTGAAAAGGATCGTGCTGAGAATACATTTTATAAGAATGTTGAGGAGAGTGTGTTTTCAGAAGAGACTGTGGCTGAGAATGGTATGATGAGCACATGTGAAAGTGATAAAGGGAGTGTGTCAACCAAAGAGCGGGTGGTGTTGGTGGAGAAGAAGGGCTGCGCCACAGTGGTGATGTATCCAGAACGACATATGGCTCACGTCTTTTTGGCTGATGGAACTGTCATCACTGGGAACAACCAAGGAGCCTATGAGGTGGGTGGTTTATGCCAAGTGTGTTTTTTTAAAGAAAAGTTGGACTATCTTAATCGAAAGGGATGCTCTAAGCCTATTTATACCAGTGCTGTCTACCATGGTGTCTTGATATGACCAGCAGATGGCCTAAATTAAAACAGAATGTTTGTTGATAGACTCTCTTACGCAGAATCATTTGTTTAAAACACATTTGCACATTTGTCTGTTTACCTGTTTGTGTGTATGCTCGTGCATCCAAGGTGTTCCCATCGAATGCGGGGCTCCTGCAGATTCAAAGTGATGGGATGTGTGTGTACTCGTCTGATCCACTTGTAACCCCAAGTCCAAAAGGTGGCACTCCCACAAACCAACCAGGAAGCTACACCTTGAGTCACACAGACAAAGTTGCTTGTGATGTTATAGACCCCGATGGGAACCACTTTCAGGTCAGTTACTAGTTTTATAAGAGGATGGGTCATTGCCATGATACTAATGTTTGAAACTGGCTAGCATTGGAGGACAGTGAGAGTTTATATCTAAGAAACAGACCTTCATAATCTCAGAGTCTCAGGGAAACATCTCTTCTGGAAAAATAAAGGAATAACTTAACAAATAAACAAACAGAACAGACATTTACTAACTGTGTTTCTGTCTTATAGGTGATGGAGGACGGGCAGGTATCAGTGATGAACTTCAGTCCTGCTTCAAGCACAATGAAACATGATGAGGAAGAGCCAGAGGAGGAGGAGGACAGAGAAGTGACCAGGCTTCATGTAAAACACAGAGAACATTGTCCCAGGTGGGCTTCCATACATACAGTATGTACAGTAAATTACTTGATATTTCCACCCCAATGAAGCTTTTTCACTTCATAAAAAGTTTATGAATAGTCCGCTACTGTAATAATGACCATTTTGAGGGCACATATTCATTCTACTATTCAACTTCAATACTGGAAAAGAAAGTCCACAACTAACTGATGACTGCAAATTATCCAAATAGTTAAATCCCTCAATATTAGTAGTAGCATGACAGTTCTTAACAGTAACATTATACTACTTCTGTGATTGTCAGTGTTACTGAAAGTTTGAAAAGATATCTCATCTTCCAGGCTGTTTCTGGTACATGAGGATGGCTCAGGTACTGAACTGCTGAGCTCTCAAACTGTAGAGGAGCTGCTCTACCAGGCGTACTCTGACCCTACCATAGCGCTGCTGAAGGAACCCCTGCCAGACACACAAGGTGCACTGTTCAATATCATTTAAATTAAGAGACATAATATGATAATATTGAACCTTATTGAATCTGAAATTACATTTCAGAGGGGATAATTCAGTAAGAATTGTTTTATTGTGTTGTATAGCCATGTTTTAGTTAAAAGCGTAATATTCTCTCAGATAGTAGTTAATTATCTGACTGAAGTTGACTGCTCTTTACCTATTATGTTATCCCATGAAAGAGGAAGAGAGAAATCTAATTCTGTCTCCAGAAAATAATGTGTTAAGTTTGCAGGTGTGTTTGTGCTTGTGACCATTCCAGATGAATTTGGCATTACCATCCTAAAGCCCAGTCACCAGAGTGTGTGGTCCCAGTGGATGCTAGGGACACAGAACCCTGACATTACCCCTCCCAACCTCAGAAACCGCAGCTGGCATGACTTCCCCTCTGTAGAGGTACTGGCACACATAAATATATTGTACATGCACACATAGGCCAACAACACACTCAGGGCCAGTCACCGACACTTCTCTCCTTTTTGTCGCTCTCTCTGTTTCAGAAGAAGAGCCCAGGTCCTCAATTTGGTACCAACATGGGACGAGGTTTGACTCTGAGAGAGAAGTCTGGTGGTTGTGAAGAACAGCACCAACCTGTCAGGACCTGCCCTAAAGTCCTCGAGATGAGGGAACTGTACCAGCACCGACCATTCACCAGGCTGCTCAAAAATACTATAGACACACGGCTGAAGGTGAAACTTACCCATCATCCTTTATCTGACAAATGGTCATGTGATACTTTACCCTAAAAAAAAATGATGCTTAAGCACTTGGTTTAAAGTGAAGTGGGTTACAGAAAATACCAGGCACCTGAAAATATTCTGACTTTTGTTACTTTTAATTGTGACTTTTATAGACATTTTTTTACAAAATTCTGACAAATGTTGAAATGTGACTTTGACTGTAGGAATACATAGAGAGTTTGATGGAGAGGGAGCAGCGATCAGAGGAGATGAAGGTTAAAGACCCTCGCACTGAGGAAGAGAGTGCCCAAGCCAGTGATCTGCTCAATTTGGTCCTGGTCAGCACACACACACACACACACACACACACACACACACACACACACACACACACACACACACACACACAGACACACAAATGTGCACTCGTAGTAAAATAATGAATCATGTATTTTATAGTCTTTTGCAGAGGAAGAGGATGCAGATCACATCTTTGACAAGACCTCAGGTGAGTGACTGCTTCTTGCAATGTTTTGGTTCCGTGTGAAGATTTGTCCTTCTCTGGTTTTACCCGATCAGTTTTAACTAATTAATCACACCTATTGTATATTATATGAAAAATTGTCACACTTTCCTCTGTGTGTATCCACAGTGGACATAGGCAGTCTGTACAGCCGAGGTGTTGGGGCCCAAGTTGAACAGTCAGATGTTTCAGAAGAAACAGCAACTGTAGCTAGTGACAGGTAAGAGATATTAAAATACAAAACAAGAATAGATAATGTAACACTCTCTACAATGACAGTTACAGATATTTAAAAAGTTTTTTTTAAAACTGTATTAATATCCTTTAAACCCCCCTCTTCTATCCAGCATCACTAACGGAAAAGAGTCAAAATGGACAGTAAAACGCGCACAATACAGGTAAATATAAAGGTACAGGTACATAAGAATTAACCATTACCTTGACATTTAGTAACTGTATCAAGTTAAAAAAAACACTGATTCTGGTAAAGTTTTTCCACATCAACGTTCACTGAGGCACTTTAATGCACTGAAATAAGTATTTTATAAAATTGCACTCACAAGAGCATCTTCTGGACATCTGTGGACACACTGATGTGTGTTAACTGTGGAAATAGCTTTTAGCCCCTCATTTTCTGTGAGGCTACTGCTGTGATTCTCCTTTGAATGAAATTATGTGGAACAGAACTACAGCATCTACCACAGCTACTGCAATATTACTAAAGGAGGGTTGCAGGATAGATATTGGACAAAGGTGGGGAATACTACCACAACAAGTACATTGAATTTGTACTAGGAGCCTTCAACTCATGAGTCATTTTCTCTGCATGCATGTGTACTTCAGACTGGAGCTCTGTGAGGAGAAGGCTTGTAGCATGGCTCTAACAAGGAAGAACATTGTTCCTTATTTCCACCCAGAAAATATTCCAATATACCAGGTACTGTATGTGTTCTATTTAATATATGTACTTAACTATACTTTCTTAAAGTATTGTGAGTCAGCATTATTATGATAAAACCCATAAATCCAAACACACATTGATTCAACATTTCTGAATTTATATACAGAAATACACAGCGGACAGTAAGAGACACAGCATCATGCCTTGTTTTTCAGAATCTGCTCCAGCACCAAACACCAGACATGAGGAGACTATCCATGGATCTTCCTCCGATCCCCAGGTCAGACAGTGCTGAGACCTTCCTCAAAGATGCCCCACAAGAGAACGGTAAGTTATTATACTAGCAGTATTTACTAGGAGCTACTAAGGTCAAACTCATTTTTCAGGGTTTCCTGTCAGGAATCTGTACGGGGAAACTGAGGCTGAATTGAACTGAATTTTCTAAAACTGGCAAAACTTGCCACTGGCTAATGCATAGAAGCAATAGTTTTAGATTTGATTAACATGCATAGTGTTTAATATGATGTATTTGTGTTTGTCACTGCAGCCCCACGACCTTTAAACCCAACACCCTCTCAGTCAGCAAGGTAATGATGAAAACGATGTTATGAACTGTTTTTTGCTTTTCCTGTGTTTAGGTTTTTCATCTAAGTTTTCACTTAGATGTAGAAGATGACACAACATTTATATTTTTATTACATAAATTGCTTGTCTAATTTATGTTTTCAGTTGTTGTCGTGACACTGCTTAACATCTGATGTTTTCCTCTTAGTCATGCAGCAGGAAGTGACAGGATGCCTGAGATGAGACCTACTAACCCCACACCTCAGACTGCCGGTTTGCCCTTCACACTTCTCTTTTTTTCTATGCTTAAATGAATCCCCCAATCAGAGATTTCAGCAAAAATGTGTCAAATGTCAGTCTATTCTCAGATTAGCTAAAAACATAGTGTTGTGGAATAGTATAATCAATCAGGAGCTACATTGAATGTTGCTGGGACATTTTGAGGGCGTAGTCTGAATTCTATTTAAAGCATCGTCAGGCCCGAGAGTACATTAAACCTGTCCCATTTCTTCAAGGCATGGTAAGAAAGACATACAATACTGGTAAAGCCTACTTTTCTGTTCAGTTTAAAGGTGTTGGCCATGATCCCAAGAATACACTGTATGATTCACAGTGAGATTTCCAGATTATTTCTAGGTTGGATGTCATGCAGGTTAGGTTGATTGAATGCTTTAAATTGCATATGAATGAATGAATATGTTCTTGTGTGTGTCCATGTCAGGTGAAATCAGTCTGAGGGGTTCATCGGGGCCTTATAAGTCAGTCCAGGTTGATGTGACAGGGAAGCCTAGGAGGGCTAAAGTCAGACTACCAACCTCCATCCTCAGTTCTAAACCCTGCAGTGTACCAAATCAACAGGTACACACACACAACATTTAGACACATGCAGTTAGAAAAGTAAAATATGTGATATATCACTACATGTTAAAGCTTCCTAAACAAAAATTCTATTCTTGTTAATGGATGACCTGTGTTTTAAATTCAAATGATTGCACATTTAATTACATTACACAGCTAATAAAGTGAAATGTTTTTTTGTTTTGTTTTTTACCAAAGTGTGTGCTGTACCCAGCTGACATTCCTAAGTTTGACTTATCACCTATGAATATTAAAAAGTATCCTGAACTGACATCTAGAGGTGGTGATATGCCACTGTAGAACATGTTAGAAGAATTAACTACCTTCACTATGTTTCTGTTTTGCAGTCTGTGACCCATTTCCCCCCTTAATATCCTGTTATCATGCAATAAAATACCATTTACTGTACATGTGCCTTTGTCACAATCACAGTCACACAAATACTGTTCACACATGTATTCACACATGCCTCTGTCTGTGTCCCATATACCAGTTCCTATCAGTGGAAGAGCCAGTGAGGAGGAAGTGTCGTACAATTTCTCTGACTTATCCAAATGTTGTAGTGAGGGGCTTCCAGCTCCTCCCGCCCAGCGTGGACTTTGGCACACTGCAGGAGGGCACCTCCTCTGCCATTACTGTGGTGATGAAGAATGTGGGTGTTGACTCCTGCAGGTATGGGTAGATGAAAGGATGAATAATTAAATACACAGGCAATTCTGGACTTCACATAGGTGCATGCGATTTCTGGGTCACTTTCAAGGCTGAAGGGAACACTTTGACCTGTAAATATTTGTGGTTTATTTTCATCTGTCTCTCTGCCAGGTTCCATGTGAAACAGCCTCCCCCAACTACAGGCCTCCGGGTCATCTACAACCCAGGGCCTGTAAGTGTCTATTTGGAAGTTATGATTCAAATGAATGTTTGGCTTCATATTTGAATTAGCTTTTTTTCCAAATTAACTCATATTTGATGTATAAATAAATTTTTAAAGATACATATATTAACTTAGTGAGTTGTTGAGGTGTTGCGTGCATTGGTAATGACAACAAACTACATATGCTGTGAACTGTCTGTCTGTCTAGGTGGCTGCTGGTTTGCAGGTTGAACTGCAGGTTGAACTGTTTGCCATGTGTGCAGCCCAAGCAGGAGAGGTAGAGCCAAAAAAATACATCTGTCAGGATATTGTCATCCACACGGAGACAGATATCTTCTACCTGCCTGTCACTGCTAATATCCTTTGAACTCCTAAAGAAATGCTTTACTTTGGAAGAAACTTTTGCTTTTCTTTTTAGTAGCAAGTATTTTTATAAGTTTTTGTCCAAGAACTAAATTGCTACTATTCAACCTGCGTGCATTGTTTACTAAATATCTGTGCACAAATATTTTATGAAATTACATTTTAGCATAAATTTATGTAGTCTAGCTCATATCTTGTTTTCAGTTTTTGTGTGACAGCACTGACATACATCAAATTTTCCTCAGGAAGGAAACTATTATACTAAATTGAAGATAAAATGAAGTTGTGAAATTTCCACTGATTCAACAAGTGAGTGGTTCAGCCATGTCTGTATATTCAAAACATACAGTGATCTTGGTCCTTAAATAATTTCACCCATCCTTCATGAGAGGTTATATGACATTTGGCTCAAGGACCACACCAGTGTACACAAAAAGAAAGGCTCCAGAGTACCTGAATTGTCTTCCGGCTTACCGGTTGGCCAGGGAGTCATACACAGATGAACCAATCCCCTCCTGCCCAGTCCGGCAGCCAAAACAGGTCAGTGTCTCAAACCAAAAAATTAAATTAAAATCTCACACCTCTGAGTTCAGTTGCTGTGCCATCAGTATTATTGAACCTGTTTTTGTTTGTAAATTTCAGGACATCCTAATGGCACTACTAGTCACCAGGAATACACAAAACCATCATCTTCAATCAGATGTCACATTATTCAAGTCTTTGTCCAATTATCACCATACCACATTCCTCTATTTTATTCCTCACAAACCAAATATTTTGATGGATTTAGATATTTTCTTTAAAATAAAATCTTTATTAATACACGGAAATAATTGTAGCATGTGATTTTTGGGCTTCTGTGTTAAAATATTTGGAGCATGTGTGTTTTCATAAGACAGCTTGATAAATAGTAGCAGTGGCCATTTTAATTCGGCTTTTTTGGCAGGATATGGATGCTTGCCCCTGACTGTGTGCCTGTCTCTCTCTACAGGGGAGACTCGCGCCTGTGCGTGTACTCAGGTGAATAGATGGGGGTGGGGATGTTGGTATATGACGTCAACGGAGACCCGACGCAAGGTGCAACCAGGGCCAAACAAAGCTGAATAATGACAGTCACCGCTGCTGTCATTTTCGTGCTTCGACGCCTCCTATTTATCCTCTGCGTTGCTCGCTAAAACCTAATAATCATCTTGTGCTCATGAGTCTCTTGCTTCATTTGTGCAGCTGCAGGTGGCGAAATCCTTGGCTGTGGTTGGCTCTCCTGCGCTGTCGGTCACGCGCGCACACGTGCACATACGCACGCTCGTAGCTCCAGCATCACGAGAGGCAAGCAGCGGCAGTAAAAACGGTTTAGGCAGGGAGGGCAACGGGCTTTGACTTTGGGTGCGTAGTCACATTTGGCTCTGAGCAAGGATGGAGCGGGTAGAAGAGGAACACTGAGCGGTGTAGCAGGTGGAGAGACAGGGAGGAGGCGAGGGGGTGCCGCTAAATCCGGAGTAGATGATGCTTATTTGCCGCAGGCCCCGCCATCGTGAAATTGGATACCGACTTGCGGCGGATGGGGTGACCGAGCTCGCTGCTCCGCCGGGGAGGTCCCTGCCTTCGGACGGTACCGGGGTGGGAGCTGCCTGATTCTAAGGAGGGAAGGAGTGGCAAGAGGGAAAATGCAGACGGAGGAGGAGACGGCCACCGCAGAAGAGCCCATTTTGGAGGAAGGGTCAGGACGAGAGCAGGTAAGGAAGGACATTTAAAAAATATATTTTTTCCGTTTCCCATCACGAGTACGTGGTTGTTTATGCGTGGCTAGAAAGAAACCAGTTAGCGTAAAGTTGCGCATATTTTTGCCCCTTCAAGAATCACCTTCTATTTTTATGTCATTGCTGGTCGTCGTTTTTACATCACACACCACATATGTCGACTCCTGGTCTTTCATTGACAAAACCTGTCGTTGCTGTTGTGGACGTGAGCGAGTCACGTTTTGCGCCCAAGTCCTTCATGCCTTGTTCTAGAGCAAGGACACGGAACAGGACCTTGGCTTTAATATGAATTGAGATGAGGCTGTGGTTTAGGTAAACAGAGAGGGGAGGGAACTCTAAATGCCTGACTAGAAATAAAGCCACAGTATTGATGAGATATGTCTGGCAACGCTGTATGATGTGTTACGCTTGGGAGAGATGGTTTAGTCTATAGTAGAGTATGACCATCTGCCAGCTGTCACCACTGAAATACACTAGAGGGTGACATCACAGTTGAGCCACACACCCACCATTTCTGCCAAAAATTACACTGACACACGTGAATGGTTAGATCACTGAATAACACCTCCAGCCAGTGTGGTTATTTATTTACACTAGTGTTTTACAGGGAATTTTCATGTGTGATAGTAGGATATAACCGGCAGTGTGTTTTATTCTGCAGTTTATTTTCCAATCAAATATACCAACCTCCTGAGCATTTATCACCGTCCTTGCACAGGTCTCCCCCAACAGTCCTCCTGTTCCTGAACCATTATAATGGAATGGACTTAAAATGATATCTGTCTGAAGTTTACACATGAACTATGGAGCCTTGAATATGACTACAGTTTTCAGTACAACACCTTGCTGCCCCACCACCACACTCACACACGTCTTTAGCAAGTAACCTCTTCGTCCTAAGCAGTTCACTGCCTCCTCTACTACTACTACTATACTTTGGTCCGCAGCATGATTTATTCAAACACATCCCCTTTTTAATGAAAACCTTGATAAATACAGTAGGTTATGATTGAAAACGTTATTAAAGTCAGTTGCCGCTTAACATGATGACAGTCTATACCCGTAGAGGAAGAGTAAGACTTGTGTGTGATGCAGTGGACAATAAGGAAGTGGCTATACTACAGAGGAGGAAATACACAGTGGGGTTTACTTAGGTAGTCTGATATCGGCTACTAGTACAAATTATTCACATATATGCTGCATGGAGTTGTGTGGAGTTGAGCAGAAAGGTGGGGTGTGTCGTGACGTATGTACCAGTGGCAATATGTTGGTGTCACGCTTGCTGGTCAGGTGAGACAGAACTGGGTACTTGCTCCATAGGCTAGGGTCTTGGTCACTCCTTCACACTTTTAATTTTCATTGTCAGTTAATCAGACTGTTATTTTTCTGATTATTTGATGATTTTTTTGTGTGTGAAAGGTCAGAAAATAGTGAAAAATGCATTGCAATTTTCGTGAACCGTAAAAAGCAGCAAATCCAGACATTTCATTCTAGCAACTATGAATTCTCCATTGATTGGATAGTCAATTAATTGACAAATCGTTTTAGCTCTAATTAGCTCTAAATATTGTCTAACTACTTATAAGGCTGGTTTAACGAAGACATTAGATACTTTTGGTTGAAATTTAAAGCCTTAGGCACATAATATGTGGAGTCAGTAAGCCTGTTAAATGATGCCTTTCACTTCATTCTGCCACTCTCCTGTCTTTATCCATATGCCTACAGTGCAGACAGTGCAATGTAATGCAATGAATTCAGTCTGCATGTGTTCTCTGCCTCCATTACTCTCTCATCTTCCTCTCTTGATCTCCTTCCTGCTTTATATTTGTCCGTCAAGGAGTGTACAGCATCATCTTCCCATGTCTCGCTACTTGACTCTCATTCTCAAGCACTTGCACACTCATATTTTTCTTAACTGTATTTACTCACATGGGTTTGAATGAACACTCACACAAGCATTGTTAAAAATGAAGTAGAGCTACATGATTCTCAGTTTTTAGTCTTACGTACTTCCATGCAGTTTCATTTAACTCGGCAGTGGTTCTGCCATATTTTAGCAGGGAAGTCTGTTGCATCAAACAAAGTGATTTAAATATTTCCACATGTTTCATCAACGGATGATAAGACTTAGTTCCACCAAATGAGGAACCGTGCACAGGAAGAGGGAGGAAAAAGACAAATCTAATGTGGGAGAGAGTTATGAGTGCCATGATAGAAATAAAGTGAAAACAAAATAAAGAATGAGAACAAAATCAGAATCAAGAAAAACCTGCAAGAAGAAAAGAGGGAACAAATTTATTCAGACAGAAACATTATGCTTGTACTGAAAGAAAGAAACACCTTATGTTGTACAGGAATTTCTCATTTAAAGATTAGAGTTGGTGTCATCCCATTTTTTACATATTTGTGACCCGCTCTTAAAGATTCACTTCATCACTAGGAAGAAATGGCCTCATGCCAGACTGGATCGGGAGGTCCAAAAGTATTGAGATAACGACTAAACATGGTTAGTTTAGGCTTTGTGATTGGATTTGTGGACAGTAAGAAAAAACAGTATATTGCCAGACTTATCTTTGAAAGACGATGATTGTCAAAAGCACATACAGTGCTTTGCTAGCGATTTTTGCCATGGTTGGAGCACTTCAGGGTTACACAAAATCTATGCCACTATCTACTGTAACATAAAAACAAAATGCAGTATGACAAATATTACAGCTACAAACAACCCCAAAATCCTCGACCTCACATCCCTAACCCTATAACAGGAACCCTATCAGTGCCTCACCACACCAGACTGAAAATGGTTTCATGAATATAAATAGAGAAATCATGATTGTAATTTTCTATAGAATTGTGCAACCCTTAAATGAAGCCATTTTTACACAAAGAAGGGAACATTGACAGTTTTGATGGGGAATGGATAGAAAAGGCAGTCTGCAATAAGAATTGAAAACAGTACACAACAGCAGCCTGGCTAGCATCATGGGAATTAGAGAATTTGTTTCATAAGATAAATAAGAGCACAGTTGCTGAACAGGAGAAGACAGAATAAAACAGCAAATGTGCTGTGGGAAACACTGCTTTCCTGGGGATCATATGTCCATGTAATATTCAAGGCAAAACACTTGTCTAGAATTAATACCAACCAAGTTTGTGCCTGTTGTTCATTTTTTTCTGTGCTTTATCTAAAACACAAAGCATATTAACATCTTTTTATACAAGTTATTCTGCAGATGTTTAATTGGACAGAAATTTCATAAGAGCTGATATTCAGTGTGAAGGCACCTGCAAGTTGCTATGAATGTGTTGCTGCGCTTTACAAGTGTTATGAATTAGTTGGTCATTTGATTTAATTTAAACAAATTTTCACCTGCCTCTAATAAGATGGCAGATTGCAGCATTGCTCCGGTGTCGGATGGACTGTTCCCTGAGACTAATATTTAACATAAATATGAGATTTGATTTATTTATTCATCCTTATCAAATCTATGGTTCCTATATTGCTTTTGTCATGAGATGTAATTGAGAAACAAAAAGTGACTCACCAGTGAGACTTTTTTTTTTTTTTTTTTTTTACTATATATTGGCAAAACAAAGACTATTGGGACTGATCATGCAGACAGGCTGCATAATAGTAAACTGTGCTACAGGGGTTGTTTTAAAAGTGTCAATAAATGTTTTGGTTCTTTATTCTGCTGTGAAAATTTGTCACCATTTGTATCTATAGTATTGTAACTGTGAATTCAAGCTGAAATGTAGGCTGACTACTGCTTTCAATTGTATTTCATTTATTAACAGAAGGCCTGCATCTTACCTGCTGATAATTGTCATTCAGTCTCCACTGAACAAATTATTTGTAATAGAGGAATGATAGGTTTTTTAGTGAGCATATGATGATACATTTTATTTCCCTAACTCATCAAGTGCCAACGATTAATTTCTTGTTCCAGAGGGTAATAGAAACCTGACATCCTGAACGACTCTCTCCAATTGTGTTGAAATGACACATCATTTTTAACAGTGTACTGCAGGCATCAACAGCACATTTTCCTTTCCTCACTTCCTCACTTCATTTGCCACCCACATGCTAGGATTGCTAATTATAGCTGCTCCAGTCACACCTAACCAGCTGAATCAGTATGAGCACAGACACAGAGGGGGAGAGGAAAATACACATTTTCTACAAGAGCCCCTTGATACAAGGAGGGATTTGTAAAAATGTCTAAACCTCAAATGTAGAATTTTCCAAATTGAATTTTCAGTTAATTACAAAGTGGAAAGGAAAGATTGGAGGGAGGGAGATCATATACCCAGTATAGGCTACTTATATTAGATGCCTTTGTGTTGAGAGTCATCAGCATGTCGTTCTGAAGAATCTGTGTACCACAACTCTACAACACAGTATTTCTTTTTTTTAGTTGGGATGGATGAGAATTATGTAATGCATCTCATTTATTTATTCATTAATTCATTCATTCAAAATGCAACCCAATGCAAAACAGTAAATATTAAACTTATTAACACTATCACTGTCTCAATAAACAATTCAACAAACACAAGATAATATTAGGACACTGCACATTATTAGACACAACAGAAAATAGAGACAGCCATTAAAAGTTTAAACTGACTTTCAGTCAGATTCAGTCAAAATGTTATCAGAATTCAGCTTTCATGTGTCTGTAATTGAAACATTTCAAGCACTGTACAAGAAACCATCTGCAAGGATAAAAATGAATGGCGATTTGTTAAATTTATTCATCCCACAACGAGGAACCAGACAAGGCTGCTGTGCCTCACCACTCTTTCCTGTTTACCGAACCATCGAGCCGATGGAGCTGGCACAATGTCAATATCAAGGGGATAGGCGTGTTATCGGGGGAACAACAATTGGCTCTATTTGCTGATGACGTATTGATATATCCAACACAGCCTACACAGTAAACTCCCAAAACCGCTGATCCTTCTAGAAAAATATGGGGCATTCTCAGGTTACAAGATTAATATACAGAAAACTAAGGTAATCACATTTAATTACAACCCATCCAGCCATATTAGAGTAAAATATAATTTGAAATTGGATGCAGAATCAATCTGGTACCTGAGTTTCAACCTAAAGACATCTCAAAATGATTTGACCTTAACTATGGTGCAATGAATGCAAAGATAAAAATGTAATGGATTTTTTGAATCTGAGTTCAGAAAAGAGTCAATTGAAATTAATTTTTTGCCATGAATGCAATATCTTTTTTAGACTCTCCCAGTGAACATACAGTGTATGGAGTGGGACAGGTTGATATCCAGGTACTAATTGTGGGGAAAAAGCCAGGATCAGGTATAAAACTTTGCAATTAAGAGAGGAATGCCGTGGCATGGGCCTCCTCTACTCACAGTACTAGAATACTACCGTGCAGCACAGTTAAGGTTAATTTGCTTGTGTGTACCAACATACTCGGCAAAATGGAAAGAAATTAAAAGAAGGGGTACCGTTAGCAGTGATGCTAGCAGACACTGAATTACAAAGTAAGATGATAAAGAAAGATGAATACATTATTGAAAACTTGGCAAGAGAAATTAAAATTACGTTGACTAGGTGAGTCATCTAAACTGTTAGGATGGTGTGCTTACGATACCAAATTTATTCCAAAAAGATGTGATGATAGAAAAATGGACCACAAAGGGCACATTGATTATTTTATTTGTTGACAGTGGGATATTACAGAGTTTTTCTGAGTTGTGCATGATTTTGACCAGAAGATGGGTGCAGCTTTAGAGACGAGACATCGGAATCATGAAAATACTGACAACTACTGTCAGCATTCACTGTCAACATCCAAATCCACAACCTGTAATAAGATTATCTCCAGAATGTATAATAGCATTCTCCAGTCTAAGTCTGAATATACGTTGCATATGAATGAGAAGGATGGAAAGGATGGAGGGCTGGAGCAGAATATGTCAAGCACAAGCGAATTCAACTAGTTTAACGACATGGGGAGAATTCTGTTGAAAAATATTGTAAGGTTTTTAATTACGCCCTTGCAAAAACAACATCAGTGGAGGAGGTGGTAGATGTTGGACACTGTGTGGGATAGATGATGCAAATCATTTCCATATTTTCTGGAATTGCCAGGTATTTGTGCCTTATTGGAAGGAAATTCATAAAACTATTGATAACATATTTGGATTCTGCAGTCCTTTTTGATGTTACACATCTCATTTGAAGGGTGTAATATCAGCGATAAGAAACTGATAGGATTGCTTCTGGCAGCAAGTAAAAAAGGCTGTGGCTAAAGGCAGAGCTACTCACCTTGAATGAATGGATGAAACACATAAGGGTATGTGTATTGCAGCAATACTGATGCTATGCTTTTCCAAATTTAAAAAAAAAAAAAAAAGATTATAAAAGAATGAAATCGTATCAATAAAAGTGTCGAAAAAACTAGAGTATGTGCAGGACCTGCAAAATCCAAGCAGAGCTCTGAAGTGCTTCTTTAAAAACAACTATTTGCGTTCAAAAAACAGCCTGGAGTCAAGGAATCATGTTGATTGTGTGGGCTCTTCTTCAGACAGCTGTCTTATCAGCATTTTCAGCCTAGTGTTAGATAATGATTTGTTTAATGAAGCAAATTTAGGCACCGCATTTAAGTCAATGAATTTGTCAGATTTGTCATGTAAGACCTGCCCGGTCTCAGCCCTGTTCAAAGAGGGCGGTCCAAACTTTCAGTATGAAAAAATGAAAGTCGACACCCTCCAGACGAGGCTGTATAGATTTCTTTTCATAATGATTTCACGGAGAATGAGATTTCCCTTTGATCTCTTCCTGCCTGAGACAAGAACCGAGGCTCAACAGACTCAGCTGAAACAGAGAGAGGATCATGACACAACCAAAAAGCTGCAGAGTTTTGCACCAGCAGGTGTTGTCAGGCCACAGTTAATTGTGAATGGAGCATCTCCAGGCTCTCTCTTTTTATTTTAGCAGCACAGTCTTTTCCTATGGGAAAGAGAACTGCTCTCACTGACAAATACTGATTGGCATAAGTGCATACAGGTATAATTTGACTCCTGTCGCAGGGCGGATTTCCTCCTCACTGGGCACACCGGCTTTGATGAAAATGTCGGCCGAGACCCACGCAGGTTCTTTTTTTTTTATTGCTAGAATATTCTCTTCTTTTGGCAGCATTAATCTGCAGAAGGTAAGAGGGAAAGGGCAGGAGAGAATTGGAGCCAGCAAAATAAAAGGGGGGGGGGGGGCAGGAGAAGGACGAGAGGGATGGATTTTGGCAGTGGACTTCCCTGGAGACAGGTGCAGTCTGTCACTGCTGCCTTCTCTTTAGTCTCTCTCCCTCTCTGTCTCCCTCTCTCTCTCTCATTTTGCTTTCTTTCATACTTGCTTTCATGAAAAGTTCATGACCGTTTCTCTGTCTCCCTCACGCTCCTCATACCCTCTCTCCCTGCCTCTCTCCCTCTCTCTCTCTCTCTCTCTCTCTCTACATTACACTTTTAGCCCAATCAATCCACTTAGAGACAGACTTTCAGAGAGGATGTAACAGAGGAGATGTGGGGTGAGGTGGAAGGGGAGGAGAGAAGAGGCTGAGGTTGGGATGGGAGAGTAAATGCTTAGAGGTGGGAGGGAAGATTCGGGGAAGAGAAAAAAAAGATTATGTTATGAAAGGAAGGGGCGTGTGGTGAAAAAAAGGCAGACAGGAAGTGAAAAATATGATCTTGAATTAATGCCATTGATCATTTTCCTGTCTTTGTTTTTTAAGTACCTCAGCTTTTGCAGAGTGATTTCTAGAGACCAATGAAGTTTAGGTGCCCTTCACTCTGCCTTTCACTACTTGCCCTTGACATACAGTAGTAAAAAAAAGAAAAAGAAAACAGGAAAGCCAATGCGTGTGTGTATGTGTGTGTGTTGCAGCCAGCCAAATATACTAGTGGATAGCAAATTGTGGCCGCATTGTGCTGGACGGGGAGACAATGAAGGAAATGAAAGTGTGTATGAGCGACAGAGGAAGAGAAGGAGGGAGTGATAAAGAGAGAGGGGCATGTGTGTTGGATAGCTGGAGGGAGTGATGTGCTGACAGGACAGGCAGAGAAGGAGAGGACACTGGTGTCATCCCATCTTTTTTTTTTGTCATCTGCTGTGTTGGTCTTTCGCTGTGTCACATTCAGCACGTGGCAGAGCGTAACAACAACACATGGGGGGCACATGCAAGTATAGACAAATAAATAAACACTCCTTACACACATGTAATCCTGCACAAAACAGTACAGGTGAGTGTTAAGGGTGTTTTTCCCTCTCTCTTTGTCTCTGACATGCAGGGACAAACTCATTCACACACATAAATTGCAGCAGCAGTGACATGCTGCTGATGTTGGAGTGGAGTCAGTTAGCTAGAGAACAGTCTAGAAGCATCATTCTCATCTAAATTATTCACATACTCTCCACTGGCTGCATTACAATGCTGAGACCGTGCACGCTGGTGTGTGCACGGATAGAGCGATGGCAAGAGAGAGAAGAGGGGGCACATTAGACCATCTATGTTTGTGTATCTAATGCATACTGTGTGTGTGTGTGTGTGTGTGTGTGTGTGTGTGTGTGTGTGTGTGTGTGTGTGTGTGTTTGAGTGCACTGTAATATGATGTCTTCACAGTGCAACTGAGGTTGTGTCAGAGTGTGCACTTAGAGAGAGACGTAAACTGTGTGTGTGTGTGTGTGTGTGTGTGTGTGTCTAATATGCAGCACTTATCATATGATGGGTTGATGATGGGTATGAGGCGGTGTAATGCATTCCTTCGGTCAAGACCTCAGCTTACACACTTGATCTGAAATATGACACTGTTTACCAAACAGGAAGTTAATGATTATTAAAAACTCACCAGGTCGTCACCAGGTAGATAAAATCTGTGTTGCTACCTTGACAAATATTTGCTGTTACCACCATAGCTGCGCTCATTTTCATATGTCAGACATGATTAAATATTAACTCTGTGAAGCATACTGTATTATTTATTATAGTCTTGCCTGTTAACATGAGAACGTAGAAATTTATAAATAAAATAAATAAAAAAATCTTCTGGCTCAGATCAATCTGCTTTCACCTAAGTTTTGGCTAATGTGTCATGTTCAATGTTAAAACAAGTCGTCACACATGTTACACATATTATGGAAATTGTAAAAGCACAAAGCACCAACTCTATTGAAATGGTTCTTGAATCAGAAAAAAAGCTGTACTCAAGTTTTGCACGTAGCACTATTAGGACGTCTCTGCATAAATAGACTGTAGCTTGTGACAGGTGGTGAGACTAGAAGCAAAGTGGTTCACACTCAAAATACATTAAGAGTACTCCAGTGAGTTAGTGCTTTTATAATGTTGGGGGACTTGCAAGAGACAGAATAATACAGTCAGGTCTTAATCGGCGCAGCTACCAATAAAGATACCCTGACTTCTAGTAGTATGGGTCAAGCTGCAAAATCACTACATACTATATCTCACATAATGCAACTCAATTACATTTTTAGTTATGCTGCATTTACATGGTGGCAGAAGGTAAGGTAAACATCCTGATATTCCAGTTTTCTCATTATTCCAAGAGTCTTACACCCACTGCTCGCCTTGTAGTCATGTCATTTGGATTACCCTACAATATCCGCCTCTGCTCTATTAAGCATTTAAACAGTGTATAAATCCTTTTAACTGAGCTGAATGGATTATGTTTATGTCAATACTGAATTTTATTTAAATGTACCTGCAAGTGATGGTGGTTTAGCAGCCATTTTACCAACTGTTTGTTGATGCTTCTGTATTTCTTTACCAAATATTGTAGCTGCTGGGAATTCTAAATAGCTCAGATTAGGGTTTACCACTCAGAGGCTGATGTGAACAGTTTTCTGATACAGCTGCTTGTAAATGCTGTATGAACAACATGATGTTAGATTGGACACTACTGCGTCCATGTTCCTCAGTTTGTATTGCAGGCATTCTGCTAAATGTGCTAGACTCCAAATCCAAGCCAAGTGTGTTTCTAAAAATGTACAAAGCTCCTTTAGAGGCACAGAAGATGTTTTACAACTATATTCACAGACTCGTTTGCAAAGAAATAACAAGCAAACTTTTGGCCTAGTGCCTTCTTCAGGGAGCAGTCAGCAGCATTCAGCATCTAATCTCTCCTCTCTCTGTGTCCCCACAGCAACGGCCAGTCCAACAGTCTCTGGCCTCCTCCCTGTGTCGGGAGTCCCACTGGAAGTGCCTCCTCCTGACCCTCCTAATGTACGGCTGCTTTGCAACACTCGCCTGGTGCGCTCTCTGTCGGGTCCCCGTTCTCGGCTCCTCCTCCATACCTCTTGGGGCTGATGACGATGCCACCTCAGCGGCCTACTATAACGACATCCTGCACCTGGAAAGTCCGTGCTCTAGTGGCTACGTCTACATCCCCCTGGCCTTCCTGGCTATGCTTTATGTGGTTTACCTGGTGGAGTGTTGGCATTGCTTCTCCAAGACAGCCATGTTGGCTCATGCTGAATTCCAGGTATCTGTCATAGCCAGTTTTAGCATTGAATTCAGCTATGAGCAAGGTAGTCTAATAGCTTGAAAAAACAAGTAAACCCAAAACTCAACAGACTGTGGAGTCCACTGCTGCAGTAGCACTCTAGCAATAGATCTATGACCTTGAGCCAGACACTATCTGTTTACTCATTGGATCTTGTTGTATGATAGTGTCAGCAAAATGAAAAAAAATAAAGAACATAAGTAAATAAAATGGTGTCATATTAAATGTCAGTGCTGACAGTTGCAGTGCAGAGAAAATAAAGGATAATTAGAACCCCTAAACAGTCTGTTTAATGCAATAGAGTCAAAAATCTTCAGTGTTTTACTCTAAATTTTCTACTTGAGTGTGGGAAAAAATAAAACTTGCCCACTCATATGGAAATAAGCTGACCTGAGACTATCAGTCGATCTTTTGTCCACTCTGATCGGTTCTGTCTATTATCAGGAATTCCAGGAGCACATTGCTTCGAAAGAACAGTGCTCACTGTTCATCTGCCACTGCCAAAAACAAAAACATTTTTTATGTCAGTCTGGACTGTCAAGGGCACAAATCATATAGTGAAGCCAACATTAAATAGAGTGTAAAAAGCAAATCATAACACCATAAACAAACCTTGGCACGTCCTGTTTTTGCACCAGATTACACAAATTTAACTATGCTTGATTCAAACAATAGGACCTTAATTGTTTGTTTCTCCTGGCACTGCAATTGCAAAAACTGCTCAGGCAGTGTTACTTCTTCATATTTTAGATTGTTCACCCTCATTTTTTAAAAAGTTTGTTTGGGAGGAAATCTTTACAAAAATGCTGATGGAAAACATGTTTTTCAAAAGATTAGAGTCAGTTGTGGGAAGTTTGGCAATTTCTTTCATTATTTTAAATCTGGCAATTAAGAGATTTTTATTATTCATTCACACCTTTGACACAGGAAGTGTACGAGCGTGTGCAGAGACTTCAGCAGGCCACACCCTGTATTTGGTGGAAGGCCATCAGCTACCACTATGTGAGGAGGACGAGACAGGTGACAAGATACCGCAACGGAGATGCATACACAACCACACAGGTGAGGGGAACTCCTCCTAACACACACACTAATACTTTCTCTCACTTGCTCTCTTTTCTCTTTAATAGCTGCACTGTTCAACCTTGAGTTATGATTTTGAAAACGTTTATAATAACTGCTATGCATATCTTAATTTCTCCTGTAGCGGGGCTGTGTGCAGTAAGAAAAATATCATTCTCTTTAGTTATCAGGCTTTATTGCTGCTGATACGTATATGAACATTAAAATGTCTTCCCAATAACTTAAACCTTCTTTTCTTCAACCGCCCATCCGTTCTCCTACCTCCTCTCCCTTTTTATCACTCCCTTTCCCTCCATCCATGCCCTGCTCCCTCCTTCCTCAGGTCTACCATGAGCGGGTGAACACTCATGCCTCCAGTTCAGAGTTTGACTACGCCCGTTATGGTGTCAAAGACGTATCAAAGGAGCTGCTGGACCTTCAACTGCACCCTGCTGTTCGCCTCCGTTTCACCAAGTGTTTCAGGTTAGACCCCCAATACAATAAATCAAAAATTTGGTGTTAAGATTATTATTCTGGGGGATAAACAAGGTATTAACAGATTTTTTTGCTCTTTAGCTTCTCTAGCGCACGTGCTGAAGCTGCCTACCTCACCCAGGTAATATCTGGTAAAAGACATCATATTTAATTCTACTCTGTTCTTATGAGGGCTGCAACTACTCATTATGTTCATTTTATCAAAGTAATCAGTTGGTTATTTGCCAATAAAATGTGGTAACATAAGGACAGAATTCAAGGTGTGACCTGTTATAATAATAATCTTTATTTATAGAGCACTTTTCCAAACCCATGTTACAAAGTTTTTCACATAATGCAACAATTTCAAAACAAGCAGATCATAAAAACAATTTCCCATACAGTAATAAGCAAGTCAAATAAATCACAAACCAATCACAGCGTTGGCAGCAAAAGAGCAGGTCAAAATCAAGTAAAATCAGGAAAGCTCTCCAATAAAAGTATGTTTAAAGAGGAGATTTAAAAGAGGTCACTGATTCTGCTGACCTGATTTCCTCAGGCAGCACGTTACATAGCTCCGGGGCTCTGACTGCAAGCGCTCTGTGACCTCTAGTTTTCAGCGACGCCACGGGAACAGATCAAATACCTCTGCCTAAGGATCTCAGACTAAAATAATGGCTCATATGCATCTAAAAGGTCATCTACATTGCAAGTTAACAGAAAGATGTTAAAATCAATTCTTAAACATACTGAAGGCCAGTGCATGGAGGCTAAAACCGCCGTTATGTGGTCACTTGTCCTGGACCTGGTTAAAAACCTGGCGGCTGAGTTCTGTACAGTCTGCAGCCGATTAATACGTTTTTGGTTGGAAGGCATGTAAAATGGTTTCTGGTATCTAATTTGGAAATATTTCTAAAATGATAAAAACAACTTCATGAGTTTTGTGGTGCGCTGCTCAAAAATTAATTTAGTATTGCTTATAGTTTGGTTAGTAATTTCTGAAACATTTCTATTTAGAAGTCTTATCTTATTTCTATCAAGAGATCATCAACCAGCTCACCTTTTAATGTTTATAGCTGACAAAATTAAAGAGGCTTAGATATGCACTGGATGGCAGAATACATGATACTGTACTGAAAGACTAAAGCTAAAGCTGTATGTCCCAGGCATCCTCACCAGCTGATAATCCATGTAGAAGACGTGAAATAAAGAAACGGCACTGTCAACGCTGTGAACCCATAAACTAATGTTGTTGGTTAAAGATGTGCTCCTTGGCCTTCAAAGTAATGCCTGGTTACTGTTGGAGGTAGTAAGCTAGTTAGCCTGACATGCATCTTACCTTAGAGCATTCCTTACATGTTTAATCTTAGGTTTTTGGTTTCAGAGAGTTGCCATTCTTTCAATAAATTGATTATGACAGATTCTTACACCGGTAATACTGTCAGTTGCTTCTGTGCTAATTCTTACAAAGCTAATGTGTTGTAATCTTCTGTTATTCCAAGCGAGCGCGCTTCTTTGGGGAGAACGAGGGCCTTGACGATTACATGGAGGCCAGGGAGGGAATGCACCTGAAGAACGTGGACTTCCGTGAACACATCCTGGCATTCCCAGATCCTGCTCACCAGCCGTGGTTTTCAAGGCACAGGGTGTTCTGGCTAGCCTCAGCTTTTCTGCTGTCATGGCCGCTGCGGGTTGTGTCAGAATATCGCACAGCATATGTCCACTACCATGTGGAGAAGCTGTTCGGGGAGGACGAGGATACTGGCGGAGGAGGAGGTGGAGGAGGACCAGGTGGAGGCGGAAGAGGGGATGGGACTGAAGGTGGGACTGAGAATGGAATCCACCCGGGAGGACTTGCGATTGGAATTGGTCTGAACGGGACCAGCTACAGAGCCATCTCTCGGGTCAACACAGTGGACATGACAGAATTGGAATGGCACATCCGCTGTAACCAACAGATGGTCCCGAGCTACTCTGAAGCCCTCCTTATGGACTTGGACACAAGTGGGGGGACAAACCCCACCGTCTCTACACCCATCTCTGGGCCCCCAAGCACCACCCCTAACCAGGTGACCAACCCACCTCCTCTGGCTCTGCCTGTGGTGTTCAACTCAGCTTACCTCCTCCAGAGCTGCCCCCGATGCCGGAGGACAACATCGAGTTCCAGTCTTCCCTCCAGGCTAAGGGCCCCGATGGGAACCACTGCCCTCCTGAACGCTACTGTGGCAGGGATCAGGGCAGCCGGGCCAGGGGGTGGGGGTATGGGAGGGAGGTTGGTGCTCAGTCGGAGTGGATTCTCTCTAGGGAGACTGGGAGGACGCCAGAACAGCCTGTTTCATTCAAGAAGCATGGGGGGAGGGCTGGGAGGAGGTAGGGAAGATGGAGGAGGAAGTGCAGGAGGAGGAGGTGGGGGAGGAGGAGGAGGAGGTGGTGGAGGTGGGGGAGGCGGAGGAGGATTCCTTGGGTTAGGTTCAAGACAGGACAACGAGGAGACCAGAGGAGTGCTAGAAGGAGAAGGGGATGACGACGAGGAAGAGGAGCAGGAGGAGGAGGTGAGGAGAAGGGAAGACAGGGGAAGAGGAGGAACAGAGAGGGATGAAGAAGCAGAGCAAGACAGTGGAGGGGGAGGTGAGGGGAGGGAGGGTGAGAGGGATCGTCCTCCATCCTACCAGGACGCATTCTTCTTTCCTGTCCTCATTATACACGGAGAGGAGAGCTGCCATGCTGGAGACGACATGTGACAAACATGAAAATCAACACATTAAGAGGCTGAGGGAGATGAAAGAAGGTACCAAACAGAGAGAGAAGAGTGGATCACAGAGAAGGGGGGTGAGGGAAAATAAAATTTGATAGACCTGAAGAAAGAATGTAATGAGAACTGAATGAAGTTGAAAGGAAGGAGTTGGTTACAGCATACCAACTACAGAAACAGAAGATAGGATTCAGTGAAAACAAAGCATGAAAGGTAAGGATAGCTCTGTGATAGACAGAATGATCAAGGACAGAGGGAACAAGGAGAGAGAAGGAGAAGTGGAGTAGGAAGGGAAAGGGGAATGCACTGTAAGAGGGGAGGAAAAACAGAAAAGTCTACAGAGAGAGACAGCTACAGGGGATTTGACCAGATTCATTGCGTACTGTAAAAAATAGGCAGGAAACACTGGTGCAGAGGAGGATGAAAGCTGAAAGTGCAGGGACAAGATAAGATGGAGTCTGAGGAAATGAGGAAAGGCAAGAAAAGCCTTGCAATTTTGGACTTTTCTACACAGAGATTGTGTGAGAGGCGGTGACAGATCAGATACTTGGGAAGAATACAAAGACTGAAAAATTGTCTATTTCCAGATATATCTATGCAAGAATAGGAGTGGGAGGAGTAACAAGTCTAAAGATAGCAACTGGAGAGCAGTGGAGAGACTCCAAACCAGCTGAGTGGTAGTGGGTATTTTTTCCAAAAGAATCAGAGGTATGGCAAAAGGAGGTTTAGAAGGCTTGAAGGTTCAGTTTTGCTAAAATCAAAATACATAGAGACAAACTAAAAGTACAGCTTATTGAAAAAATAGAATTATTCAATATTTCAGGCAAGGGAGGAAACAGTGGAGATAACAAAGGATTGCAAAATGCACTGTAGAGAGAGGGAGAGAAACCATGACACGCTGTTGGAAAGGTAAATGTAAAAAAACACCAAAGGAGGAGAGTAGAAAATGCAAGAAGACAATAGACAAAGAAAAGAAGTAGAATACAAAATATACTGACCACAACAGACCAGATTACACTTAAACTTGTTTTCCATTTGACAGATAACACATACAGATTCTTAAAAGTCACAAAACGGAATAATCAAACGGATCAACTCAAGAGGAGGAGAAAACCAAGATACAGGGTTTGACACAGAGACAAAACACCCTCTGAGCAGCAACTCTGACTTTGAATCAAATCAGGAAATCTAAATAACACTCAAATAGTTTCCTTAGTAACATCATCAAATAGATCCCATGGACAGATTAGGTTTTTTTCTCAGGACCTTTTAAGATTGACTGTACAACCTCACACAATGCCTGACTAGCAACCATAACATTTTCAGTGCCGATGAAAGAGGAGAAACATTGATTTCCTCCATGTCTCTTCATGCCCTCTTACCCCTCACTTCCCCGCCACTCTCTATCCATTACTGATGTGGAACGGATAGAAAAAATTCCATAAAAAGGGGAGAGATTGCTTCCTCTGTTTTTCAGCCTTCCCCATTCCTCCTTTCTCATGCTCCCACCTACTCTCCCATCCATTTCGTCCCCTTGTCTGTGGTTCTTCTTCACGCCTCTCTGCACGGAAAACCATAACTTACAAGTGCAGAGGTGTAATCCTCAGCAACACATCTATTGCTTTTATTTAGAACACGAACACTGTAGCTTGGAGCGACATCCTTTTTTTGCAATTAGCACGTGTTGTGTTATATGTGAAGTGAGAGAGTCTTGTAGCAAAACAGGTTCACTGCATCTGTCATTACCTTCCCCTCCTCTCTTCCGCCATCACCTTCAGCTCATTCCTTCCCTCTTTTTAAAGTGGTGGATATGTGATAACACCACTCCCTGCTCCGGGAGATGCAGAGCTCAGATTTCATCTCTGCTTACTCCACATATCACATCTCCTCCAGGCTGAACTCTCTCCTCTTGGATTAGACTTTATAAACCAGATATTTCCCACTTATATGAAGTGTTTGACCTATCACTATTTCATGTCTACATATTTTTTGAAAGAAATAGAATGAGACTTGAGCAAATTCAATGTGTACCCTGATGAGTGGATTCACCCTGTGCATAGAGGAGCAAAAGATGTGGGCAAAATTGGCCTTTAAAGACACTGACTTCAGGCAGAGGCTGCTAATAAGGGTTGTGACTTTCATACCAATTAGAGTAAAGTGCTAATGACCACCAGTTATGCCTGTGTAGTTGTACTATAGTTTTAATTATTTGTACCCAAAGATAGGCCTGTGCAGTATGAAGAAAAAAACAAATAACCAGAAAACCCTCCTCCAATATCAATACACTATATAACACTGTATGTGTTTAAGCATGAAAATAACCTCTTTATCTCATTTATGTCCACAGTATTGGACTGCATGGGAAGTAAAACTTGAGCTATTTAGCTCAGCTGGCACTCTCATAATAAAAACAGATAGAAATTTGACCTTTGATTGCTTTGTATTTTTAGTGTAGGCAACATTTTACAATATAAAAATAAAACTCACGATATGATCAATAATGCCCAGCCCTGTGACTGTGCCATGCTGCTATCCCCTCCTCTTGAAGGATCATCTGCAAACAAGAAACAATGCTCTCTAAAACATCGCCTCACTATGAAATGTGTAAACGTTCGCTGGCATAGAGATGCATGTAACTTAATAATAGCTATTGTGCAGGGCCAACTAATAGCTATGGGGCAAATATGGCTACCATTGCAAAATGCAGTGCCAAAAAGCATTGATCCATGCTCAGTCAACACAAATTTAGATATTTTAGACATATCCAGACAAGGGTACGGACAACTATCCATAGGGATTAAGGTATGTTTTCAATGAAAATCAGCCCAGGGAGAGACAATTGGCACAGACAACACAACCATCAGTGCTTTGATGCGTATACTTTACAAAGCACACTAAACTTGCTACACTAGTAAGAAGCAGTTAGATGAACATTTCATAACCTTCCCTGCATAGTGCCCTTCAAAGCCACTTTGTTGGATGTTGGAGGGGTCTCCGTCGTTCTCTATCTGCTTACTTTGGACATGATACTGAAAAGCACACTGAAAGAATGAAGTTCAAGAGACATGAAGAGTTTCCTGAGAATGAAACAAAAATGATGCTTCACACACTTTTTGAATGACAGAGATAATGGACATGTTAATGAACACACACACACACACACACAGGCACACAAATATACAGCAAGCATCCAACCTGGATTCAGCAGTGACAGCAGGGAATGTCCTCTCAATGAAACTTTCTGTAAAGAAAAAGTAGAGCATGAGTGCTGACCTGGTTTGGCGTACGGGACACATGCACACACACACACACACACTGACACACATTCACATCCACTGATTCTGGCTGATGGATCTTTGGTAGCTTTGGGGGACATCAAGCTGAACTGGGCACAAGAAAACTAATGGACGAAATAATTAATGGAAGAAAACCGGCAGAGAAAATAAACAACAACAAGGACGAGTGTGTTTCTGTTTGACTGGAGAAGTGGAAAAGGATGAAAAAGAAAAAACAGCCACTGAAAAGGCAGAAAGAGTGAAAATGTGAGATGAAAAGACAATTATTTTTACAGCTGTTAATCATTATCTCAGTCTCTTGTGGATAAAATTGTCTCCATCAATGCCCCTTAACAAAAAAAGCACTAAAAAGCACTGAACACACCTCTGTGTTAATCTGGTTAAGATCATGTTGCTCTCACTAATTTTCAATCACACGAATTGTTATTTTGTTATTTGGCTTGGAAGATTTTGTTCAGTACTTGTTTTTGTTCATGTAGTCAGTTTGCCACTTAAATTTAAAATCACTAGTACTGAACTCCAATTTCAAATCTGACTGCTTTCACATTTCTATCTGTGTACTTTGGCACCACAAGTGACAAAACAAGAAAATACAATTCAGTCTGTAATTTGCTACTTTTATATCATCTGCATACTTGAGTAGACATTTTTTCAGGTTGTTTAAGTGATGTCTGAAATCTAAATGCCTTTGTAAGCTTCAGAAATTTTTCATGTCTTTGTTTTTTTTATTTTTTATTTCTTATTTCTGTGAAACAGACAATGCTCTTGGCTTCCCAGTGAGCTTGGGTCGATGAGCCTCCGGTTCTGAATTGCAGAAGGGTGCTTGGACCCAGTTATACTTGCTTGCAAGTCTGGTTTATTCATTTATTTATTTATTTTTAAACAGACAGGTGTATTTCATTCATATGTGTTGTTACTGAATATTTATATGGTGTTTTATTATCTCGGAGCGTGTCTAAAGTGTGTCCTCAGACGCTTCAGTTGTGCCAAGAGAACTTTGTGCCCATGATGTCTTACACAAAACCACACACACACATACAGTGGGGTCAAAAAAGTCTGAGACCACTTTCCGAAAGGTGATCCTAGATTTTTGCACCCCACTGTGGGCTTGCATGTTAAGTCACAGCAGTAAAGCAGCCATTATAACAGCTTATTTTAGACTAGAGTGACATTAATCCAGTACCCATAATCGCCCCACACATGCAGCGTCTTAACACACACACACACACACGCACATACTGAAAGCATGGAACTGTCCTGCTTTGTTGCCTTTTTGTCCAACGTTGCCAACTTTTTTGCTCAGGATTTCAGTTAATGCTGCATTCCTGTGTCAGTTCTCTTTCACACACAGACATTACCAACATTAACATGCCAAAGCAAAAAAAAAAAAAAGCAACACAGAAACAATGCCTGTTTTTACACACATGCGCATAGACATGAGCAGCTGGTACAGGTTGGTGGCACCAGGTCCACACAGCATGCGATAGTATGATCTGTGCTGGTGGAAT
Organism: Seriola dumerili; assembly: GCF_002260705.1. NCBI lineage: Eukaryota > Metazoa > Chordata > Actinopteri > Carangiformes > Carangidae > Seriola > Seriola dumerili. The sequence goes on along the minus strand of NW_019174564.1, from coordinate 52,384 downwards.
GTGCTGCTGCATCAAACATTTACATGAGCTGATGAAAGGGTGGATTTACTCAGGAGCAAAAATCATTGATACCTATCAAGGGATCGTTATTGGCAAAATGCACAGTTTTGTCTGTTATAATGATCATTTTGTACGTCGACTGAATGACTGAGGTGCAGTTCATGTGTAAATCCACCCCGGTGCGTGGCGAATACATTGTGTTAGGTTTGGTTATACCTGGAAAAAACATGTTCTTGTCCACTAGGTGGCAGCAAAGCCCAATATATTGTGACAGTACAGACGTGTGGCGCTGTATTTAAAGGTTGAACTGACAGTGAATCAGACAGGGTAAGAAACGGCTGCTGTCCTGCTCTCTGTGGGTTGAGACTTGAGTATGTTCCACATCTGCACACAGTCAGTGATGTCAAACCAGGTGATTTGTCTTTGGCAGCTGATAAAAAGCACCTGCTGTGACATCACTAGCTAACATCTGGCTTAAAGTGCAACATACGCAAAAGTTTGAACTCACACGAGTGGTGACGTCTGACGTGATTGTGCATTTATCCTCTAAGCCTCCACTGATCTTATAATTTTCCTTTCACTGTGACTGAATGTGTTGCGAAGCACTATTGTCCATATCCCTGCTTTCTGGCTGGACTTGTATATGTTGCTCAGCAGCTTTCTGAACTTATAACCACAAGCAATGGGAGCCTCAGTCATTCAAATGACGGCACTGTTATAAAGATAAAGGCAATTCGCATTTTGTGACTGAGCCTCCATTTCTACTGCATAACTCATAGTCTGGTTGTGTTGCTCTATATGACACAAACTACAAATAAAATGATAGAGAGGAAGGTGGTTTGGTTTTCTATTTCAAAAAGACCACTCTAATATACACATCTGTTTTCTTGTGCCCAAAGTTAGCCCATATACAGTTTTTTTGTTTTTTAGTGGGCACAAAATTCTGCTCTTGTTTTCCACATTTTTATCCACATCATCACTTGACTATCTTATAAAATGCTCTAGCAATTATGACTGTGTTACTGTCTCTCTTGTGGTCATGGGATGAGTCGAGTAGTCATACCAAGTTTGTCCAACACTGTAAAAAAAAAAAAAAAACAACAAAAAAAAGAAAACATGTCTAGAATTGGTTTGACTTGAAATCACATGAATTCCAGCTGCATTTTCAGTTGTATATTTCCAGAAACACTTTGTTAGTCTAATGTGAATACTATAAACTATCAGGTAACAAATAGAAAAACAGGATCCATTGACTATATTTCACACTGTTCCTGTAGCTGTTGACGTTGAGCTACTGCACTTTCCACAGATCATGCTTACATATATTTATATTAAGAAAAAATGGATCAAAACCAGAATTCAGGGTATTCCTTTGACGACTGACCTCAGACACTTTAATGTGAATTTTTTCCCTCAGAACTGAAAATAGCAGCCAATATTACTGTCTGTTCTCCTCCACAGACACATGTTCGCTGTTCTTTCTATAATGAATTATAGCAATTTTCCATTGTGCAAAAACTGTATTGTACCTCTACTGAGCCTTGTGTCTGTGTGATACAGTATCAGCACCCTTTGTTTTTGCACTGGAATAATGAGCAGCTGTGTGTTGCATATCCCACCACCTTTAGGTCGTGGTCTATTGTCCTGAAGTGGACACAATAGAAAATAGTACCAAAATGATGATTGTATGTAAAAACTCAAATGCTAATAATCACATCAGTATCACATGACTATAATGTGTCAATACAATTTTGTGTCTGGGTCAAGGCTAATTTCACGATCAGGGTCAGATTATATTTGTTGTCCACTATGCGAATGTGGTCATTATTAGTTTTAGAGATGCAGTAACTACTCAAGTAACACCTGTCATAAACATTTACTGTCAGCTGATTGTTAGCTGAGTGTCACCATTGGGTAGCTCTCTCAGTTCCAACCAATGATCATGTTCACGAGACGTTTCAGGATGTTCGTTTTATTTCTTGCTGAATATTTAATGCCGCTGGATTACTTGTGAGCTGTCGAACAAATGAATTGTTACCACGATGTAGTTGTTATGTACATGCAGCCTCTATGGAGTTAAAACAATAATGTCACATACAATGCATTATTGTCTTACACAGTGATGTGTAAAGCCAGGAATGGGCTTTCTGTTCAAGCACCGTCAAGCAAAATGTCCTCAGTATTTAAGATAATTAATATGTAACTGATAATAAGATTGTCAGTATCACACCAGATTATAGCTGTTGTCACTGGCCTGTTTAAAATAATCTAATTATATAATTTGACAGTGAAGGTAATGGAGCTGGTGGCAATAACGTTGTTAACTGATGCGATCCTGGCGATGATGATGACAATTAATTATCATGGAAGATACAAATAAAGTCAATCTGCTTGGGATACCAGGGTTTGGTCTTGTGGGATTTTTAACCCAATAATACCTTTAAAATTATAAAGATATTTTTGGGTATAATCATACTCTGTTGTAATTCTTGTAATAGATATCCTTTTGGGATAAATCCGACCTCTCCAGCTTTGCTAAAAGCCTTTATTGTTGCTATTGTTTATTAGAAAACTCAGCGTAGACAGCGGCACCAGAGGGACCTTTCCACAGATTGAAAAACGACCCTAGTGATATCACCTCGGCCTGGATTTGGAGACTGGGAATTATAGCCGGAAAGCCTGCATTACAGAGTGATGAAGAACATGGTATTTACTGTACGAGGCAGGCTTATTTAACCATTCATTATTTAATTTTTCCTGTTAGGTGATAATGTCCTCTATAATGTTACTTTATTATCCATGTGACTTAGAACATATCTGTCGGAGTGTATCTAACAGCACTTTTCCTATAGTCATTTCAGTCAGGATACGCTTCATTCTGAGTCAACAAATAAACTTTTAACAAATGTAAAACGAGAGGAAAAGTGAGAGTCTTTGGCGATTAGACTCCATCATGATGTCATCAAATTTGAAAAGGGGGTGAAGCTGTGTTTATAGTATATAAAGTATAGGAAACCCCCCTCTAGATACTGGTGGTGGTGGAGGGATCTGGATGTGATGAGGATTCTGATGAGCTCCACCTGGTACTGGATATGAGGACTGGAGGGGGACAGGGTAGAGGAGGGTCACAGCAACACGCACTGACATGACATTTGTATGTCTATGTTGAATTTAGAACATTTTAGATGAAGCCAACATTATCTTGGTTTTAATTTCTTCATGCTAGACACCAAAAGTCATTATGTCCGAACCTCTGTTGCATTGATTTTACCCCTCCTGTCTGAATATGTCTCTTGTAAGTTGACCAGCTTTATATTAAATCAATGGAGTGCTTCTTTTTAAAAAACAATGTAAATGTATTTAATAATGTTCTGTTAAGCAGCAGGAAATATGTTTTTGAGCAGGTTGAAATGTGGGTTTTGGTTCAAGTCTGAGAAGCTGGCCTCAGTCTGTTTCAAGAATTAATCAGGATTATTGAGGACTACAACCTTTCTCAGTCTATTAAGTTCATCTGCTACATAATAGATCATTTGAAAGGTTGGTATATTTGTGTTATTAATGATCCTGGCCCAGTAGTGTGTAATCAGTGTGTCCTTGTGTTGGTAATTCTGAGTGTCTCATCAATCTCAGGTTGGTCTGCTCCACATACAATATACATAAAAGTTATTAAAATGTCTGCTCATTCACAGGCTGAGTATAACAGGCTACAATACATATTGTTAATGCTTATGTGGCATGTCTGTAGTTACGTTCTCTGGATGGGCTTTGTCCTGTATATGTGTGTTTAGGGATTGTGTCTTCCCACACATGCTTCTCTGTAGTTGATTGTCCCCTTCATCATCTTCACAGAAGTACTCACAATACTGAGAACAGTAACTTGGGAGGGAGCCGAGTTCAAAGCAGCCTTCTGCATTATTTTTAGTATTTAAAGAATCTCTGGTGCGTGTTTGTCTCTGATTCGCATTCTGTAGTTATTGACAACAAAGTACTCCCAACAAAAGCTCATATCAACTTAGTTATGTAGGGAGTCAGGAAGAAGAACATTTCACTAGCTGGTCCCATGGGACTATACCTACAATTTACACTTTTCATATTTTGATCTCTTTTCTCCTATAAATAATCAAACAATAAAATCCGTGTTGTGTTTTGACATTAGGACTTGAGCCCTGGATCAATAGACATCTAGACATGAAGCACTTCTATCTTGACATCCTCTGTGAACCAAACTTCACTTTGAATTTGTCTCTGCTATATACAGGAGTGCTGTTGCATGAGTTGGAAGCGTTTGCATCTGATCTCACAGTGCATGCAGGCAGGTTGGACACTAGAGGACAGCAGAGTGTTTGCGTCATAGTACTGCTTGTTTCCTGGATTAAAAAGAAACCCACTGCACATTCATAGATTCTGAATTTTTCATAGACAGGGAAAAAGATGTGCTTTTAATAATTTGAAAGTAATTTATTGAATTTCTTTGGTTATGGATCAGACAAATAAATATCAGACTAATTATGATTTCAGAAAGAATACCTTTATATTTCTTGTACTATGAAGCCGTTAATTATATTCTAGAAGTAAAGTATGTTTTTTTTTGAGTTTCCCTGCCAACTTAATTGGATTGATATGTTTCCATGCCACAGCTGGATTAGAGGCTTATAATGAGTCTGCCTGTACAGTGTCTAATCAGTAACCTGAGTCAACTGCTAAATTAAATATGAAGTCATTCATTGGATCAGAATATCACCACAGCAGGATCCCTGATTGGTTACAACAATGTTAGAAGTGTCTTCCTGCCATCCAACATGGCAACACCATAAAAAGCCTCACGTCCTCACTTTGTATAGCTGTATTGGCACTGGTATCAGTGTCTGTTTGTGGGCGCTATCAGCGGCTGGTGTTGACAGTCTTCCTGATCCTTGATGTTTCTCCACACATCTGGCTTTGTTATCTCTGCCTCGCTGAGCTCCTGGCTGCACCTGCGGCTGCTTGCCCAGCTTCAGCTCCCAGATGGAGCGGAACAGTGGGGGGAGAAACGGAGGAAACCCATTCACTGTTGGAAACAGGTGGAGGTAAAGGCTCCTGCTGGGGATTGGATATAGTCAAACACAGGATGCTAGTGAAGAAAAGCAGCATTTCCACACAGCTCTACTGATTTATTGTAATTTTCTGGTACTCTGTAGCAACCTGTCCCCTCCTGTAAAATGTTAAATTACCCGGAGTAGCTCAGGGAAAAATTGACATTATAATTAAACTTGAAACAGTATGGATGAGTGACTGAGCAGGACTCTACTACGCATTATAGTCTTTTGTTTTTGCAAGCTTGGACTCCTCTGACCACTTGATGGTGCAGTAGCTCTACGGCTTTAAACAAAAACCTTTGTTTAAATCAAACCTCAGACAAAAACAAGAAAACCACCCGAGCTCCACATCAAGGCTTCAGCTCTCGATTTCTCAGAAACACCCAAAAGACAAAACGGATTAGGAGACGTTTGGAAAAGTTTATTTGAATAAAGCTCACTTATAATTAGTCGAATTAAGCCCCATTTTACAGGCCTGGATCCATAACAGTACTCAGTGAGTAAGGGAAAAAAGTGTGTGTGAATATGCATGTGTGTCAAAATCTCACCTACTGTATCCTCTGTGAATAATGTAATTTATAGACTTTGACAGGGGGGATCAGAATATATGTCTGAAATTTATAGTGCAGAGCCTGAGAGGGTAAATGGGAATTAGTTGCATTAAATCTCTCAGTGGTAAATGTTCAGCAGAGCATTTATAGTTTGGGGAATGTTCTTCAATTTTCGAATTTGGTGAAAAAGGTAACTGACAGGAATGGATCCTGAATTTAATACCATGTTGAAAATACTTTGAGCTGCTTTTCAGACTCATTCAGTTTTGTGTTAGGCTACTTTTTACCTTCCCCAGAACTTTTTCCCCATCCTCCTCAGCACAAAAAGCATTCAAAGCGCTTCGCAAGGTAGCTGTGAAATTAGTATGGAGTCACAGAACAGCAGTCAATTCTGGAAAGAGGAGAGAGACGAGGGAAGGAAATGGAGAGGAAAAAAAGGGGTTGGATGGAGAATTGTACTTTTAGCTTCACACACACAAACACAGTGGCGGCAGCAGCCTGCTGTGGAATCTCTTGCTGAGTGGGGCTGAAGTCAGTGGAGCGAAGGATGAAGTGGAAGGAAGGAGGGAAGCACTGAGAAAAGAAAGAGTGAAAAACTGAGGAATACATAACAAGTCTGAAGTGACATAACTAGACGTGCTCAGGCTCGCCCCAAAATAACACACTGATCTCTACCTCCTTTTTCTCCCATCTGTCTGTTGCTATATTTTGCTCCTTTGGTTTGCTTACTAGAAGCTTTTTTTTAATCACCCCCACCTCACCCCCCTTCCCGTTTTGTCCACCTTGCATCCTCTGACTGTTTCTTTACCTTTTTGTTTATCCTTTACTTACTCTCCTATCCCTCATAAAAATCATATTTTCATTCCATTGAATCAAAGGCATTCATGCAGTTGCCTTCATCTTCAATCTTTGCAGTGGTACTCCCCCCCAACCCAAATTCTCTCCTTTCCCCCTCCATCCTCTGCTCTACATTCCTCCTGCAATCCCTCCACCCCCACCCCCGGTCTACCTCTCCTCTCTGTCTAATAATAGCCTTAATGTGTTATGAGTATGCAGTCTGTCTTGCTCGCAGCAGCTCCGCACTCTCCTCTCAACCCCTCCCTGCTTCTCTCTCTCTCTCTTCCACCTTTTTCACTCCCGCCACTAGTATGGCGTCTTTCTCGCCTCCATTCCATCTCCTGCTTTCCTTTCTCTCATTTCACCTTGCCGTCTCTTTCCATATGCTCTTTTGTCCTAGCTGTTGGTGTTATCTCACCTGTTTTTCCTTCGTTTCCTCCCCCTTCCTTCACCCCGTTTTCCTCCCATTCCTCTCATTTCTGAAGGCTGCACAGACATGGTGTGAACATGTGGTCCTCTTCTTCACCCCTCCCACTCTTTGGCATCTTTTGTCTCTTTCACCCTTTCCTGATTCCTCTTCTCCCCTTCTCGGCTCACTCTCTTGTTTGCCTAGGCCGGCTCTTTTCGCCTTGTGAATATGTGGTCCTCAGCACCCCACTGGACTTCTATCACTCTTGTTTCTCTGTGTGTCATCTTGTCTCTATCGCACACACCTCCCCTCCATGTGTATCTTTCCCCCTCCCTTTCTTTTGTGTTTTTCTGCAGGAGTGTGTACCATGCAGGTTGTTTGCCTTTACCTTTTATTCCCTCACTCATTCTTGCTGTCTCTCTTTCACTCTCTCAAAACTTTGCGAGCTTGTCTCATTATATTTCTGCTCTATTTGTGTCCATGTATGTATCTGCTGATGTGTGCATTCTTGTTTAGAAGTGTGTGTGCGTGCAAGTGTGTGTGAACACTTACCTTGCTAACTTGCCCGTCTGGTTTGATGTTTCCAAAAAGTCCTACCACCACACAACACAGACAAATGTGTGCACACGCACACGCACACGCACACACACACACACACACACACACACACACACACACACACACACACACACAAATGGAGACACACAGATGAAAGCAGAAATATTTCGTGGTTAAATTCCCACTGTTACCGTGTGAACCTCATTACTGCACCCAGGTACAATATAAAAGAACAGAGCAGACCCAGAACAACAGAAAGGAGTGTGTGTGTGTGTGTCCCTTTTCACACAGTTAGACAGACAAACCGACGGACATATTATCAAAAGACATACTGTATATTTATAACTTAAATGAAATCACAATATAACTTTGTTGGGGATATGTTTTTCTGTTTGTAAAGCCCATTTCCAAACTACATTAAAACTTGTGTACTGCCAAGAAGCTCTCCGTAGACAGTCAGTGACTCAAATTGTTCACCTCTGAATGTATATGGGGGTCCAAGGAATTTCATGTGAGGGAGACTAGCTGACTTTAGCTTGTTCAATATTGTCTTATAAAGGTGCATTTACAACCCGCAATACTTGAACTGGTCTTGTTATATCCCAAAGGTATGGTCATCACTTTAGTCAAGTCTTGTTGGTATCACAGCTGAGATGGGCAGTCAATCAATCAGCAAAATATGGTTGAAGTGAAACTTGATTGGATGTCTACTTTGCGTACGATGTGTCGTCTCATGATATAGTCATTTACTAGGCCTGACCGGGATTCAGAGTTAACAAATGAGTGTAGTTCAAAAATTAGAATTGCTCATTTGGATGCTGTCGAAACAATGGTTATATATGATATATGATGTAATTTGCATATTCAAACAAAAAAGCAAAAGAACTATTTGGCCAAAATGCATTAGTAGTAGTTTCTGAAATCTTTCTTGTTTAGCATGAGACTAAAACCCAACCTAAACTACATCAATTCATACATGGTATTCTTTGTACTTATATATATATATAAATATATATATAAATTATCTCCTGTGTGACGGTAACCCTTTCAAATGGGGCGGAATATTTCAATTGCCACGCCCACTTGTGCGTGCGTGCGTGTTAGACGAGCTGTGCACACCTGGAAACGTTTCTCTAATTAAGTACTGCTTCACCTGCTGCTCCCGCTGCCGCCGCCGTCGCCGTTTATATGAAAAATAATAGGATAGCTTGTCTATGAAAAGTTTGATTAGGTCACTTCAAATCGTCTTTGGCTCTTTGGAAGATATAATTAGGTTTTCTTTTTTGTTTTTTCACGATTTCAGTGCTGCCAGGTGTGTGTGTGTTTGTGCAAAACTTTTGGACCAGAATTGCGCACTTCAGGCCGGAGTGTTTCTGTCCCACATGAGATGTTTGAAGGCGGGGGACGTTTTTCCTCTTTCCTCGGGAACCACTTCTTCACTTCAGTAAGGTAAGAACTGCTTGCTGACCTGATCAATTTGCTTGTGTAATGTTTTTTTTTTTTACGCTGCCTCTAATACGGAATATTTTCATTGCTACAATTCGTGAGTTGCTTGACTACTGTTTGAAATTTGCATTATAATGCCTTTCATGCTGTTCATGTAAGTAGTGTTGAAGTGTGTGTATATATATATATATATATATATATGTGTATATATATATATATATATATATATATGTATATATGTATATATTTAAATGTAGTGTCATGTGATATTTGTGTCATAGCCTACTGTATTTAGCTCTGATTGCCCCTGTGTGTTCTGGGGGTTTGTTTAGGCTTAATTTAATCTTTGACGGCAATATTCATTAATATATTGGCTTTAGGAGTGTCAACATGTCTGGCAGAGCCCTTTCCCTGTAGTATTAGCTTGATGGGGGATCTCAGTGGCTTTTCTCACATACAGTCTAGGTTAACATTTTCTCCACATAACCTCATATTTAGGTAAACATTAGATAAAATCCCAGTTTATAGCAATGTCTTTATATGTCAGCTTGTATTATTGTACTTCATGTTACATCTGTTTACATCTGCTTCTGTTGTGTGCTTTACATTGGTAGTTAAGCCGAGATCATATCCATGTGCTGATCTCATCTGTATTTTTTGTGTCTAAAAAAAATCTCTGCTGCAAAATATTAGTTCATTACTTTGAGTATGTACAGTGTTTTTGCTGCATATCTGATGTGTGTTTTCCTGTTGCCAACCCTTCAGGTTGATTACTAGGGTGGGAACCATTGTCACTCCACAGTGCTTAAGAGTTCAGAGTGTGTACCAGTGGCTAAATTAGTTATAAAGTCTGAACATTTTTTGCAGTCACGTTCTAACTCCATCCCAGCTGGTTGTCTGAAATAGAGCAAAACTTGTGACCTAGTTAAGGCGGACAACTTATGGGCAGGACATGCATTTATGATGTATTGTAATAGCAAATGTCCGGCGCACCCTGTAGGGGAATATGTTTAAGTCAAGAGTGCTCCTCTCACTCTTTTGCTCTGCCATGCTTGCAGATGACCTGACATGTTTGCTAGGTTTATGAAACTCCACCTTCCACCTGTAGGCTTTGAGCATCATTCTGCAGGATCTAGTCTTGGTTTCCCTTGAAGGAGGGGTTATTATCAGTCGCTCTCCCATATTTGCTGCGCTGTGCTTGTTGTATTCTTGAAGGAAGATGACAAGGTCAGAGTGCAGAGGACTGGCTCATTTGAGGGAGAAACCATCACTTTTTTCCTCCACAGTTCTCTGTCTATGTGCATGAATCAACATGATGTCAGTTGTTTACTATGATAATGTAAGCTGAACTCAGCAGATTGGTATGTTCACTTGAATCTTGTTCTGCAAGGCATTTAATTGGTTGTCATTAATCAGTTAGTTAGCATAGTGTGCGCTGCATGGAAGCTGTATATGTTTTTGGTAATATGGTTAAAGTTATTGTGCTGTATTTGCACTCCGCTGTATTTGCAGGCTAGTGAGTTTCAACAAGCTAAAATTATGTGTACAGTCTTTTCTGATTTATTTATTTTTTGTTGTTTGTCATCTAGATACAGAGTCAAAAGTTAAAACACACCACTTCTGTGGTAGGGTCTGTCAACATCAGGAGTGGGAAAGGAGCCACTGGCTGCAAGATGTCTGTGTACATTTCTGTTTGTGTGCAACACTTGTAGAACTACAGGACTCAAAAGCAGACAAAGCAGTTAAAAACAGTCTTTACTTTGTTGGTAATCAGGTTTAGTCGGCAACAAAATGGGAGACAGATCCAGCAAATACAGCCAAAGGGCAAAAGGTAAACAGGTGGCAGTCAATAAAGTGGCAAAGGGCCATCCAAAGTAAGAAATGAAAGCAAGATAGGACAAGAGCTGGAGAGCTATAGGGACTAGGTAACAAACAATCTGGCAAATGGAGCAAATGCTGCCTCATTTGTATACTGGGAAAATTGGAGAACAGGTGACTCGGCAGATTACTGGTCAGCTGATAGGCTAGAGACAGTAACTGCATATTGTTATGTTAGAGAGACAGACATGAGTTATGTTTTTCATGGGACAAGTCAAGGTCATACAGATATGGCTGCTAAATAAAGAAATGTCCCTGTTTGCCAGTCTCCCACTGTAAATTACAATTACTTATTTAGCTTCTGTCAAGAGTGCATTTGCCCAATCATAGATAGATGGAGTGGTGCTGCTTGTCCATTTACAGTGTATCAATATTTTAGGAGCTACAATGGCCATAACCGACCACTTGCTACTGAGCTGATTTAGAAGCAGGCCCAGCACATGCATACATTCATGTAGTTTTATAAATAAATATCTGAACGGTTACATATTTCTACAAATACACTGCACTAGTATGTTGCTTCTTTTGATGAGGATATTTTCAGCAGATATCTGCTGATCTGAGGTCAAACCTGTTCAATTGAAGATTTCTGATTTTTCTTTTTCATTTACAGAGCCAGTTTGAATAGCTTCTGTCCAACAATGTAGATATTGTACAGAAAACTCAGACAAGCAAGAGGCTTGTTTCTCCTTTGCTGTTTGTCAAGTGGCATATTTAGGATGGGCAGCAAGAGGTGCTGCAAGGTATTTATTTTATTCAGAATGAATGCCTAATTGGATATTAGGCAGATTGAAACCTTTGTCTTTGCAGTGTTTGCCGTGATATCCAATTATGTATAGGTCTATTCATTTTTTTTAATAGAAATTTCCCGGTGTTGGGACTAAGAGTACTAAGCACATGAAACAGCTCTGGAACAGTCATCATTTTTATAGAAGCTGTTTTCCCCCAGAGGAAAAGGATGTCCTTTCCACTTTTCAAACAGACATTTCATTTTCTGAAGGATAGAGCCAGAGTTACTTTAATATGGTCTTACTAACAGGGGAAAATATGATGCTATGGTAAAGCCATGCGGTGGAAACTCAATACAATGGACACTGTTCAGGCACATTTGTGAGATGAGAGAGGGAGGACTGAAATGGGTTCAGCACTGGTATGCATTTCTGTTGTCCGTAGCTACATGTATTTTAATGATCTGTGTGCCAATCTGCTTGCTAAAAGGCCACTGATGTTTGAACACAATCAGTGATATGCAGCCACCTGATGACTTGTCAGGATCTGATCTGTTGTAATTTTTATGCATCTGTTAACTCAGTGATTATGGCACAGAATATATCTGTAATATAGAATACATGTATGTGAATAACACAGAACCCTTGACCAAACTAAAAGAGAAGCCTGAATATGTAATTTTGTGCAACTGTTGTTGTGAGTGAAGTGTCAGAATTCAGCAGCTTTCCCGCTGGCATAATGGACTTCCAGGGGTTAAATCACAGTATGTCAGTGGATGGGAAGAATATTTACAAGACTGCCATGGCATTAAAACATTGTAACAAACAAAACAGTAGAAACATAATATATATATATATATATATATATATATATATATATATATGGTCAGACAGGTTGAAGCCTTGACTGTAAATGTGAATAGACAAAAATTTGACCCTTTTTTTTGACTGCATACACTCAAATAAGTACTGGGTTGTTTCTGTAAACACGTTGTTGGGTTGCTTATCCTGGGTCAAATCCTGGGGTTCATTTGTAGCTGTTCAGCTGGTTGGGTTACTTTGACCCATTTGCTTGATCATTTGTTTTCCCACTGGGCCATTGTCGAACTGTCTGTATTCAGAGAGTCACATGACACATGGTGGGCAGGATTTTATGGTAGGTTAATATTAAGTGACACTAACATTAGCTGCTAATTCTAGCCACCACAAATTTTATATTTTCATGAAATGAAATGGAGACAATTACATTACCTGTCAGCGTGGCATATAAAGTTACTAGTGGGGTACCCTGGTGGTGCAACAGGTGGAATGTGTAGCGTTTGGGCTTGGTTCTTGCTGCGACAACCCAGAAAAATAACTTTAAAAAATAGTTGTCAGTGAGATTAAAAAGAAGAAAATTACAACATGATGATTCTAAAGTGAATGCAATGTGCAATGTAACCTTAGCTGCTAAATTGCCCATCAATTATATTATCTGGGGAAAACATGATATTTTCAACAACATTAGCTGTTAATTTGACACTAAACATGAATTTACCAATAAAATGAAACCTTTTCAAACTTTAGCCACTAAGTTTGACCATTCAACATAGTTTTCCTATTAAAATGAAACAGTTTCAATAACGTTAGCTGCTAAATAATTTACAAAGATTGACTTTGAATATCAATTCAGTTTGTTTGCCTTTCATATATTTGCATTTGGCTATAATTTACAGTGTTTATACAATGTGTGCAATGTATGCTTTTTAGTCATCCTACATTTTTTTTTTTTTTTTGCATTTTGATGCTTGAAAAACTAAAATGCCATTGGACTGATTTATAATTAGCAGGTGGGGACCAACATCCAGCATTCTGGATTAAATGGTAAAACCCAACTTTTGGGTCAAACCAACGCAGTGTATGTTCTGTCCTATAGTTACCCAGCAGTGGGGTTAAGGTTGGGTTATTTTTATGGTTCCACACCGGCTACAGCCAGGGCTGGAGGCATTATGTTCCAGGTTGTGCTTGTACGTCCGTCCCATTCTTGGTGATATCTCAGCAACACTTTGAGGGAATTTCTTTAAATTTGGTACAAACATTCACTTAGACTAAGGGGTGAACTTATTAGAGTTTGGTGGTCAAAGGTCAAGATCACTGTGATCTCCCAAAACATATTTTTGGCCATAACTCACAAATTCATATGCTAATTATGACACAATTTAATTGTCTAATAGGATAAAATGATGAAGTTATGATAGTTTATGTCCAAATGGTCAAAGGTCAACTTCACTGTGACATCTTCATGTTCTGCAAAAACACTTCTGTCCCTTATTCAATACTGTAACTCAGGAAGGGGAGATGGTGACCATATTTCTTGCAACTTGGCTGTTGGCAGAGGCATACAACTGTGAGGCAGTAATTCTAGTTTAACTCACTTTAACAGTTTTTTGCATTTTCATAAAAAGATACAGAGTAGTAATTGATTATATATCAACCTGTCCTTTTTATTAGCTAATTGTGAATGTTTAGGTTTCACAAACAACAAGTTTTTTGCAAGCAGTTTTGTTGACTTCTTCTGCAGGTGCTCCCAAGTAGAAAAACTGAGAGAAGTCTTTCGCTGCCTAAGTCTGCATATGAAAACATCTAGCTGCCTCCAAGGTTGGTGATTATTCTTAATAGGTACATGACTTTATAAAGATATAGTCCTGTTCTTCAACCCTTGTGGCAACTGAGTAAGAACGGGATGGTGGGGAGTCAATAACTGACTGTTAGAGCTTTGAAGGAGCATTTCAAACATCAGCAATTACCACTGCTGATGTGATGAGCTTGAAACTTTGTAATTCACACAGAATAAATCAGTGTTTGTACATACAGAAGCACCATATACATGTTGTTTCTTAAAGCACCATGGCACAAAACAAGTATGATCTTTAAATTCAGTGACAGCTGTAATTGGACAGTAGGCACCACTTCTAAATTACTCACGCCTATGTCTTGTATGGCGATCTATCAGAAATGTGTAGCTGCTGGCTGCCTGGTGACATTTCACTGCGACAGAATGCAGTGTATTCAAACGCAGCTGAAAATGAGTCAGCTATGTGTAATGATTGTGATGATTTTAAAGCTCTGGTGCTCTTTGCATGCAAGTTTTCATTTTCTCAATATTCTAAAATCCAGTTTGATTGAAACAGATTAGGTCTGTTCTCTTTTTGATTCATGCAACTGTCAAGTCATATTAGAACCAAGATGGTGAGCAGTAACAGTAAACAATAATGACACTGATGGACCAACAATACATATTACAAACTTGTGTTGTTGCCTGTATGAGAGCTGCTGATTGCAGGCATTATTGTACAGAATCTAATGAATTGCTATGAGAGCAGCGCAAGTTAGTAGTAATCTTGTGTGAGTGTGTGTACTTTGCTAAATGCAAATTAGGAGAAATAATTTCTCAGTTAAGGAATTGTAGGGCCAGTCCAACATCCATGAATCCAATTGGATTCATGGATGTTGGATAAGTGACTGAAAGTGAAACCCAGAATTACTTTGATTGGTTTTGTGCCAGACACCTGGTCTATTGTAATCATAACACTATCAATTAATTGCTCGACTATCTGCTTTCTACTATGTTATTAAAAAAAAAACAAGTTAACCATATACTGTAGGTTGTTTGTCTGTATCCTCTGATAGGACCCATAGGAGCCTCTCTTGAAATAGTGCCCCTGTGGCAGCAGGCGATTTTGACCCTCTTCATTGTAGTTACAGTAATAAACACATGGTTAAGCTGATTGAATGGCAATGGTTTATAAACAAGCAAGAAAGAATAATAACTATGGATTTCAAATGGATAATAAACAGTGGTCTCCCTTGTCCTGTGTTTTGTGGGTCCATCCATCCATCCACCTCAACCTCTTCCCAACGCAGACTTTTTTGCTCTTTATACTACATCACCTGACTTCTTTGTTTGATCCCCTCATATTTACTACAGAAATTCAGGGTCATCTAACAATAAAACGTAATAAGCTGCTGGCACAGATGACCTACAAGGTTGTTTCTTGAGGACAGTCTCTCAGAACTCTCTCAGTCACTCAGAATTGTAGATGCTGGTCAGCAATGACAAAAAGCTGACGAGCATTTTAGTTTTTTAACAAGGTGTTGATTCCTGGACAGAAGCAGATGCACAGTCCAAAGGCTATGTCTGCTGTATTGATTGATTTGATTTGATTATATGTTCAGTTGGCTGATGGTAATGATAGCTAAGAGAGCATTTGATCCAGTCTGACTCAAACCTCTGAGGATTTTTGAAGGTTTAGAAATCCTCTGTAGCACTGGATGAATATCAGTCTTTGTGTCCTTTATCCTCAGAGAAAAAGCAGTAGAAGAGGAGCAACAGAGTTCAATACCGAACAGCCTCAATGCACCCCTTGGAGTCCAGTGTCCGTGTATTTCATATGAAGTTACTTTTACAGGGCAGATGAATGATTATAAATTCTGTCTTCCCTGCTCAACGCAATTGCATCATCCTCAGCTACGCTGAGCAGATGTCAGGAGAAAACAACATTGACAGTGTTTTGGGTCCTCAGTAATGGAAAGCTGTCTTAGACCCATTTCCATTTATGTGCTGAAAATATGTGTGCAAATGCATCATATTTACATTTGCTAATGTGGCCAATCAGATGCTGTTTTGGTGCATATTCACATGTATTTTATGCTTTTTTGCTCTGAAATTAGCAAGTTTTAAGATGAGGCAATTGCAAGAGATAAAGCAACTGCATATAGTTTTTGCTGTTTTTGTGGGGTATTGGACAACCTGTCCAACACTCTTCTTTTGCATCAACTCTGTTGATCCCGGGTTGGGAAAAATGTACAGCAATATGTAGTCTTGGAAACAGACATTGCTTTGTGGTTTATGTCAAATGTCTCCATTTATCTTCTCTCCTTCCTTTAATATCTGATAAATTACCATGATATGAGAATGCACTTACATGGATCATCGCTTTTAATCATTTAACACATCTTGTACACAAAAGACTCATGTTTTTTCAGTATGACACTACCAGATCTTAAGGTGCTTGTAGTGATCTTTTATAAAGTAACACCTGCTGGAGCAGTGTCTTTAAGCACAGCCTTGCAGGAAAAAAAAATGAATGGAAAGAGATTAAAAAACAGCAGAGACGTGAACAGGGAGACAAAGAGATGGATAACAAGAAAGGGGACAGGATGACAAACAGAAAGCGGAGAGTGTGTGAGATGTGTGTGAGTGAGAGAAACGTGTCACCTCAAGCCATGCTCAGACTACAGGAGTTTGGGGGATGATTTAGCGATTTCACCCCCACCTGAGAAATCTGGTCCTGTGCATGAACATCGGTCCCGATGTTTGGCCCAGATTATCTGGTCATGTGATTTCACAGATCCAGCAGACCCATTGGGGCCACCCTGGTAAAACTGACAGTTAAAATATCACCCTCAGTTCTAAAGAATAGTCAGCCCACATTAACCTCGTCTGCCCAACCCTTTTTCTCATCCAGACTTGTTTAGCCTTCTGCTTTTGTTTTGTCACTAACTAATGTACTAACATTACAGTAATCTGCCACTATCTCCATTTTGTTTACATCTGCTTCCCCATGAGATCACATGAGATGAGCTTGTGAGGTGGTACATGATGATAATAATAAACTTAATATCCTGCAGTGGGTGAAATCTTGTAGTATGTTCATGTTTGAAATTATAGAGAAGAATGTCTGCTAAGTTTCTACTTATGTGCTTGATGATCAGTCAATATCAATTAGGATTTTAAAACTCATGTAGTCTGAGCCCGACTTTAACTATTAGAGGGGTTCCTCATAGCCAGAGAGGAATAAAAGTACCCTGCGTGTGTTGGACTTTTAAGAATCAGTCTTTAGATTTGTTATTTCCTTTATCTCTACATTGGAGTGTTGGGGAGGTGGGTGAAGAGGAAATTAGTTGTAGATTGCAGATAAAACTGCTCCACAGCCAGATCCGGACTCCTCGATCTGTGTGTAAACTGTACATGCCTTGCCCTGATTCACCATGACCTTTCGTCTCCTCTTGTTCCTGTTCCTCTACCACCTTTTTTTGGCCTCTCCTTTCCTTTCCTACCTTGTCTGCTGTGGCTTTGCTCCCTTCTGTCCCCATTTTCATTCTTCAACAATGCCGACCCTCCCACGCACTGTGTATTTGCAATTGAGAACACGTTGCTTATTCCCTGTGAAGAATTGCACGTACTGTATGGAAGACAGTGTCTTTATATTATTCATCCAAATAATCTGTATAGGTAACAAGCGAGATGTAGTTTCCTACATTGTTTGTACAATTTAGGATGCTATTTTCTCTCAGATACCCTACAATGAGTGTTTACATAAATTGTTCCCACATCAGTGTTCATGTTAGAAATGTTTGACAGCTAAAATAAACTGGTATATTTTAGTTATTTCCATTTTAAAAAGCTGAACGACCCCATCTTCAGAGTGTGTGTTGAAAACTCACAATTTCACTATTAGACACGTCTTCCCCCTCTCCCTCTACACTCCTCTTTTATTCTGATGTTTGCAGATTTTTTTTTTAAATTTTAATTTCATCACCCATAGCTTCCAATAATCAACCTTTATCCAACCTCAGCCTTGCCTGCTAATATTTGTTTTCCTCATACTGAAATCATTTATTTATACTTCTTCTACCTTTGCCACTCTGAAAAATGGTAAATAAACACAAGATTTCATAGATTCTCAATACAATATAGACCTACACATACTTTGGACAATGTATGTGTCTATCTGTCTGCGTACGTGCGAGCTCCCTCCAAATGCGACCATGCAGCATTTATATCATCATTATAGCTGGTTATGGCTTTTAATGGGCATTTCATTGTGTGGGAACATAACTATATGTTTCTGTTAAAATGTGAGCTTTAAATGTGTTTACAGAGTATGGTGTAGATGGCACATGTATTTTAAGGTAGACATTTACTCTTGTTCTCTGTGTATATGTTACGATGTGTTGGCATGAGCTTGTGAGCAGTAACCAAGCGGAAGTGACAGTAATTAAATAAATGAGCTAAATCTGCACCTGAGGGGGGTAGGGAGAGATAGAGAGTGGGGGGGGGGTTGAGAGAGATAGAAAATGTGAAGTTGCTTCTGTCGCAGAAAGAAAGGGAAATGAAAAGGTGCACAAAGAGAAGATAATGGTTTTCAGGGAGATTATGGAAGGTTTTAGGTGTAGAGATGTAAAAATAAGACTGAGAGGAGAGGGAGTTGGGGAGAGACCACTTTCATCAATCTGAAAACCTATGCGGTTTCTACATCTCTCACATTTACTAAGTGCTGTACTCTGCTCTCCTCTTCTGTCTTTTCCTCCCCCTTTACCCTTTCCACTTTCCCCTTCCTGATCTTCATGAACCACAAGTGAGGGGAGAAGGAGGCCTGCAGGCCTTGTAACCAAGGGAGAGTCACCCCTCCCGGGGCAGACAAAGCTGCCGGCTGGAGCTCCAAGCTCTGACTCCAGGTCTTACTGATTCAGAAAAGCTTAATGTATCACAGCTTTAAGTGGCCTAGTAAAAACTTGTCAAATGGAAATAATTCCTCCTACAGTGCTGTAATTTTTATGTTTCCTGACCTGGCAGTCCAGGGATTCAAGTTGAGACATTAGCACTGAAATGTAACAAGCATTTCTTTTTAATGTTAAATCAGGCAGACACCCCTCTGCACTTCAGGTTACACCATGCTGCTTCAAAGGCCAGTGGAGATAGTTCAGCTTTTTATTTCCTTTTGATGAACTGCACTGCTGATACATTTGAGATTAAACCTCTTTTATCATACACACATAATAATTAAAAGTTTCAAAGGGTTTTTTCACAGAGAATAAGAAACTAACATTCTGTTACACAAAATATCCTTTAGTTAGTAGTTAGTGTTTTATCTACAGAAGCTGCAACACAGTAAAATGCACAGAGAAGAGGATTTTTTTTTTTTTTTGACATTGCACAATCTCACATACAGTATGTCTCTGTGCTTCAGGTTGCACCATGCAGCTCCAGAGGTGAATGCTGAGATTACAACAAAAGCACTTAAGGAATAACTGACCTTGCAGCAAAAGTCAATCACGATGGTGCAACATAGTGTAACAATGAAGGGGAAATGATTTCACCTTACTGTTACCGCTGTTGTGAATGTAAAGATGTGCTCACATGACCAGGGGTGCAGCAAAAATCACTTTATTCTTTCAACAGACATTGATATAAGAGGCAGTGATGCTGTGGAAGTGAAGTATATACAGTGAATGGTGCAACCAGGTGGTCCTCAGTGAGTTTTTGGTAGATTCACATAATTTTATTCTGTCTCAGTGGATAATTGTAGTGTTGTGGTTGTCTCAATCCTCCCTGACAAGAATAAAGCGATAGGGGAAACAATGAATCAGTTTTAACATTTTAGGATTTTTTAAGCATATGAGTAAGTTACAGATGAACATTGGCACAAATCATTATCCCTCCTCTCTCTTCTAAATCTCATCACTCTATTAACCCTTGTGGAAGCAGTGAGGGACGCCAATTAATAGGAGGGCATGAATAATTTCGAGGAAAGATTGTTTTTGCTCTGTAAAAGTAAAGGAGGCGCAGAGACAATTGAGTTTATTAATCTAAAACAAACTCCTACTCACACTGTCTTACATTTTTCAGTTAACTTTTTAACATGGACCTCCTTGAACTAAATTGTTGAAACAGTATGAAATAAGCAAAGTGTTGCCAGATGGTGCTATAATGGTTTGTGAGGTGCTGTTTCTGTGTTTCAGAAGATGAGTGCATATTATATCTGCACTTCCATGGATGGAGAGGTTGGTTCTTCTAAGTGAGCAAATTCTTGCAGATGTTTATTGTCCTTGAAAGAAACTGAGGTTGCAAATGCTAATATAATGTGTGCCAGGAGGATAGTGTGGGATATGGGTTAATAATTCAGACAATAACACCCACCTGTTCTCTCCTGTAAGAATATACAGCTCTCCCGTGTGTGTGTGTGTGTGTGCGCGCGCGCAGTGCATGCACAGTGCATGCGCAGTGCATGCGCAGTGTTTGTGTGAACAATTGCAGCCACTCTTTGGACTCATATCAGATATACTGGAAAAAAACAAGCAGTAGTAGAATTAACTGGGACATCTGGAAAAGTTGTAAAATGTTATTACCAGTGTTTCCAATTCATGATGATGCAGTGATGAATGTTATCCTCCTAACCTACTGAACTTACATTTGCATTTCATTTGTGATGTCAGTTAACCAATTTTATATAATAAATTGGTTGATTGATTTTATGTAATGACTTTATGGTTTAGTCAGACTTATGCAATCATCAAGAACAATTTCAATAAATTGAAATTAATGTAAATCTAATAAATGTAGCTGCAAAACAGAAGAAGCATTAAATTTATTTATAATGTGATTGAATTTATTTTACTACAAAATTATGACCAAATGTATATGCTTTTATACTGCATAAATGGTTGCTTTCATGCAACCATGTCTGTAAAGATCCTAGATAGATACTGTCGTCAATCTGACAGCTAGCTTGACCTATGAGCTGAGCCTTTCAGACAGCAGCCTTCGCAGGTAATCACCAGCCTAGTGGAGCTATCACAGCCAGGAAGAAAATCCTTTAAAAACTTGACTACAACCAAGTTGGTGGATGTTTGACTTGGTACATTGTTGTGTCATTTTCTTTTCTGATTTCCAACCAACTGGTCTGAGGGCAAAAGTGTTGCTGGAGGTGGCCAAATGCAAACAGACCACACCAAACAGTGCTATTTCACAGAGGCATGTGAAGTGAGAACATGGTACAAATATTCCTTTACTGTCTTTTTGTCCACCTCAAGTAAATGACTCCTACTGATTTTGTCTGTATTCTTCAGTCATGCGATCCATTTAGCTCTGAGTGGTCGAGTCAGGCATCCACTCATGGTGAAATTGGTAAACTCTGCACTTGATTTTTGCGTTTTGATTCATGTGTGTCATGCCCATAAAGCTAAAGAGAGTGAAGAGATGTAGGTCAGGGCAAAGCAGGAGAAGTCTGGCACCTGACAAGTATGTAGAAAAATCATCTCTTTTTTTTGACTATGAGGCAGATCAAAGTGTGAGAGTAGGATGGTGTGAAGCTACTCGCTGTTTGCCAGTCTTAGCTTTTAACAATATTAATATGCACACATATGCAAATACATGCTACACACACTTAAGACAGGACTCCACAGATATAACACACACGCGCACACACACACACACGCACACACACACCCCCCCACACACACACCCCCACACACACACTCACACTTCTAGATGTAGTAGCTGGGATGCCACATGCACACATCGCAAATGAGCCAGAGCAAAAATGCTACACTTAAAGTAAGAAAAAACACACAGCCACTACCAATACACATGAACAGGAAAAACAAGTAAACAGCCTCGTTATGGCATCGCTGACAGACATATAGCAGAAGCAACACACTCACATCAGCATATATTCTATGACATCAGAGAAATACAACACACACACTTCAGAAGCACTGAAATCCACACACTGACACACAAACCCCGCAGCTCACCACACAGTAATACACAGCAGAGTGAGATGATTGGAGTGGAATGGCCTTACTCCATGTTTTCTGTGTTGGACTTCATTCCACTAGTGTACTTTGATTTGACCCAGCAGCTGAAGCATATTGAGAATTTATTTGTACACATTTTGAAAATTCATCGTTAGTCCTCAGAAGGCTCCCTCAGATTCTGTCTGTTCAGTGCCACGCTAGCTTGTGTCGCACAGCTTGTGAAAATAAATGTTGAAGTACTTCTTTTCTGGCTGCTAGAAGCTGGTGCCAAGAAAACTGACTGCTGAAGTAACAGGAAATACCCAGTCTCCTTAGAATACAAACGAGACAGCTGATTTCTCTCCTTCTTATGCTTGTTTTTAGGTGCAGTTAGCACTGCAACTTACAATTATTTTTCATTATTCATTCATATGTGAATCTTTTTAGTTCTTTATTCATTCAGTAATCATTTAGTCAAAATGACAGAAAATAGTGAGAAAGGCATGGTCCCAGAGACAAAGTTGACATCTACAAATTGCTTCTTTTTTCAAAACAACAATTCTAAGAGGTTTAATTAACAATCAAATAAAATGGATTAGCACAGCAAATTGAAGCACTTATAAACAACAATTGGCATTTTCTTTTGTAAAATATGAAGATTACTCAATTATCAGAATTTTGTGTTGATTGACTAATCAGTTAAGTGACTAATATTTCAGCGCCTGCTTTGTCACAGAATAAACATAGCAATCTCTAAATCATGGAAAAATGCTTTTATGTTGAAACTTTAACACTGGTAAACTTAAAAACATTGGGATGTAAAGGACAATTTTAGACCTAGAGAATGTCCAGTTATCTCTGTTACAGCAGCTGTAAAAGGAAGTGGCCTTTTATGTGAGAGACAATGATGAAGACAAGGTTTAGGGACTGGAAGAAAAACTTAGACTGGACGTCAACAACAAAAACATTGTTGAAGTACAGAACTGAAGGAGATATTGTGAAGGAAGACATTACTGAAACTATTCTCCTCTGTCCTTTTCTTTTGAGTGTTTACAGCCAAATGACCTTTCCTCCTCAGAGGTGCAAACACATCTGAACCATGAAATGTGACCCTCTGTCTTTCACCGTCAGTGGACTGACAGCAGATTCTCTAAATTGTTTCTGGCTTTGGAAGAGACTTACTCATAACTAAATTCTGTGTCAAATCAGATAATGTTGTCGCAGTAGTGTCTCTAATGTTCTTTAAACCTTGTCTATATCATGAATGGGTCCCAACCAAGGCCTATAAAATAAAAAAGCACCTTATCTTGGAAGCCATATTTGGCCATTAATATCTTGACAAGTCTCAACAAACTTTATAGGATAGAAGACAAACGTGTTTTCTGTGTGCTGAAAACATTAACACTTGCACTGTATGCCATTTTATTTTTGTATGGCCCTAGTTTTACACCAATATGATGGAAATCTTTATGAAAATACAAACTTCTACTAATTATGTGTCAGTGTTTGATATCTCTATCACTAATTCACATGAAGATATTATGATTAAAACATGGCATCGTAGCATATTTTTTAAATCATTTTCATTGGAACAAAATGTATGTGGGGTAGCTAGTAGGAGAGTCAAAAGGGACATTGTAATTGCTTGATGTATGGTTATTAAGGGCACAAAGTGCCAATGTCCTTCCATTTTTCCTTCATACAAAATAGACAGATTTTAGAGATATTTTACCTTTGGCAGAAAAACATCCTTTTTAGAAATCACATTTTTTTGTCTCAGTATATCCATGATTACTGCATTCCTGTGCCATAGTAATGGTAAGAAATAAAGCATAAACATGTTTTCAGTATGTATGGCATTTGAGTTTGGAATTGTGTCAATATTCACTGGCATGAAGATATTGCAGTGGCCTTTGAGCAGTTCATAGCCAAGAATCAGTGAGTAATTAAAGAGGGATTCCACTTCTCAAGAAAACGCCAAGCATGTAGCCTGTTCAGTGCTGTTGTTCAAGTTATATGGTTCAAGTTTTAATCACTTGTAAAATCTAGAACATACTTTTCAATAAAGCTATAAAAGTATATTCTTTTTTGAATATGTAATATAAAACTCAACCACTCCATTTATTATAGCATCTGTCAGAGTTGATGTTTTTTTCTGTTATGAGAGTTGACCAACAAGGAGTGAAAAGCAAAAGCCCCTATTTGGCAGTATTTCAGATTTAAGGCCAATGCCAAGAGGAAACCTGATAACATTACTGAGGCAAGCTGTAAACCTTGCCTCATGAAGGTGGCAGCATCTGGAAGCGTCACCTGTAACCTACAGATATTGAGCCAACAAGTCTTTTCTTGTAACATGTCCGGCATAATCGGTAACACCAGTGTCACAAATTTATTACCCCATGGGATAATTTCCACACTGTGGCATCCTTATTGCATTAATGACCTATAGTTAGAATATAGTATAGTAATAATATTTCAGAGGCTGGGACACACATGAGTAGAGATAATAAGGGAGGACCCTGCTTCTTCATTATGGATGTTTTCTTCCTAGAGGTAAAACAATGCCTTTAATTACGTGTATTTATCTATGAGGGGAACAGGGAAGGACATTGGCACTGTGTAAACTCAATGACCATACATTAAGTTATTCCCACATAGATTTTCATGTTCCTTTTTAGCCACCCCACAAACCATTTTGGTCCTATAAAAATGACTAACACACCTTGTTTTAATCTGAATCTCTTTATGTCTTAATCTCTGTATGTCCATGTTTGGTAGAGACCTCCAAACATGGGTGGAAAAGACTTTATTTGAAGAAATTTTGCACTTGTTTCCAAATTTTGGGCCCTATACAAAATCAAATTGCAGTGCAAACCTTAATGAATCAGTCATACTGAGAACATGTTTGTCTTCCATCTTACAATGTTTGGTGAGGCTATAAATAATACTTTTCAAGATATCAATACTCAAACATGGCCTCTTAGATAAGGTGTTTTTAGTGTAAAAATTAAAAACATATCAAGGGCCAAAAACTATGGTATTATACAGATAAATGTTGAACAAAATCTTAGATGTTGCTGCAGCCTCTTTTCTGGAATCTGTCTGATTTGACACGGAATGACCTGCTGCAAGGTCATAAGAAAATCATCTATAGACTCTGCATGTTTTTCTTCAAAAAAGCATAAATGTTGAACCGAGGAGCTCTGGGCATATCTCTCTTCATCGACCCAGCCTGACCTCTCCTCACCCAAATTATTTCACGATCCAACTCTGTATTAATCTTGCTGTCTGTCCTATCTCTCCTTATCGTCTCACTCTATCCATCTGTCGACTCTCTGCAATCCTCTCTCTTGATCTATCTGTCGGTCGACCCTTCCTCTTCTGCATCTCTGTGTCTGTTCATCTATCTGAATCTCTCTCTCTCTCTCTCTCTCTCTTCGGGGGACATAGGCCCAGTCAGATCGATCACATCACCCTGTCCATGTCCCCCCTCGCAACACACACATCTTACTCTCCCCTCCCCCTTGTACACCTCTGGCTTTATAGACAAGACCATCCGTCATTCTCTCTCTCTCTGTCTCTCACACAAACACACAGACCTCTATTTTGACATACAAAGGTGTTTTGCACTGCATCTGTCCACCTGTCTCTTGTATCTGTCTTTTGCATCATGTACTTCTCTTTTTTTTCTATCTGTCTTTCCGGCAATCTGTCCATCCATCTGTCTCTGTCTGCCCCAATCCAAACATCACATCCCTGTCTACTGTTTGTGTTTCCAAGACGATGCAGTAATACAGTTCTGTTCCATCTCTGTCGTCGTGCCTGGCAACGCTCCACTGCTTCATTACCACGGCAACAGCAAACTGTCCCCTTTCATTACAGCGCTTATTAAAGCTGCATGCACATATGCCTCTGCACACACACGGCCACGCTGAACTAAAATGGCAGGAGCAATAAGCATGTTTAGGTTTGCACACAAACACACACAGCCATGGTTTCTTGCGGAGGAAGCGAATAGGTCATAGGATGCTCACACACACTCACATGCACACACACAGAGAAATGAAAACAGGCCAAAGTGAGTGATGCTTAGACTCAAGCATATTAACTTGCTGTATAATTGCCTGGCCATATTATACTTGGAGCTTCGCCTCCAGTATGTTAGACATTCAACATACTGCAGGACACGCACTACTGAGCTCAACTTAACAGCATTAAGTGCACTTCAGTGCCTGGCCAGGGCCTTAACAAACTATACACACTGCACGCACTGCTGAGTCTAAACTAAAGACTCAATTCGCTGCCGAACCACAAGCTGAAGCAGCCCCCTCACAGCAGGCAAGACACATGAGCAGTTTGAAGATCTCTTTCTGTGTGTCTTACAAATTCCTTTCTTCAAGTGACAACTTCTTAACTGTGCGGATGGACTGGCTTGTAAACTAACAACATTGAAAGATTAACTGAAAACTAGCTAAAATCTGATTCAAGTAATGTTGCCTTGAGCTGACAGATGTGTGTTTTTCTCAAGAGGTGAAACTCCTTCAGGGTGTGTATTAAGTTGATGATACCACTTTTACACAACTCAGTGGTCAAGTCAGTTGTTACTTTTTCCCTTTTTGCTTGGCTGGTCAGTATGAGCCCTGCCAACGGAAATTGGCTGAAAAGCGTAGCAACCGAAATTACAGGTGTCAAACTACCTCAGATAGCTGACAACTGTAACAAGCAGGCTGTCAGGAGAGCTAAGGCCGCCTTAAATTGTCCCCCCCCGCATCTCATTTATGAAGGGTTAGAGTGACGCCCCTTAAGACTCAGTTTGGAAAATGCCAGGTCCAACTGAAGGACAAACGAGGGGGAGGCTTTACTAAATGTGGGACATGCAGGTGGGTGACAAATTAAAGAAAAACCCTGAATAAATAAAAGGAGAAATATAACGGATGTACATGCATCCAAACAGGCTTGAGGGTCAACTCAATAGTTTCACTTTGAAAATGATGTGAGTCATATTGTTGTGGTGTTCAGTCACCTGATGTCACCCTGATTGAACTGATTTTGAAGCGATTTCAGATGGCGCTCTCCACCTGTATTATTAACACCAAATGAGGGAATATGCTTGGGAAGAATAGTGTTCATGCCACCGACAGAGGACCATAAACATTTATAGTTGTGTTTTCTGTTTCTGGCCCAACACCTTACGAAGACACTTTTTGTGCTTTTCCATTGATTTGTATTAAGGGTATGCCCTCCCCCCCCCACACACACACACACACACACACGTTTTTTATATAGTAGAGATTTAAATTATGAATGCCTGGTGATTGGTTTTGTTTTGTTTAGTTCAGAGATGTATAGTTACTGACTAAGCGATTGCATCTCTGTTAAAATCCACTTCAGCAAGCCAGTGAAAGGAGTTCATGCTCATTCATACTTGTACTATACTTAAAATGTATTCATACTTGTACATACATTTGAAACCTGTGTTCTTTGGTGTTGGATTTCCATGGCTGGCTTGGCTTCATTTTGTATCCTTTTCCTGGTTGGCAAACTATCCAGATTCCCTAAGTTAAAAACTAACGACTCTCTTATCAAACTCTGTATCTCTCCTGCCTCTTTTATTAACAAAGAGCAATATAGAAAACTTTCATTGGTTAAATGACAAACATCACAGATACATAAGCTAACAAACGCTGGTTCTTTAATGGCTAAATTCAAACTTTTAGTGTCTGGTGAATGTTCTCTCTGCAAGCCAGTGTTTGTATTAAAGACAAAGATTATTTGTCAGAAAATAGACATTAAATCACAAACTCAAGTGACTGTGGCTTTGCAGTCCGAAGAGACCAACACTGCTCTTATATATTAATAATCTGGCTGTTCTGTCATATCAATTTCACAATCTCCCAGATAAATTTTTATCCATATCATGCAATAATCAAAATTTTATACTTCTCATCTTAATAAATCTGCATCAGGACATCCAGTATTTGGATTAAGTAGATCATGAAAAATAAGATGTAAAAGTAAGTGGGCAAAATCTGTTATTTTCAATGTGTCAGATACAGTTATTCAACAGTTTTTCTGCTTCAGCTGCACATCTCATTTTCACATTCTGTGTAGCTACAGGTTGTTAACATTAATTTGGCTGCCAATAAAAACTCTACTGTTTCTAATTTCTCAGGAAACAAAAGACAGTTAGAGATCTAATCTCTGTTGCAGTTATTTACAACTTATTTTCAAATGTTGAAAGCTAAAAGTATTTGGGGTATTCTGATGCAATAAGTGGATTTGAAACGAGATTTAGATTCATCCGTCTGAAAGCAATAAAAAAATTACTATTTCAACTTCTTTGCTTTATCTACATCTTCTCTCACATCTAATAGGAGAAATAGATGATAGATGAATGTTTCACCTTAGTTGTTTACATCATGAAAAGAGAAAGCTTCAGTAATGTTTTATACTGGCTTAATTTTCATTCCTACTCTGTGTGTTTTGTTTTATGCATTCAACTCTTCAGTGCACCTGGCTGCAACAGACATGCACATCAGGGACAAGCTGTTCAAACAGGCCCTGATACAAAGGATAACAGCATGTGGTGAGCGCCGCTCTCATTCCTTTTCAAAAAAAAAAAAAAAAGGGTAACAGGCAGAAATAAATGTTTCTATGGTGTAATCAGTTACCTGATCCATAGTACAACCTTGAGCCAAAAAATGGCATTTGAGACTGTAGAGATAAGACATTATCCTTCCTGAAATAAATTGTTATCAATACTGACACAGACTGATGGAACCTGTCTGCCGAAAATGAATCTATTTGAACCACATCTCTTGCTTTTTCAACGGTGATTAGTGACCACATAGAGGAAGGTAACTGGCCAGCAGCAGCAGTGTGGTTTAATATATTCAAGACCCAGGGCAGGACCTTCCAGATCGGCAGTTTAAGAATGGGCTTATAACATTTAAGTACCCATGTCAAGAAAATTCCCCGGCTGTGGCTTTTATAGTAGCTGTAGTATCACTTCCACCCCAGTGGCTGACTGGGGCTTCATGCCCACATCCATTCTAACTGGATGTATTCTGCATCGGTGGATTGTCGTCATTGGGATACATCTAATATGGCTGTTGCATGGTTCCAGTCTGGATTTCAGGGGGTTTATCGCACATCCTCTCCACCCTTCTCCTCCTTGCTCTGTGTTTGACAAGGGACTCGTGCTCTGTTTGTTTTCCAGCTGGGTGTAATTCAACATCGATAGCACTTATCTGTGCTCTGTTGATCTTCCCTGGCACTAGGAAGCCAACGGGATAACCCCTCTCGTGTGGCATCTCTGGCAGGCAAACCTCAACAGTTGCTGAAGCTGATCTCACAAAGTTTTTTTTTTTTTTTTTTCAAAGTTTGGGTACAAAACCAAAAAAAAAAGTGTCCGGGGAAGATTAGTCCCAGTCCCCAAGTAAATCTAGTGAAAATGAAGAAAAGTTTTTAAGCTGCGTTGTGTTGTTAAAGTATTCCCAGGGCAATGTATCACAAGGCAGACTGCAAGTTTGTGGGCTACTGGGCTCAAAGGATGAGATTTTTGTTAGATAAGCCTAAACTGCCTGACGAATCACTTCTGCCAGGCAGGAAAATTATGTGAGTCCCAGTGCTAAAAATTGGAAAACAACAAATTCTACAGTGCAATGTCCTCTTACTAGTCGTCTTAGTCAAACGAAAGTTTTCTGCTGAGAAGTTGACATTTACAGCTGGATTGCTTTATGCCTGTCGTTGTTAATGACAGGCATAATATA
This sequence comes from Seriola dumerili, assembly GCF_002260705.1. Classification (NCBI taxonomy): domain Eukaryota; kingdom Metazoa; phylum Chordata; class Actinopteri; order Carangiformes; family Carangidae; genus Seriola; species Seriola dumerili. Next base: position 22,570 of record NW_019174564.1, on the reverse strand, counting down.
TAATTATATGGTAGGTGTGAAAAAATTCCATGTTAGCCACAAGTTAAAATGAAAATAAAATAAAACATTGCCATTGCAGAATTATGTCTGAGGCATAAAGCACACAGCTACTAGCTTTATGATATTCATGAATTATGTTTATTATCCTGTAACAACCCATTTCCTTAAATTATTTTTTGGAATGCTTTCTTGCTCAAACACACACTTACAGAGCTCACACACACTTTTGATGCCTTTGCTTGTTGTGTTATATGCGAATAAACATCTGGCTATAGGGAGGCATTTCAGCACAATAGAGAGTCTGTGTGGGGGGGTGGGGGGCAGGTAGGTGGAGGCGTGAGTGCAGTGTGTTAGCAGTGTCCTTGCTAGTTACCAAGGGACAGCTGGCTGTGAAAAGGCATTTCAGGAAAAATATCAGTGTGCCTGTGTGTGTGTTTCAATAAACAGTGAGGGAGAGCATTTTTGATTGTGCGTTATTGAGCTAGTGTATGTGTGTCTGTTAGAGCGAAAAAGGTGAGACATGGTAACAGATTCAGAATAAAGCCCCACCACCAGGGGAGCCCTCTCCTTCTCCTCCTGTCTCTCTCTCTCTCCACTTTGTAATCTCTCTCTCACACACACACACACACACACACACACACACACACACACACACACACATACACACACACAAGATGGCCTGATCGCCTCTCCTCTTCCTACTGCTCATCAATCACATGCTTCCTCCCTCACTCGCCACTCTTCACATTGTAGTCTCTTTCCCCTTTTTCTCCAGCCTCAGTTTTCCACTTTCATGAAGCCGCTGCCTCTCATGCCTCTCTATCTTCTGTTGTCTGGCAAAAGGAGCGGCTAGCTTTGTTTCCAGCACACACACAAACTGCAGATAAGAAAAAAAGACGAGGAAAACAGTGGGTGTATTGAGAGATGAACAGAGGCTAAAGGAGACCAGCTTTCGGTAGTGATACAGAGATGATTACAAACAAAATAAAGTATATTTTCATGAGAAACTTGTTTCTACTGTTATGAAATCTTTTGTCAATAAATCATATACAAACATGTACAGAATGTCAGAAAGATTGTGAACTGTATACACCCACTGATAGGAGAGGTTTGTTTGTAGCAGTGATGGCAGCAGTTAGTCAACTCCAGAGACGATGAGAAAATACTTGGTGCCTGTGAGACAGAAATAACACTTCTATAATTCGTTAGACATTAGCCCTGTATGTTTTGTTTTGCGTAAGTGCCAGACTCCCTGAGGTACACTAGCAATCAAATATGAACATGGTAACACAACACTGCCTCAATATTGATGCTGTTTGCTACAGGCCTTCTTGATTTAATAGCATCTTTGGAATGGATTTACCACAGAATGTAAATGTATAATCCTCTAAAATGTAAAAAGGTTCGTAAATATTGAGGAAAATCGAGATGTGTGTGGCATTTGGTTGTAGGTTTTGAAGCCTTTTCAGTGAAATGCCCATAAGCTAGGATGAAGAAAACACTGCCATCGTCACTGTCTCAGTGCATGGGATTGTTTTTGAGAACACTTTCTGCTCTGTTCACTTTCAGAGCAGGTATTTCCCCAAAGTGTTGCACTGCACTAGCTGCCTCAAGTGCCACTGTGTAAATACTTTGGATTCCAGCCTTTACTTTTCTAGACATATGTCTGCAATATTAATACATGTTGGGTTTCGGTGCTTAAAGGTTTGTTTAAAGGCTTCGGTGTAATTGTCTTGTTTTGACAGTAGGTGCATTTTAGCTGTTGGATTCTCTGTTTCTGATTTCCATGAGCTATAAAGTGAGTGTCTGGTTCAAGAGTGGTTCATGAACCCAGAGACATATTGAATAAATGCTTTGATTGGTTGATCATTTCTAATAAAAAATAACTGTCACTCTTCTCATAGGTACTTAGAAAACTGAAGAGTTCCTTTATGCTTTGTGTATAGCATTGAATACATGTTTCATGAATTTTATTATAGGCTTATGTAAAATACTTAGATTGTGTACAGGCCATTATTTTCTTGGAGAGACTCCTTCAAACACTGAGATGATAATTTTAATCCAACGGCATTTGCTCCATTGCGCACTGGAATATGTCCAATGTTATCCGCAAGCAGCCATGATATCACTCTAATGCCACTGAACTGAACACTGAGTCTGTACTCCTGCTGAGTGTTCCCACAGGTGGACAGGTAAGATTCAGCTCTGTGCATGGCAGTTGTGCTGGTGAACATGGCTTTTGTTTATTATTTTCCCTCACATTTTTGAAATGCTGTACATATAGGGTGTTATTCATTATGTGAATACATTATTATTTTCATTCCACTTATTAAATGAGGGGGAGTGACATGGCAGAGAGAGGAGTGCGCAGACAGGTGACGCAGTTGGCTTTTGCTGGGTTCGGTGACACAGGGATTTCCAGGAGACTCTACTGAGGATTCTGTTCTGTGAATGATGTTGTGGACCCTCACTGGACTACTGCAACACAGTGAACCTTTTTCTAAACAGCCTGCGGGAAATTGCGTGGAACTGAGGTGTCTTTCCACGCTACCACCTGCTAACAATGTTATTCTTTGCCTTGTTTGGGGACTGGTCATAGTCAGACTATTTAAGTTGTTTTAAAGACTTTTGAGGTTTCGGACTTCAGGGGGTTTGGTAAAAGTTGTGATTCCTTGTCGTGTTTGAATATAAGTCCACCTCGTGGCCACCTTCATTTCATTGCAAACTAATGGTTATATCATGAGATTTCTGCTGTCATTAAAGGAGGCAAGGGGAAAGATTACCTATGTTCTTTGGTAGCTTTTTTAACCATTTCAGGCAGTCAGTTAAGAGTTCATGGCATGTATCAGATCCACTCGTTACCTTCTAAATAGCGTGTGCACTTTTCTCCTTTTAGGCTTTTTTTTTTTTTTAAATAAATAAAGTGATTTGTTACAGTCGTCTGCTCTTACCTCTATGTCCAGTGTTTATGTCACTTTCACATTATTCTGATGGTTTAAGTTTAAGTCTTATATGTGGATTTAGCTACAGTATCAACAGTTTTCCCGCCACCATCCTCTTCTCGTCTGCAGTTTGATAGTTTATTTCATGACGGAGGAAATAACCCTGATTACGTCATAGCTGTGTCATCAAGGTTATCTCAGCATGAACTTGGGACATTTGAGAGATGTTGGCATTCACCAGGCCTCATGGGCTGAACAAAACAACGCTATTGTGTTGCATAATTGAAAATGTTCTAAACTAAAAGTCAGAATATCTTGACCTCTGCTTTTTTGATTTTGACCGTTCTGTTAAAATCTGTCTTTTGTGCATTGATACAGGACTGCTCACAAGAAACTCTGGGAGTAAGTCATTGAATAAGAGACTGGTGTACACAAACATCTCAATAATTACCTGCAAACACTGTTGCAGGCATTTTACATTAGCAGAACCTTGTTGAGAAGTTAAACCTTTAAATGATTCTTAAGAGCAGAAAACACTTTGAGGTTTAATCGGCACTGTTGAGACCTTGAGTGTTTTCTCATAAAATGTCCCTTAAGTGTCAGTCGTCATCTCACCATAAAGGAAGTCTTGTTAGTCAATAGTTCGATCCTTATTTCTTCTTAATTTACACAAATCTTTATACCAACAAACCTGTGGAAAGAAGATGTTGCTTTAAATGGCATATATGGAAGGTATTTTATATCCAGAAATTCAGAGATATGTGGTTGAAATGTATTTATTATAATTTAACGCTGGCGAATGAATAGCTGTGCTTTAATGATTTGGAATGAATAGCTGTATTGTAGTGACGGTGAATGAATAGCTCAGTGTGTTGTCATTGTGTGCTGAGATGTATCTGTGTAGGAGGGCAGGAAGAGAAAGTTAGATTAAGTGGGACTAAGGCACAAAAAACACACAAGCACAATGTAAAACACATATAGTAAAGCAGCTAGCTCATTCAAAAAAGGTAATGCAGACTGAAGGAGTTGCAGAAATTAAAATTGAATTGATATCCCCATTTATTTCAAAATTTTGATTAACCCCTTCAACTAACTTTAACTCCACCATAATTTTTCTGATCATACTATTAAACAGAAAACTTTCACTTCTCCTTGAAATTCATTTTTACAACAAGTGTTTTTTTTTGCAGTTGAAGTACTTATATAAACTGTATGTATAGCAGCATGTTCAGGGTTTCTGGTCTTGTGAAGAGGAAGGTTTCTGTGTCAGTTATTAAAAAACTTAGAAATCAGAGATCATATGTCATTTACCAAAGAAAAATGAAAACATCAGGCACTTCAGCCAATTCCATACTAGAAATAGTATGATTTGTCATAGATCAGAAAAAGTGCTTGTTCTGTGTGTTGTCTGTAGGGAAATGGCAAATTATGCATTTTGTGGGTTATTTTGGATGACATGTTACCTATAGCTGCCTTCTTTTCCCAAAGTTTACAGAGTCATGGTATGACAGATAAAAAAAGTAGCAGCCACTGTTAACTTCTAAATAATTTACTTACAGTTGCATTAAGTAATTTCTGACTCAGAAAGAAACACTGTCATCAAATTCTTTATTGCTAAAGAGTTCACAATTTCACTGCTTACTTGCCCATTTAGCAAATGTGTTTCTGCCCATTTGACAAATGTATGTACGAAAATCTAAAAATCAGTCGGTGGCTTGCCACAAGCCAAACCACTCCATCTCTGGTCAAGTAGTGTATGAGTGTATGTGTGTGTTAGGCATTTTGTACTGGAAATGGCTGCTAATGATTTTATCTACAGGGTTGCTTACAGCTCAACTATACGATTTATGTGCCAGCCAGAAATACAAAACAATGGGCTACATGTGGCTAAAAGCTGCACACAGCTCCAGTTGAGTAGAATGTTAATTTTCAGTGTGTTTGCCACAAGTGACCCTTTTCACATTAAAGTAAGCCATTATTCATTGTTATTATCAGCAATATTGCATAATAGGGTTTTAATACAGTCAGCTGCTGATTTCAGTTTTTGTTAGTATGAGATCGTTTGTCTCAGAGTGGGAGTAAAGTGTGAAATATTCCAGCTTGACACACCAGACTGTCAGAGGGACTGCCTTGTGTATTTACTCAGTCGTTCAGTATGATCATGCAAACATGTGCAGACAGACACACACACACACACACACACACACACACACACACACACACACACACACACACACACACACACACACACAAACACAGATCCTAATGACCTGCATCCCAGAGTTTTATTTGCTGGGCCATGAGGTTCTCTTAACGAGGGTGTTTAATTTGCCACTTTCAATATTAGCCTACAACCATCCATGTGTATGTGTGCTCTTGCCAGTTAGTGAACATGTGAGCATATAACATGTTTGTAGGCGTGTGTGTGTGTGTAGCCAGCCACTGGGAAAAGTAGCCAGTCAGGGTGGTGTGGGGGTATGGAGAAGAATTTTGGCCATAAAAGCCCAAACTTTAGTGCCTCTGGCATATTCTAATGCCACTGAATTACTGTGAATTACTGTAAAGGAGAATTAGGCCTCATGTTTTAGCCATAGACATAGCTCAGAGTGTGCTGCTCCTCCATCACCATCTTGGCAGTACCTGACTCCGCCTAACTCTCAGCTGATCCCCAAATGAACCAAATCATCACAGCCCAGCCCAAATCCATACTCACGTCGACCGCGAGCCCGCAACCACACGGCACATATCAGCTCATGCCTAAGAGGGTGGGGGTGGGGGTGGAGCTTAGACTTTGGTGAGTTCCGATTTGTGGCAAGCATACGCTCACCCACCTGTCACTCAGGGCAGCTCGCCCTTAATTATCAATGGCAAAATATACAAAAGTGCTCTAAGACATTTTAAGGTGTAAAATTACAGTGTGAAGCTGAGACGTACAATTTCCTCATGTTACACAGACCTGTTACTTTGACAGCGTTGCCTGTTTCACTGTGTATTTGAGATAGCTCTACTATAAAAAGCTCAATGTAAAGATGATTCATCCATTTTTTCATTCATTAAGCCAATAAATGTCTGTGTGGTGTATTTGGAAAATGCAGAGGACTTTTTAATGCTTACTGCCCAATCATCAAGTTGCCGCCACATTTTCTGAAGTAGCCCGTCTAATGAGGATGTTACCTGCTATTGATGCAGATGAGTAGTTGGCTGTGTGGCCGTGGGAAGCTCTGAGTGTAAGCAGTAGGGATTGGTATTTGTTAGTATTCAGGCCCCTGACTTATCTTGAGCTAATGCAGGGAGGCAGGGGTGGAAAATCTGATTTTTTAATGGTGACCCAGATCTGATGCTTTTTCCACATTCAGATGGCAAATGATCTGTGAGTCTGTGCTCCATATTTCAACAGAGACGATACCCAAAGCTACGGGAGCCAATGAAAGACGGCTCTGCCTGCATTATGCCAAGTTCTTGGAGAAAGGCTCCTGCTTTTCAGGATCACAAAAAATCCTTGACTAATAGTGACATGTTTAATATTTGGCATCTGTGGGCATTTCGGCAGTTCACCAGTGCGAAAAAGATTAAATTCTAAGATTACCAGTTTTAGAAAGACGAATGGGAGAGAGCACAGGGGTCAGAATGTCCTGATAATTCAACTATTACATTTGCATTTCTGAAACACCAAGAAAAGAGCTCAACTGAACTGTGTGAAGGAGTCCAAAAAAGAATGAGACATACTGTACAAAGAAGGCAGACATGAGATAGAAGATTAGTAGATATGATTTACGCAGGAAGAGAGGATGACAATTAAACAGTTTGCGGGTTGATATGATACAGGGTTGGACCAGTGCCAGGAGATATAGATCAGTTTCTCTTTAATTAATTTCATTACTCAGCTTGGATCTCTTACCTTTAGCATCTTTTCATTGCTGCACCTTAGAAAAACTAAAGATCTAAGGCTAAATCTAATGTTTGCTTAAATGTTAAAGAAAAAGTCAGTGCGTTTACTTCTTACTACAGATAAACTACAGATTCACTCAAAATCTGTCCAGTCGACTGTGAAATAAAAATACCAACACCGCCTGGTTAATGTCTTAGTCTAATTCTTTGGCATTTAATCTGTTCTAGCTGAACTGTCAAAAAAAGTTATTCACATTGGGGCCTGGAGCATTTTGTCTGTTGTATCAACTTCTGCAAGTTTTGACTTTTACATTTAAAGGCTTGTGCAGCTGTGCTGTCTAAACCTGAACCATCTGTGTTCCCCTGTCTCACTCAAAAGCAATGTCCTCCTTCAGGATGCTGCTCCACAGGTTGTGTCTGGTGTTATACAACAGCCAGTGTGGAGAGGCTAATAGTGCTGTAACTGGCTTTACAGATTATTCTGAAGGTATGTACTTTGTAGCCCCTAGCTACATTTCTAGCCGTCAAACTCCCTTCAAGCCTCTGAGGTCTTAGGGCAGAGCCCTCCTGTCTGATCCACAGTCTGGACTGAAGACCAAAGGAGACCTTGTGTGTTGAACAACCTGTACAAGCAACTGAGGAGAGAAACAGCAGTTCACTTTGTACTAGCTCTTTTTAAAGCCTGCTCTTACGACAAAGATTTATTATTCAGCCTTCTTGAAAGTTGTTCTTTCTACCTCGCTTGTGGGTTGCATCTTTGTCAGCTAATACAGACATCCTTTAACATCAGTGGTAAAATTGTCAGATCCCAGTGAAAAAGATAATCTTTGTATTCTGCCGAGATCTAGGCTTCATTTAGAAATCCAAATCGATTCTAAGAGCTGCAGACCGCCAATCTAGCCTCATCTGAAAGCTCTCAGTCAGAGTGCAGCTCTGTGAGCAGTACGTGTGTGTGGTTTTATTTCATTTCATTCAGATAAGGAATTTGGCTAGGATAGCATGTCTGGCTGAAGTTGTACAAACGTGGATTAATGAGAAGGTGAGATGTCTTAAAGTGTTCCATGGTGTGAGGTTTAACAGGTATTTCATCATAACTAAGGCTTTACAATACGATATAATTAGTGGGTTTTGACACTTAGCTATAGGAGCATTGGTGTGCGTGGTTTTGCGTTCTGACTAAGTTGTGTTAATGTCATGTTATTTATTTTTAGCGCCTTTGTCGGTGCCTGCACTGTAGGCGTTAGCATGTTGTAACTGCTAATAGGAGCCTGTGTCAGGGAAAAAATGAGACACTTATTTCCCTCTCCAGGTTTAGCAGCAGCTTCTTCCCCTTCAAACCACCACCAGTATCTTTACAAAGAAACCCTTTAACCTGCTGATTTAATGAGCTTTGCCTCAGTGTTGTCTTACAGAACTATACATTGCACCACTGTGAGAGGAATGTGATCAAAACCTTGATTTTGATCGTATTAAACTATGTTCTACTCACTACAAATATTCTCCCATATGTATAACACACAGAGAAAATGGAAGAGCTCAAGAGATGCTCAAACCTGGACTTGTCAGTATGAATCAAAACACACAGCATCTGTTTAGATAACAATATTATGCAGAACAAGAAGTCTTAAACTAGATTCCTGGAAAGTGGTGGAAAGTCAGAATTTGTTCATACATCTAAAAGTATAATAAATAGGAGGATGAATAAATATGTTTAATCTATTGGTATTGTTTGATATATTTCACAGTTGCCAACATGCATAATGTTTGGTTACATCCTCAAATACTGAGACAGTGCATGCAGAAGCTTGAGACACCCTGTCGCTACGAATGCTGAATAATCAAAGCAGGTTCCAGTGGCCATACTATACAGTTACAGATAACAGATGAAATACACTTCAAACAGCCGTCTGCATTTTGGGAATCAATGTAAAGTGAAGACTCATTTGTCCTTGTGACCATATCAATTTGTCCTGCGTTAGAGTTGAGTAAAATTCAATAACATACTGATAATCAATAAAGCAAAATAAAAACAATACAAAATAACAGTATAACATTCAGTCAGAAGGAAAAATATGACAGAAAATCAAATAAACATTTTCTGCCTATTTGCTTTACTGACAAAGTAGATTGCTGCATAGAAGCATAAACTTTTTAATTTCACAAGTCAGTCTAATCCAAATAAAATCCTAAATCAATTGAAAATACAAATAATAACCAAATACATCTAACTGGACTGAGCTGGTGGAATCACTATTACACCAACCATCAGCCCAACATCTGATGCAGAATCTTTAACTGGCCGTACTGTAATTAATCCAAACATAAGACAACATGAAACAGGCACTGATGTATACAAGATGTGAAACGTGAAACTTCATGGCATAGTTGATATTGCCCAACCCTAAACACCATATTGCGTTTTCTTTTAACACTTTAGATGCAATATGGTGGCTTGTTTATGAATGTCTTCTGCGATGACCTCAAGTCAGCTCTACCCCTAAAAGTAGGTCATTGTGAGCCTAATTAAAATACTCCGCTGTCTTTCAACAAAGCAGACGTAATCCAGTCATAATACAATCATGTGTAAAGGGCAGATAAATTAAAATGTACTTTACAGTCCCATAAAGGAAATGTGTCCTTTTCAGACAATACTGCATTAGCCAGACTGCCCTTTAGATGAAATTTCTAGTTGGAATTAAGATTGTATTAGAGTAATACTGGCTGTTTTCATCTCCAGCCATTTTTAGAAGAGATATGGCCAGAGCAAAAAAATTGCCTTTAATAGCAGTAATAAGCAACCATTATCGATAAATATAACTTTTCTGAAAATGCATGACCTTTTTTCCATGTGTCTGTCCTCATGCAGCTCTTTCATTTAAGTGTTTTTATTTTTATTTTTTTTGTAGCATAGCAAAATGTGAAAGAAAAGTGAAGGGGTCTGAATACTTTTCTGAATGCACTGTATATCCTCTATCAGTGAGCATGATGATGCCTTCTTGAAGGTGTTTTGTGATGAAGTGTTATAATTTACTTTGCAGCCTCACCTGCTTCCACTTAAGTTGTTGATTTCCTGGGATGACTTCTGACAGCTCTCAGAGAACAGTGGTGAACTTCTTCTATCCAGCTGTGGATGAATGGTATAGTGATGGCTGAGGAGTTTGCTTTTTTGGTTTTTTTCCCTAGTCTAACTAAGAAGCTGCAGCACTCGTAACACAATCTCTGTTGTGGCTGCTTTACAATTTGCTGTCCTGAAGCTGGTTGTTGAATATCAGAACAAAAAGATGAGTGCAGAAAAGAAGGCCTTGTGCTGTGATTGTGCAGGGCTGACAATAAAAGCAGACATTTACTGTAGATGTTTTCCACAGTTGAAAAATATTCTGATGTGAAGTATAATTTTAGCTGAATAATTGGACAAGGCATGATGTCTGCAGGAGGACAGATATGCAGAAGAATTGGACATCTATACCAGCGGAATGATTTGGAGGCAGCTGTAGGGGATCCAGCACAAAGATGTTATTTTAACAGAGCCACACTATTTCACTCTTCAGAAATGTAAAGTGCTTCAGACATTTTATTTCAAAATCCGACAGTAAAGTTTTTTAGTTGTCATCAGCGATCAACAAAATAGTGCATTACAGCCATCATTTTATCATTTAGAAAGGAGAGGAACAAACTCCTCCAGTTCCTCTGCTGAGTCTCAGCAGGTGAAACCTTTGTTCTGTCAACTCCCTTCTGTCATCATGTTTCTGCGTAGACAAACTCCCAATTTAGTTGTTCTCATTTTATTTCTCGTGTCAGTATAAAACATAGCCTGTGTCTGATACCACTTTGTGTCCGAATACTAAATGCATGAAAAGATTTCCTGCATCCAAAATCTGTTTGCTCCTCAATGTGGAGTGAACTATTGAGTGTGTGTTATATAGGGAGCAGTGAATAAGTGATTTTGGACAGAGCCATAGTAAAAACAGTAATTTGATGGCAGCTGATATGCCACCTCTTAACTGGGAAAACAGTTGTAATTCATGTGTTAATGAGTTGCCTGCTGCATTGTGAGGTTTGCTGTGTTAATGTACAAAATGAGCATTAATAATAACAATTGGAGGAACATTTGTTTGGAATGGATGATAATTTAGTGCCATTGTTAATTGACTTGGTGACGATGGAATCTCAGAAGTTATTTTATGTGATACATGTACTACATACATTTGTCAGTATTAGGGAAAAAATCTTCTTAATATCATGATACTGCTTTACCACATTGCCTAGCCATACTTTGAATGCATAATGCACATTGTCACCATTTCTGTCAAGACACTCACCAAGAGGTTTTAACCATTTCTTGCGTTGGATTTCATTTATGTGATGCTCTGGAACAAATGTGAGCGGGAAAACCATTAAACAACAACAATAACCATAGAACATGTAATTGAAGATATTCATATACAGCTATATACTAGTGCATGATGAGGCTGGGTAGGTAGAGGGAGCTAAATTGGCGAAAGCAGGCAGGGTTGTGTGTGGGAACAGAATGAACAACAAACTTATCAACTCGACTGGTATCTACAACATTTGAGTACCAGCTGCCTGCCTGAGCTGCCACAAGACACCATTCGTTCAAAAAGCACAATTTTTGACTGAAAAAAGGTGGCATTATATGAAGACAGTGGAGTAGTGTTTTCAGATGTACCTTCCTGATCTGATCTTGTAGAGGTGTGACTGTAGGAGCTGATATTTGCCACAGGCTGCCAGCACAAGTGTTACTTCTCCCCTGCTGAGCCTGGATTACCAGTTGTGACTCAAAGCTAATGTGCATCACTTGTTTTAATGCATATATAAAAACGCACGTCTGTGCTCAGACAACTTTAGAAATCACATACGCAAGTGACTATCCGCCCTGGACATATTCTTGTTTTCTTGTGGCATTTGCCAGACATTAGGTGCATAGATGTGTTTGTGCATAAGAGAGAAGTTGAGAGTGATAAAGAGTCTGCTCTGACTGTTTGTTCTTTTGCAACAAGATGCTCTTGCCCTGAACACGCCTGTTGCCATGGTGCAGTATTCTGACACAGAGGTGGAGCATGTAGGTGCACGTAAAGGCATGATGATTGGCACCGTGTCTCTGTGTCTGACGCACGTGAATATAAAATAACCAGTGATTTGGCTTCTCTTCTTTGATCCTCTCTCTCTCTTTGCTTCCTGATTCCTTAATTCCTGTCTCGGCTCTATGTCGCAGTCTGAGCCACTCTCCTCTCTTCTCTGTTAGCTCACTCTGCCTCTGTCGCATTGAATCCTCCCTGTCTGGCTGTGTGTGTGTGTGTGTGTGTGTGTCGCTGTTTCTGCTCTTCAGCTTCCCTCTTATATTTGCTGCAGTGCTTTGATTTGAGCTGGAACGCTTTAAGCCCACAGTGGCAAAGAGAGGTCACACTTTCAGACACGCATATGCACACACTCACACTTTAACACACACTTTAAAGACTTGGTGTGTTAAAACAAGGAACAAAGTGTGTGTGTGTGTGTGTGTGTGTGTGTGTGTGTGTGTGTGTGTGTGTGTGTGTTTGTGCCCTTTCTGACACCCGGGGCTAAACCAGTTCTGTGGAGCAGTTTTAGTACTTAATGAGATGTCTCATCACATACACACATGCAGTATTAACACTCTTTATTTCTCTCTTCCTTCCCAGTCTTTCTCTCACACACCAACACACACATACTTGCACAAACACAGGGTGTCACTAGCTGTAGCTTCAAAAGGACTTGACAGAGTTTGACTCTGGAGGGGCAATAGGAAATGATCCATGTCGTGGCTAGCTACTGGCCATCATTTGATGGATTCATTAGAAACAGAATTTGTCAGTGTGATCAGCGCGCAGCATTGATCTGTCCAGTTAATTGATGCGTGACACTGTGTGTTAACTCATCACTTGTTCGGTTGCCCATGGCTTAGTGATGCTGCTGTGCTAATAGTATTTAATGATGGAGTTGAGTCTAGCGCAGGGGAGGACAGGCACATAATTTCCTGTTTCTCACCTCTTGTCATTTATCCTCGTTCATAACTGGGACACACGCTGCATCCAAAGCATTTGGTGGTATGCACCTTGCGAGTTATGAGATCATCACATCAAGAAATTGAGCAGAGCCAAATGTCTGCGTTACACCAGGCGCTGCCATCAGGGACATTTCTGTGCGGACATGCAGGGCAGGAGGTTTTACTGCCCTGCAAGCCCCTGGCTGCTGCTTCTCAGACAGGTGGAAAATTGTCCCCACAAGCAGTCTTTGAACAGGGAGTAATGGAAGGGGAATGGAGATGGCAGTGGATCACACCTGCCAGGCAAGTGTTCAAAATCCCTCATTTGAAAGTGATGTGTGTTTGATGCTGTGCTGCAGTCTCATTGGGTGTTTTTGACATTGTGGGGTTTCATTTCATTCCTGCTTTTAAACTGTGATTATCAGTTTTCATCTCTGCTTTTTAAAAAAACTGACTATTGCATTGGTTCAGTACTTTTTAGAGTCCATTTCATGTCTCTGGCTTATTTTCAATGATAAGAATTGTTCAGTTTGAAATCTAAAGAATTAATTTTTTGTGAAGAGTCCAGAAAGAAAAAGGAGCAGTGTGGCAGTTTTAGTGTCTGGATGGATCAGAACCTGGTGGTGCTGAGTGACAGGAAGCTTAGAAGTTGACAGAGCCGTCCATCCTGTCTGTCTGAGACACTATGTTGCCCGTCCTCCTCGTCTATTCTCTCTTTATTCAGGCAGGAGGATTACAGCAAAGAAAGCAGCAAAGCAAGCAGTGAAGGGATTATCGAACAGCAGCAAAGGGATTAGAGGGGAAAGTTGCACCTCAACAGAGCAGCGGACCCCTGTGGCCCATGTAAGAGACTCGCGCACGGCTTAGAAAGTTGGCTCCTCCGCCAGCCGCTGCCACACGCCTCTGCCAGAATTTCACAGAGCTTCTTCAGTAGGTGTTTGACACGCAGAGTTGCCAAGACTTCATGGCTCTCCTCACTAGGTATTTGCTATTCATTTGGACAGTGGCAAAGCGGACAAAGGGATGAGCAAAGCAAAGCCACAAAGGGGATTTGAACTCTGGCAGTCATTTATAGATTAGAGCCAGGAGTTAATAAACAGTTTCAGTCTGAGATCCAAATGAGAAACTTAGTCTGTGACCTCTGGACCCAGGGAAATCGAAACGTTTGCTTCTCTTGTGAAGTTGAGACCCCATCAAAGCAGGTCCTTGACCCATTTTGAGGCACAGTGTCAGCTGAGGGAAGAAAAGGCTACAGAGAAGTCATAGTTTTATCATGCAGTGGCCAAAGTGTTGACACAAAGCAGCGCAGCTTTTCACTGAGTAGTTGCCTCAATGTTGACTTTGACTGTAGCACATTAATCTAAACCGCCTACTCTAGCTATAGCTGTGATGTGACATGAGTAAAATTAATGCTAAACTTTATTAGTTGTCTGATACAAGGTGTTATTGTCCAAAGGTACCTGTGGAGTTTTTCACCTCTAGTGGCGCTACAAAGCAGCGCTTAGATAAGGGCTCTCTGTTTCTGTTCACTGCTGACAGCAGTGAGAGGTCATCTACAGCAGTCATTTAAAAAGGCCCAAAAGAGTCAAATAGGCCCATTTGCTCTTAACAACACATTTAAAATGTTTATACAGAGGCTCTGCATATATTTGTGCTTAGCAACAGTAATGGTGATTACATCGCTTAAAGTTCTTCAGCACTGTGCTGGAATTCTGGTGCAGGGCGAGGGACCATTTTACTAATTTGGCAATCGTTTGACAACAGTAGGCCTATTATGCCACATACACTGTTTAGAGACCAACGGAAGAACGAGTGTTGAAATGTCTGAAAGATAGGTAGAATGTATTGGTGTATTGCTATTCTTTATGGCCTTGAAAGTTGTGCTTGGACTTGGATACAATTACCAGATTATGGTTTCCAACTGAGGAATGGGTGAGTGGATAATGCATTTTTCTTCCATTCAGACCTTTCAAGTTAACGTGAGGATTCACATTTGGAAACGATTTGATTTGGTGTTCTTGTCTCTCTGAAACGGGTTGCGATATGCGCCACAGCTGTTATCCATCTGGCTTCTACAGCTAACCCCTGAACACATTTCAGGCACAGAAATTTTCCTTGCTTTAAGCCCTGTAACTGACTTTTATATGCCTTACTTGTACTATGACAGCATGGTGAACAAGTGGTTACAACTGTCGCCTCACAGTGAGAAGGTTCTGGGTCCAAACCCCAGGCCTGCCGCCTTTCTGTGCGGAGTTTGCATGTTCTCCCTGTGCCTGCGTGGTTTCTCTCCGGGTACCCAGGCCTCCTCCCGCGGTCCGAAGACATACATGTTAGGTTCACTGGCGACTCTAATGCCTTACTATACTATGACTTTTTTATGACTTATTATAATATGACTCTTTATGCCTTACTGTACAATGACGTTTTTTTGGGTTTTTTTATAACTTACTATACTATAGCGTTTCATGTCTTACTTCACCTTAACAGAAGTTGAGTCATGGTGTTGCAGGGGTTAGAACTGTAGCTTTACACTTAGAAGGTTATGGGTTAAAATCCTGGTTGGAAACCTTTCTCTTGAGATTTTGAACTTTTTTTTTTGCCTTATGACATTTATGCCATTTGACGTGTTTATGCCTTACTGTAGTATGACTTTTTATGTCTTACTGTAGTATGATGTTTTTTGACATTTTTATGCTTTACTATACTATGATGCTTTTTGTCGTATTTGTCCCTTACTATAGCTTGACATTTTTTTTACATTTTTATGTAGTTTTTATGCCTTATTATACTGTGACGTTTTTATGACTTTTTTGCCTTACTATACTATGTTGTTTTTATGACTTTTTAAGCCTTAGTATACTATGGCATTTTTATCACTTTTTTTTGGCATACTATACTATGTCGTTTTCATGACTTTTTATGCATTACTGTACTGACATTTTTGTCGTTTTTATGCCTGGCTATACTATGACGTTTTTGTTGTTTTTTTGCCTTACTAGACTGACGTTTTTATGAGTTTTTATGCTGTACTATACTATGTCGTTTTTATGACTTCTTATGCCTTACTAGACTATGTCGTTTTTATAACTTTTTTACCTTACTATACTATGTCGTTTTTAAACATGACTATACTATGACGTTTTTATGCCTTACTATACTATGACGTTTTCATGACTTTTTATGCCTTACTCTACTATGACATTTTTGTCGTGTTTATGCCTGACCATACTATGACGTTTTTGTCGTTTTTATCCCTTACTATACTATGTCGTTTTTATCACTTTTTATGCCATACTATACTTTCTTTTTCATGATGTTTTATGCCATACTATACTATGACGTTTTTATGACTTTTTATGCCTTCCTATAGTATGATGTTTTTTGACATTTTTTACCTTACTATACTATGTAGTTTTTAAACCTTACTGTACTATGATGTTTGTATGCCTTACTATACTGTGACATTTTTATGACTTTTTTGCCTTACTATACTATGTTGTTTTTATGACTTTTTTTGCCTTACTATACTATGTCGTTTTTATGACTTTTTATGCCTTACTATACTATGGCATTTTTATCACTTTTTTTGATTTACTATACTATGACGTTTTTATGCCTTACTATACTATGACGCTCTATGCCTTTACTATACTATGACCCTTTTTGTCGTATTTATCCCTTACTATAGCTTGACATTTTTTTTTTACATTTTTATGCCTCACTATACTGTAACGTTTTTATGACTTTTTATGCCTTACTATACTATGACGCTCTATGCCTTACTATACTATGACGTTTTTTATTGGTTTTATCCCTTAATATAGTATGTCGTTTTTATGACTTTTTATGTCTTACTATACTATGGCATTTTTATCACTTTTTTTGGCTTACTATACTATGACGTTTTTATGCCTTACTATACTATGACGCTCTATGCCTTACTATACTATGACCCTTTTTGTCGTATTTATCCCTTACTATAGCTTGACATTTTTTTTTTACATTTTTGTGCCTTACTATACTGTGACGTTTTTTTTGTAGTTTTTATGCCTCACTATACTGTAACGTTTTTATCACTTTTTTTGCGTCACTATACTATGACGCTCTATGCCTTACTATACAATGACGTTTTTTATTGGTTTTATCCCTTAATATAGAATGACTTTTTTTGGCCTACTATACTATGACGTTTTCATGACTTTTTATGCCTTACTGTACAATGACATTTTTGTCGTTTTTATGCCTTACTATTCTATGTTGTTTTTATGATTTTTTTTTTGCCTTACTATACTATGTCGTTTTTATGACTTTTTATGCCTTAGTATACTATGGCATTTTTATCACTTTTTTTGGCGTACTATACTATGATGTTTTTATGACTTTTTATGCCTTACTATACTATGACGCTCTATGCCTTACTATACTATGATGTTTTTTATTGGTTTTATCCCTTAATATATAATGTCGTTTTTATGACTTTTTATGCCTTACTATACTATGGCATTTTTATCACTTTTTTTGGCTTACTATACCATGACATTTTTATGCCTTACTATACTATAACGCTCTATGCCTTACTATACTATGACGTTTTTTATTGGTTTTATCCCTTAATATAGAATGTCGTTTTTATGCCTTTCTATACTATGGCATTTTTATCACTTTTTTTGCCTTACTATACTATGACGTTTATATGCCTTACTATTCTATGTTGTTTTTATGATTTTTTTTTTTTTGCCTTAGTATACTATGTCGTTTTTCTGACTTTTTATGCCTTAGTATAATATGGCATTTTTATCACTTTTTTTGGCATACTATACTATGATGTTTTTATGACTTTTTATGCCTTACTATACTATGACGCTCTATGCCTTACTATACTATGACGTTTATATGCCTTACTATTCTATGTTGTTTTTATGATTTTTTTTTTTGCCTTACTATACTATGACGTTTTATGACTTTTTATGCCTTACTATACTATGACGCTCTATGCCTTACTATACTATGACGTTTTTTATTGGTTTTATCCCTTATTATATAATATGTCGTTTTTATGACTTTTTATGCCTTACTATACTATGGCATTTTTATCACTTTTTTTGGCTTACTATACTATGACGTTTTTCTGCCTTACTATACTATGACGCTCTATGCCTTACTATACTCTGACCCTTTTTGTCGTATTTATCCCTTACTATAGCTTGACATTTTTTTTTTACATTTTTATGCCTCACTATACTGTAACGTTTTTATGACTTTTTTTGCCTTACAATACTATGACGCTCTATGCCTTACTATACAATGACGTTTTTTATTGGTTTTGTCCCTTAATATAGAATGACTTTTTTTGGCCTACTATACTATGACGTTTTCATGACTTTTTATGCCTTACTGTACTATGACATTTTTGTCGTTTTTATGCCTTACTATTCTATGTTGTTTTTATGATTTTTTTTTTGCCTTACTATACTATGTCGTTTTTATGACTTTTTATGCCATACTATACTATGACGCTCTTTGCCTTACTATTTTATGTTGTTTTTATGACTTTTTTTTATGCCTTACTATACTATGTCGTTTTTATGACGTTTTATGCCTTAGTATACTATGGCATTTTTATCACTTTTTTTGGCGTACTATACTATGATGTTTTTATGACTTTTTATGCCTTACTATACTATGACGCTCTATGCCTTACTATACTATGATGTTTTTTATTGGTTTTATCCCTTAATATATAATGTCGTTTTTATGACTTTTTATGCCTTACTATACTATGGCATTTTTATGCCTTACTATACTATAACGCTCTATGCCTTACTATACTATGACGTTTTTTATTGGTTTTATCCCTTAATATAGAATGTCGTTTTTATGCCTTTCTATACTATGGCATTTTTATCACTTTTTTTGGCTTACTATACTATGACGTTTTTATGCCTTACTATTCTATGTTGTTTCTATGATTTTTTTTGCCTTACTATACTTTGTCGTTTTTATGACGTTTTATGACTTTTTATGCCTTACTATACTATGACGCTCTATGCCTTACTATACTATGATGTTTTTTATTGGTTTTATCCCTTAATATATAATGTCGTTTTTATGCCTTTCTATACAATGGCATTTTTATCACTTTTTTTGCCTTACTATACTATGACGTTTATATGCCTTACTATTATATGTTGTTTTTATGATTTTTTTGCCTTAGTATACTATGTCGTTTTTATGACGTTTTATGCCTTAGTATACTATGGCATTTTAATCACTTTTTTTGGCGTACTATACTATGATGTTTTTATGACTTTTTATGCCTTATAATTCTATGTTGTTTTTATGATTTTTTTTTTTGCCTTACTATACTATGTCGTTTTTATGACTTTTTATGCCTTACTATACTATGTTGTTTTTATGATTTTTTTTGCCTTACTATACGTTGTCGTTTTTATGACTTTTTATGCCTTAGTATACTATGGCATTTTTATCACTTTTTTTGGCGTACTATACTATGATGTTTTTATGACTTTTTATGCCTTACTATACTATGACGCTCTATGCCTTACTATACTATGATGTTTTTTATTGGTTTTATCCCTTAATATATAATGTCGTTTTTATGACTTTTTATGCCTTACTATACTATGGCATTTTTATCACTTTTTTTGGCTTACCATACCATGACA
Source organism: Seriola dumerili (assembly GCF_002260705.1). NCBI lineage: Eukaryota > Metazoa > Chordata > Actinopteri > Carangiformes > Carangidae > Seriola > Seriola dumerili. The sequence continues at coordinate 3,032 of NW_019174564.1, read as the reverse complement.
TTTTTATGACTTACTATATTATAACGCTCTATGCCTTACTATACTATGACGTTTTTCATTGGTTTTATCCCTTAATATAGAATGTCGTTTTTATGCCTTTCTATACTATGGCATTTTTATCACTTTTTTTGCCTTACTATACTATGACGTTTATATGCCTTACTATTCTATGTTGTTTTTATTATTTTTTTTTTTTTGCCTTAGTATACTATGTCGTTTTTCTGACTTTTTATGCCTTAGTATAATATGGCATTTTTATCACTTTTTTTGGCATACTATACTATGATGTTTTTATGACTTTTTATGCCTTACTATACTATGACGCTCTATGCCTTACTATACTATGACGTTTTTTATTGGTTTTATCCCTTAATATATAATGTCGTTTTTATGACTTTTTATGCCTTACTATACTATGGCATTTTTATCACTTTTTTTGACTTACTATACTATGACGTTTTTATGCCTTACTATTCTATGTTGTTTTTATGATTTTTTTTTTCCTTACTATACTATGACGTTTTTATGCCTTACTATTCTATGTTGTTTTTATGATTTTTTTTGCCTTACTATACTTTGTCGTTTTTATGACGTTTTATGACTTTCTATACTATCGCATTTTTATC
>NW_019174564.1:0-2350 GCF_002260705.1 Seriola dumerili | reverse complement strand
TTTTTATGCCTTACTATACTATGGCATTTTTATCACTTTTTTTGGCTTACTATACCATGACATTTTTATGCCTTACTATACTATAACGCTCTATGCCTTACTATACTATGACGTTTTTCATTGTTTTTATCCCTTAATATAGAATGTCGTTTTTATGCCTTTCTATACTATGGCATTTTTATCACTTTTTTTGGCTTACTATACCATGACATTTTTATGCCTTACTATACTATAACGCTCTATGCCTTACTATACTATGACGTTTTTCATTGTTTTTATCCCTTAATATAGAATGTCGTTTTTATGCCTTTCTATACTATGGCATTTTTATCACTTTTTTTGGCTGACTATACTATGACGTTTTTATGCCTTACTATACTATGACGCTCTATGCCTTACTATACTATGACCCCTTTTGTCGTATTTATCCCTTACTATAGCTTGACATTTTTTTTTACATTTTTATGCCTCACTATACTGTAACGTTTTTATGACTTTTTTTGCCTTACTATACTATGACGTTTATATGCCTTACGATTCTATTTTGTTTTTATTATTTTTTTTTTTGCCTTACTATACTATGTCGTTTTTCTGACTTTTTATGCCTTAGTATACTATGGCATTTTTATCACTTTTTTTGGCGTACTATACTATGATGTTTTTATGACTTTTTATGCCATACTATACTATGACGCTCTATGCCTTACTATACTATGATATTTTTTATTGGTTTTATCCCTTAATATATAATGTCGTTTTTATGACTTTTTATGCCTTACTATACTATGGCATTTTTATCACTTTTTTTGGCTTACTATACCATGACATTTTTATGCCTTACTATACTATAACGCTCTATGCCTTACTATACTATGACGTTTTTCATTGTTTTTATCCCTTAATATAGAATGTCGTTTTTATGCCTTTCTATACTATGGCATTTTTATCACTTTTTTTGGCTTACTATACTATGACGTTTATATGCCTTACTATTCTATGTTGTTTTTATGATTTTTTTTTTTTTTTGCCTTAGTATACTATGTCGTTTTTCTGACTTTTTATGCCTTAGTATAATATGGCATTTTTATCACTTTTTTTGGCATACTATACTATGATGTTTTTATGACTTTTTATGCCTTACTATACTATGATGCTCTATGCCTTACTATACTATGACGTTTATATGCCTTACTATTCTTGTTTTCATGATTTTTTTTGCCTTGCTATACTTTGTCGTTTTTATGACGTTTTATGACTTTTTATGCCTTACTATACTATGACGTTTTTTATTGGTTTTATCCCTTAATATATAATGTCGTTTTTATGACTTTTTATGCCTTACTATACTATGACGCTCTATGCCTTACTATACTATGACGTTTATATGCCTTACTATTCTATGTTGTTTTTATGATTTTTTGTTTTGCCTTACTATACTATGTTGTTTTTCTGACTTTTTATGCCTTAGTATACTATGGCATTTTTATCACTTTTTTTGGCGTACTATACTATGATGTTTTTATGACTTTTTATGCCATACTATAATATGACGCTCTATGCCTTACTATACTATGATATTTTTTTATTGGTTTTATCCCTTAATATATAATGTCGTTTTTATGACTTTTTATGCCTTACTATACTATGGCATTTTTATCACTTTTTTTGGCTTACTATACCATGACATTTTTATGCTTTACCATAATATAACGCTCTATGCCTTATTATACTATGACGTTTTTCATTGGTTTTATCCCTTAATATAGAATGTCGTTTTTATGCCTTTCTATACTGTGGCTTTTTTATGACTTTTTTTGGCTTACTATACTATGACGTTTATATGCCTTACTATTCTATGTTGTTTTTATGATTTTTTTTTTTGCCTTACTATACTATGACGTTTTATGACTTTTTATGCCTTACTATACTATGACGCTCTATGCCTTACTATACTATGACGTTTTTTATTGGTTTTATCCCTTAATATATAATGTCATTTTTATGACTTTTTATGCCTTACTATACTATGGCATTTTTATCACTTTTTTTGGCTTACTATACTATGACGTTTTTATGGCTTACTATACTATGACGCTCTATGCCTAACTATACTATGACCCTTTTTGTCGTATTTATCCCTTACTATAGATTGACATTTTTTTTACATTTTTATGCCTCACAATATACTGTAACATTTTTATGACTTTTTTTGCCTTACTATACTATGACGCTCTATGCCTTACTATACTATGACGTTTATATGCCTTACTGTTCTATGTTGTTTTTATGATTTTTTTTTATCCCTTAATACATAATGTCGTTTTTATGACTTTTTATGCCTTACTATACT
>NW_019174563.1:0-116 GCF_002260705.1 Seriola dumerili | reverse complement strand
TGGACCAACGTTTTTGTCGTCAAATGACGTTTAGCTCGGGTATTGATGTGCAGCCTTTTCTCTCTTCTACGCTACAGTGTATTTGGCCTCCTGAGAGTCTGTGTTCACTGGCTGCT
>NW_019174562.1:0-115 GCF_002260705.1 Seriola dumerili | reverse complement strand
GAGAGAGAGAAGAAGAAGCTTTGTTATTTAAGTTCGTTATTTATTCTATAATTCAGTAAAACAGCTAGCTAGCCTATAAAACAAAAATATCTGAAAATGGAGAGAGGAAGAAAAC
>NW_019174561.1:1549641-1604997 GCF_002260705.1 Seriola dumerili | reverse complement strand
TTTTATGCCTTATCATACTGTGACTTTTTATGACATACTTTACTATGACTTTTTATGCCATACTATACCATGACATTTTTATGACTTTTTATGCCTTACTATACTATGACCTTTTTAATGACTTTTTATGCCTTACTATAGTATGCCTTTTTATGCTTTAATATACTATAACGTTAATAGGACTTTTTAAGCCTTGCTATACTATGACTTTTTATGCTTTATTGTGCTATAACGTTAATATGACTTTTTAAGCCTTACTATACTATGACTTTTTTATGACTTTTTTTGCCTTACTATACTATGTCGTTTTTATGAAATTTTATGCCTCACTTTAATATGACTTTTTATGCCTTACTATACTATGACGTTTTTTGACTTTTTATGCCTTACTATACTATGACTTTTTATGCCTTCTCATACTATGACATTTTAATGACTTTTTATACCTTACTATACTATGACATTTTTATGACTTGTTATGCCATACTATACTATAACGTTTTTATGACTTTTTATGCCTTACTATATTATGACTTTTTATGCCATACTGTGTTATGATGTTTTTATGAATTTTCATGCCTTACTATACTATGACGTTTTTATGACTTTTTATGCCTTACTATACTATGACTTTTTATGTCTCACTGTAATATGACATTTTAATTAATTTTTATGCCTTACTATACTATGACGTTTTTATGACTTTTTATGCCTTACTATATTATGACTTTTTATGCCATACTATACTATAACTTTTTATGCCATACTATACTATGACGTTTTTATGACTTTTTCTGCCTTACTATACTATGACTTTTTATGTCTTACTATAATTGCACATTTTTATGACTTTTTATGTGCTTACTATAATATGACATTTTTATGACTTTTATGCCATACTAACAATGCACGTTTTTATGACTTTTTATGCCATTATCATACAGTGACTTTTTATGCCATGACTGTACTATGACCTTTTTAATGACTTTTTATTTGCCATACATATACATATGAATTTTATGCACTTTTTCATGCCTTACCTATAGCTATGCACCTTTTTTATGTCTTATATAATATGACATTGTTTATGACTTTTGTATGCCCTTTACGTATACAATTGAAATTTTTATGAATTTAATGCCTGTACTTTACTATGACATTTTTTATGACTTTTATGCCTCTAAATATAGTATGACTTTTCATTGCCATACTATACTATGACGTTTTATGACTTTTTATGCCTTATATACTATGACTTTTTTATTGCCATACTATACTATAACTTTTTATGCCATACTATACTATGACGTTTTTTATGACCTTTTATGGCCTTGTTATACTTATGACGTTTTTATGAAACCTTTTATGCCTTTCTTGATCTATGACTTTCTGTATGCGCTTATCATACATGACATTTTAATGACTTTTTATGCCTTACTTATACGACTCGAAATTTTTAGACTTTTTTATGCCTTACTATACTATGACATTTTATGACTTTTATGCCATACTATTACTATGACGTTTTCTATGGACTTTTTATGGCCTACTATACTATGACTTTTTATGCCTTACTATACTATGACTTTATGTCGTTACGTAATAATTATGACATTTTAATTGAATATTATGCCTTACATATACTATAACATTTTTATGACTTTTTATGCCTCAATACTTTACTATGACGTTTTATGACTTTTTATGCCTTACTGATAGTATGCCATTTTATGCTCATCCTATACTATGACGTTTTTATGACCTTTTATGCCAACTATAGTGGATTAGATGTTTTATGAATTTTCATGCCTTACTACTTACTATGACGTTTTTATGACTTTTTATGCCCTACCGTATACTACATGACTTTTATGCTCTCACTGTAAAAATATGACATTTAACTAACTCTTTTATGCACTACCTATACTATGACGTTTATATACCTTTTTATGCCATTACTATACTATGACGTTTTTATGACATTTCATCGCTTACTATACTAGATGACTTTTTATGCCATACTTATACTATAACCTTTCTTCGATAGCGCCATACCGGTCATACTATGATATTTTTTATGCACTTTTATGCCTTACTATACTATGACTTTTTATGCCCTTCATCACATGCCATACTGACTATGCACGTTTTTATGACATGTTTATATTATGCCTTACTATACTATGACTTTTTTATGCCATACTAGACTATGAAGTTTTTATGACATTTTATTGCCTTACATTATACTATGACGTTTTTAAGTCTTACTATAATATGACAATTTTCGACTTTTTATGTCTTACTATAATATGACAATTTTAATGAATTTTAATGCCTTACTATACCTATGACGTTTTTTTGACTTATTTGTGCCTTACTATACTTATGACTTTTATGCCTTCTCATACTATGACATTTTAATGACTTTTATACCCTTACTATACTATGACATTTTATGACTTTTTATGCCATACTATACTATAACGTTTTTATGACTTTTTATGCCTACTATACTATGGACTTATTTATGCCATACTAACTATAACTTTTTATGCCATACTATACTAATGACGTTTATGACTTTTTATGCCTTACTAAGTATGACTTTTCATGCCTTATATACTATGCCGTTTTTATGGACTTTTTATGCCTACTATACTATGAACTTTTATTGCCATAACTATACTATAACTTTTATGCCATACGTATACATGACGTTTTATGACCTTTTATGCCTTGTCAACTATGACGTGTTTTATGACCTTTTATGCCTTTCTATACTATGACTTGTTTTATGCCTTATCATACTATGACATTTAATACTTTTTTTATGCCTTAAACTATACGATGAAATTTTTATACTTTTTATGCCTTACTATACTATGACATTTTTATGACTTTTTATGCCATACTATGGCTATGACGTTTTGATGACTTTTTATGCCTTACTATACTATGGACCTTTTTATGCTTATATTAATATGACATTTTTATGACTTTTTATGCCCATACTAAGGTTATGATGTTTTATGAAATTTGTCATGCCTTACTATACTTATTGCACGTTTTATGACTTTTCTATGCCTTTACTATACTATGGACTTTTTATGTCTCACTGTAATATGACATTTTTAATTAATTTTTATGCCTTACATATTACATATGACGTTTTATGACTTTTTATGCCTTTATCTATATTATGCCTCTGTTTATTGCCGATACTATACTATAAACTTTATTCCATACTATACATGACGTTTTTATGACTTTTTCTGCCTCCACTATATATGAACTTTTATGTCTTACTATAATATGACTTTTATATGACTTTTTTTTATTGCCATACTATACAATGACGTTTTTATGACTTTTTATGGCCTTACTATAGCTATGACTTTTTATGCCTTATCATACAGTGACTTTTTATGCCATTACTGTACTCTATGACGTTTTTATGACTTTTTTTATCCATTACTATTACTATGAATTTTTATGACTTTCATGCCTTAACTATACTATGACGTTTTTATGTCCTTACTATAATTTATGACATTTTTTATGACTTTTTATGCCGGTTACTATACAATGCAAATTTTTAGAAATTTTAATGCTTACTTTACCTATGACGTTTTATACCCTTTTTATGCCATACTTATACTATGTCACGTTTTATGACATTTCATGCGCCTTACATATACTATGACTTTTTATGCGTGCCGTCCCGCATCTTCAATCTGACTTGAATAATCAAAGAGAAGTTGACATTACTATGACCTCATACTATATGATGCCATACTATACTATCTCGGAGCGAGTGTTATGACTTTTTATGCCTTACTATACTATGACTTTTTAAATGCCATACTATACTATGAAGTATGTTTTAACACACTTCCTCTCCCCCTGTAATCTTATCACAACTCCTCCACATTTTTATACTCTTTTTATTGCCATACTTATACTATGACTTATACTATAAAATAAAATTTTCCTTACTATACTTATGACGTTTATGTGACCGTTCCAAGCCGTTATCGACAAATTACTGCTCTCTGTCATACTTGACTTTTTTTATTTATTGACTTTTTATGAACTTACCGAAACTAATTTGACTTTTTATGCGCTCTACTATTTACTATGCACTTTTTATGCCTACATAACCTATGATTTTTTACTGACTTTTGTCCCTTACTAATACGATGACTTTATGACGTTTTATGACTTACCTGATTACTATGTCGTGTATGACTTTTTGAGACTTACTATACTATGGACTTTTGTATGACGTTTTATGCCTTTAGTATCCTATGGACTTTTTATGCCTTACTGTAACTATTCGTTTTCTACTGAACTAAATATCTCTACTATACTATGGACCTTTTTCATGTACTTTTTATAAACCTGTGCTAAACTTATACGTTGACGTTTTATGCCCTATCTATACTATTTCGTTTTTATGACCTTTTTATGAGCCCTTATCCCTGCTTTATACTATGACTTTTTATTGCCTACTTATACTATGTCTGTTTTTATGACTTTTTTATGCCTTGCACCTAATACTATGTCGTTTTTATGACTTCATCGATCCCATAATGTCTTTTAACATTTATATTGCCTACTATACTATGACGTGTTTTTATGACTTTTTATGCATGGTCCTCCTATTTCCTCCCCCCTTATTATTATGACTTTTATGACTTACTTATACTATGACTCTTTTCATGAAACTTTTTTCTACTGACTTACACATATACTTTATGACTTTTATGCCTTACGTATACACCTCAGTGTCGTTTTTTATGACTTCCTCTTTCAACTAACCGGACGCTTACTATATTATGACTATTTGCCTTTAAATATACTATGACTTTTTTATGACCCTTTTATGACCTTACTATACTGACTTTTTATGCCTTACTATACTATGACTTTTTTATGACTTACTATACTATGTCGTTTTATGAACTTTATGACTTAAACTATACTATGACTGTTTTTATGACTTTTTAGGAACTTAAACTATTACTATGACTCTTTTTATGCCCGTTCCTTACATACTCATGACTTTTTATGCCTTACTATACTATGTCGTATTTTTTTATGACTTTTTTTAGCCTTACATATTTATGACTTTTTTGCCCTACTATATTATGAACTCTTTTATGCCTTACTATTACTATGTCGTTTTTTTATGCCTTTTTTTATGACTTTACTTAATACTGATGACTTTTTTATGACTTTTTAAAATGACTTACGTATACTATGACTTTTTATGCCTTACTATACTATACTTTTTATGACTTACTTATACTATGTCGTTCTTATGACTTTTTATTGACTACGATACATGACGTATTTATGACTTTTTAGTTGCCTTACTACTACTATGACTTTTAATGACTTTTATGACTTACTATACTATGACTTTTTTATGACTTTTTATTGCCCTTTACTATAACTTATGTCGTTTTTATGACTTTTTTTGCCTTACCTATACTATGACTTTTTTGCCTTACTATATTATGATCCTTTTTTTTGCCTTACTATACTATGACTTTTTATGACTTTTTTATGACTTACCCAAACTATGACTTTTATGCCTTACTATTACTATGAACTTTTTATGTCCGCTTACTATACTATGGACTTTTTTTTGACTTTTATGCCCTTTACCTATTACCCCTATGACTTTTTTATGACTTTTTATGACTTGACTATACCTATGGACTTTTAGACTTTTTATGCCTTAGTATTACTATGACTTTTTACTGCACTTTACTGTACTATGTGCGTTTCTATGACTTTTTATGCCTTACTATACTATGACTTTTTTCATGACTTTTTATGACTTTACTATAACTATGACTTTTTATGCCTTACTATACATGTTCGTTTTGTAATGACTTTTTTTAGGCCTTACTATACTATGACTTTTTATGCCTTACTATACTATGACTTTTTATGACTTACTATACTATGTTGTTTTCTAGTTTGACTTTCATGACCTTACTATACTATGACGTTTTTATGACTTTTTATGCCTTACTATACTATGACTTTTTATGTCTCACTATAATATGACATGTTTATGACTTTTTATGTCTTACTATAATATGACATTTTAATGAATTTTTATGCCTTACTACACTATGACGTTTTTATGACTTTTTATGCCTTACTTTTCTATGACGTTTTTATGACCTTTTATGCCTTACTATACTATGACTTTTTATGCCTTATCATACTATGACATTTTAATGACTTTTTATGCCTTACTATACTATGACATTTTTATGACTTTTTATGCCATACAATACTATGACGCTTTTATGACTTTTTATGCCTTACTATAGTATGACTTTTTATGCTTTCCTATACTATAATGTTAATATGACTTTTTAAGCCTTACTATACTATGACTTTTTTATTTTTTTATGCCTTACCATACTATGACTCTTTGTGCCTTACTTTAGTATGATGTTTTTATGACTTTTTAATACCTTCATGTACTATGATGTTTTAATTAATTTTTTTATGCCTTACTATACTATGACTTTTTCTGCCTTACTATACTGATTTTTTTTTTTTTTTTTTTACCTTCCAATACTATTACATTTTTATGACTTTTTATGCCTCTACTAAACAATGAATTTTTATGTCTTAATATACTATGACGTTTTTATGACTTTTTATGCCTTACTTTACTAATTCGTTTTCATGACTTTTTATGCTTTACTCTACTATGACTTTTTATGCCTTACTATACTATGTCATTTTTATGACTTTTTATGCCTTACTATACTATGACTTTTTATGTGTCACTATAATATGACATTTTTATGACTTTTTATGTCTTACTATAATATGATATTTTAATGAATTTTTATGCCTTACTATACTATGACGTTTTTATGACCTTTTATGCCTTACTATACTATGACTTTTTATGCCTTATCATACTATGACATTTTAATGACTTTTTATGCCTTACTATACTATGACGTTTTTATGACTTTTTATGCCTTACTATACTATGACTTTTTTATGACTTTTTATACCTTACCATACTATGACTTTTTGTGCCTTACTTTACTATGATGTTTTTATGACTTTTTATGCCTTAATATACTATGATGTTTTCATGACTTTTTAATACCTTCATGTACTATGATGTTTTAATGAATTTTTTTATGCCTTACTATACTCTGACTTTTTATGCCTTACTATACTAAGATTTTTTTATAAATTTTTTTTACCTTACAATACTATCAATAAACTATGACTTTTTATGTCTTAATATACTATCACATTTTCATGACTTTTTATGCTTTACTCTACTATGACTTTTTATGCCTTACTATACTGCGACTTTTTTATGAATTTTCTTTTGTCTTACTATACTATGATGTATTTATGATTTTTTATGCCTTACTATGCTATGATTTTATTGATTTTATATACCTTGCTATACTGTGACATTTTTATGACTTTTTATTCCTTACTATACTATAATATTTTATGCCTTACTATAACATGACATTTTTATGACTTTTTGTGCTTTACTATACTATGACTTTTTTATGAATGTTTTATATCTTACTGTACTACTACATTTTTATGACTTTTATGCGTTTACTATACTATCACATTTTTATGACTTTTTATGTCTTACTTTACTATGACTTTTTCTGCCTTAATATAATATGACGTTTTTATGACTTTTTACACATTACATTTTTATGACTTTTTATGCCTTACTTTATTATTACTTTTTATGCCTTACTATACCATGACTTTTTATGCCTTACTATATTTTTACTTTTTTATTAATTTTTTATACCTTACTATACTATGACGTTTTTATGATTTCTTATTCCTACTATACTATGACTTTTTATACCTTACTATACTATGACGTTTTTATGACTTTTTATCCCTTACTATACTATCACATTTTATGCCTTACTATACTATGACTTTTTATATTTTACTATACTTTGACTTTTTATACCTTACTATACTATGACGTTTTTATGGCTTTTTATGCCTTAATATACAATGACATTTTTATGACTTTTTATGCCATACTATATTATGACTTTTTATACCTTACTATACAATGACCTTTTTTTGACTTTTTATGCCTTACTATACTATGACTTTCTAAACCATACTATACTATGACTTTTTCATACCTTACTATAATATGTTTTTTTATCCCTTAGTATACTATGACCTTTTATGCCATACTAAACTATGAATTTTGATACCTTACTATACTATGACTTTTTATACATTACTATACTATAACTTTTTATGCCTTACTATACTATGACTTTTTCATTCCTTACTATACTATAACTTTTTATGCATTAATATACTATGACTTTTTCATCCCTTACTATACTATGACTTTTTATGCATTAATATACTATGACTTTTTATACCTTATTATATATGACTTTTCATAGCTTACTAAATATGAGTTTTTAAACCTTATTATACAATGACTTTTTATAACTCAATATAATATGACTTTTTAAACTTAACTATACTATGACTTTGTATTGCTTACTATGATATGCCTTTTTATACCTTATTATACAATAACTTTTTAGTCCTTACTGTACTACAACTTTTTCATACTTTACTATACTATGACTTTTTATGCCTTACTATACTATGTCATTTTTATTACTTTTTATGCCTTACTATACTACGACTTTCTTATGAATTTCTTTTGTCTTACTATACTATGATTTTATTGATTTTATATACCTTGCTATACTATGACATTTTTATGACTTTTTATTCCTTACTATACTATAATATTTTATGCCTTACTATAACATGACATTTTTATGACTTTTTTTGATTTACTATACTATGACTTTTTTATGAATTTTTTATATCTTACTGTACTACTACATTTTTACATTTTTATGACTTTTATGCGTTTACTATACTATCACGTTTTTATGACTTTTTATGTCTTACTTTACTATGACTTTTTCTGCCTTAATATACTATGACGTTTTTATGACTTTTTATACATTACATTTTTATGACTTTTTATGCCTTACTTTATTATTACTTTTTATGCCTTACTATACTTTTACTTTTTTATTAAATTTTTATACCTTACTATGCTATGACGTTTTTATGACTTTTTATTCCTTACTATACTATCACTTTTTATATCTTACTATACTATGACTTTTTATACCTTACTATACTATGACTTTTTATACCTTACTATACTATGTTGTTTTTTTGACTTTTTATGCCTCACTTTACTATGACTTTTTATATCTAACTATATTATGACTTTTTATACCTTACTATACTATGACGTTTTTTTGACCTTTTATATCTTATAATACATCAGTTTTTCATACCTTACTCTACTACGACTTTTTCATATTTTCCTATACTATGACTTTTTATGTCTTATGTATATGACTTTTTAAACCTTACTATACTATGAATTTTTTTATCTTACTATACTATGACTTTTTCATACCTTACTATACTATTATTTTTTATATCTTACTATACTATGACTTTTTATCCTTTACTATACTATGACTTTTTATATCTTATTATATCTGACTTCTTAAAGCTTACTATACTATGACTTTTTCATACCTTACTACACTATGACTTTTTAAACCTTACTATACTATGACTTTTCAAACTTTACTTTACTACGACATTTTATACCTTTTATACTATGACATTTTATTGATTACTATACTATGACATTTTATACCTTACTTTACCATAACTTTTTATGAATTATTATATTCCGAGTTTTTTTTACCTTACTATACTATGATTTTTATAACTTACTATTCTATGACATTTCATGGCTTACTATACTATGACTTTTTATGACTTATATTATGACTTTTTATACCTTACTATACTATGACATTTTATGCCTCACTATACTATGACTTTTTATGACTTATTGTACTATGACTTTTATACCTTACTATACTATGACTTTTTATGACTTAACATATTATGACTTTTTGTACCTTACTATAATATGATATTTTATGACTTGCTATACTATCACGTTTTATACCTTAATATAATATGACATTTAATAACTTAGTATACCGACATACTTAAACCTTGCTATACTATGACATTCTATGACTTACAATATTATGATGTTTTATACCTTATGACTATCCGACTTATTATATTATGAGTTTTTATACCTTACTATATTATGACATTTTATAACTTCCTATACTATGAAATTTTTATACCTTTGTTTCTTTGGCGTCTTTTTGACATAGTATACTAGACCAAACCTTTGTCCTTCAATGGCTGTGTTAGTTCAGAGTTTTTACATTGTTCAGGTTTTATCAGTGTGAACTTCACAGTGAGGTATGAATGTGTGTGTCTCTGAACTGACTGATGCACACGTCTCTGATTTGTTGCCGTAGTGACTGAGTTGATCCAGACCAGAGTTCACAGGCTCTGCACCTGGAACTCGCCCTGACAAAGACCGTGAGAGGAGGTTTACATCTTCCTTCTCTGCCTTAAAACAAGGCTTGTGCTCACATGACCTCTGGAACAGGTTCTGATTGGTACAACAGTACTGGCCTCTACAAGAACCCTTCTTAAAACATTTCCTGTGTCATTGACGAGGGACAAAACCCACACTCCAAAATCCGTTTGGAGCAGAAACACACATTAAACTCAGGTTCTCCTCCCTCCCTCCCCTGCCGACACACTGAGGACACACTGTGAGCTGAGGACTAAACACACTCTCTCGTATATCATTAACACACACATACACAAAAACACACAGTCATGCTGAGGAGGTGTGAGGAGCAACGAGAGCTCAGACTGTGGCTGCAGAGTCACGTAATGATTTCAATGCTTCATCCTGTGGAGCAAATACCTCCATCTACACACCTGTCTGACAGATGTTCAGAGGTTTGATCCAAAACTTTACACGACTTCACACACATCAAACTAGTTATGGGTCATTTATATAGCTGTCGTATACATATATATATATGTATATATAAATATATATATATATACGTATATATATATATATGTGTGTAAATATTTAAAACTGTCGACGGAGCAGAGATCACCAGGCTGCACAAACAGTCACTGTTCACAGTCTGAGTGAGAAAATATTAAAAGTGTTTCATCTGTTTTTTATTTAATCTCTTAAACATTTACAAACATGTTATATATTTATACTTTTGTAGTAAGCTGTTTTTATTTTGACATTTTTTAAAATATTTTAGTTACATTTTAAAAAAAACAGACTGAACATCGTCATCCTGAACAACTTTTTTGACTTTGACTTTTTGTCTTGTTAAATGTGTGTGTGCGTGCGTGTGTGTGTGTGTGTGTGTGTGTGTGTGTGTGTGTGTGTGTGTGTGTGTGTGTGTGTGTGTGTGTGTGTGTGGTAATGGGAGGAGAGCGCCTGATTTCCCAGGACAAATCCCAGATGAACTTATTTTGGAGCTGTCAGGCTTCAGGCCTGTCTGCACTTCGCCGTCTCTCCAGTCCGTCAGATTTCTGGCATTTCAAAATAAACTGCTGGTTTTTTAAACTTCAAAATCTCCCTCTGCAGAGAGCGGGAAAAAAAAAACATGATGCCGTCAATTAAATAGTGAGGAGCCCAGGGTGAGTCGTCTCTGTGAGTCTGACCCGGGGAACTAAACGCCACAATTTCAGCTGCACATAGAGGGTTTTCAACACACACACACACACACACACAGAGCACACACACACACACACACACAGCGCTGAGTTACCAGCATCTTCACAGACTCTTGTAAAACCGACTGAACCTGGTTCTGGACTCTGGATCATCTGAACTAAAAGCTCTTTTCTACCTGAAGTTATTCGCAGACTCGCTGTAAACATGAGACATTTTATTCCGAAAAATAAATCCCAGCATTCCTGTGGAGTCTGAGATCACAGCCCCTCAGGTCTCCGTCTAAAAGCCTCATAATCCTTTTTTTTTTTTTTTTTTTTTTTTTTTTTAAGGTAGCGAACAAAGTAAAAATGAGAAGACCAAACCTGAACGTTGCTTTTAATTCTGGGTTTAATTTTATGTTATTGCTGCTTTTAACTGGTTTAATTTAAAGGTTATTCAGGTCTCTGCTCTCACAAATTAAAGCGGCTGTTTGAGGCTTTAATTCAGACCTTTATTGGACTGTGATGTTTATGGAGGCTGTCTGTGGAGTTAACAGGACGACTGAGGCTTCGGAGCACTTTTATGGTCTGTTGTTTGTTTACCATCTGAAAACTCTGTTTCACCACTAATGTAAGGTCTGTTCGGAGTGTGCTGCACTTTTTATATGTGTAGGAAGCTTTCAGGATAAAGCCACAAGCAGTTTTTATTTGAACAGAAAAAACGCAAACCAGATCTGGACTTGCTGTGACCCCCCCCCCAGCTCCAGTTCCTCAGGTAGACTGTCTCTTCATGTGATCCAGACTGAGTCCATGATGCCTGGATCAGGTCTCTGCGGCTCAGACCCTCTGCTGCAGGACTTCCTCTGGTCTCTGAGGACAGTTCTTTATGAGTCTGAGAGTTTGGACTCGTCCTGCTGCAGAGTCAATCTGGGACCAATCAGACACCTCCTGATGATGATGATGCTGATGATGATGATGATGATGATGATGATGATGATGATGATGATGATGATGATGATGATGATGATGATGATGATGGAGAAGACTCTAAGATGTAACTGTACAGAACCGAGGAGGGATGATGTGATTTTGTTGGTCTTGTACCAAACAAAGATTTTCCCTCTACATCTGGAGAATATGATTTCTCGTTCGGGGCGTCTTGTTGAACCACTTCACTTTTTTATGTTGTGACACATTTTGACTTTATTAAAAAATTTGAAGCTCCTGTGATTCGGATATTTCACTTGGTGATATCTCAGTTTCAATAATATTTCAATTAATTGTGAAGCTGTACCAGAAACCAATATGAAATTTTCTATTTAAATATTTTTCCATGTCTAATAAATTAAACCTATTTTTTTTATTTATATAGAAAAGTGTGTGTATTTAATTTCCATCCTAAAAACCAAACTGTCAGATTGTTTTATTTTTTTTCTCATTTATCTCTGGTCTAAAACATTTCACATAAAAGAAGAAGAAAAGAGCTTCAATCACAGGAACATTCACACTCTGTTTTGTCAACTTTTCCAATAAATTGTTTCTATTTTGTGTAAAACTGCGACAGAAACCCGTCTGCTATCAGCTGATTGGCCTCAGCGTCGGTCTGAAGTGAGTCCAGCAGGGTCGTCTTAAATCCACGTCCCTGTTGGGTCAGTCCAGCTCTTAGATCTGGTCTGAGGACTTGTCTTCTGGGTCTGACTTCAGTGTGAGTCCGGCCCTCCTCCGGTCCTCCTCCGGTCCTCCTCCTAACCTGTCTCTCACTTGCTGACTGTGTTTCATGTTTTCACTCATCACTTCCTGTGTGGAGGAGATTTTCCATCAGCAATGAATTTCATTTCTTCAGTTTCCTCTCAGGAATATGAGCCACACTTCCCCACAGAGGCCGACGGAGAGCGAGGGCTGAGGTTTGGCTCCTGCAGCGAGGCACAAGCAGAGCAGCAGGAGGTGACCGAGGGTCTGAGGCAAGCACAAGTCTCACACACACACACACACACACAACATTGATAATGAGGGTTCCAGACTGAGGACCAACACCACACACACACACACAGGCAAAATTATCCCACACAAACAACAACAAATTCACACATGATCACACAGCGCGAGTAATCACACACACACACACACACACAACCATCCAAGTTTAAAGCAGCCCTGAAATGAGAACAGTCGGTTTCAGGTTCCTGCTCGGTGTGATGTTTAAAGAGCTGATCAGTTAAAGTCTCAACACGTCAAACACAGTCTGGTGTTTGGTCTTTGTGAAACAGACACACTGCGGCTCTGACTGTACGAGCAGCTGTTATGGAACAAGCTCACCAAGTGAAGCAGGAGAATTTGTTTAGTACTGAAACAATAAACCATTTAATCTTATTTACTTTAATTTTTAACATATATGTAAATCCATGTTTTTAAGTTATTTCCATCTTTTTCAAATGTGATGGTTTTTGTGTCACTGAGACAAAACAAGAAGCAGGTCTAGCTTCTATATTAATACTGTGAAAGTATCAAAGCCTCAGTCCACAGAGAAATGCACACAGCCTGTATTCAGAAACTGAGCCTTAAAACCAGCCGTCAGGACTTCTGGAAGTTTGTGATGTCACAACAAAGCAGTCACCAAGCCCCGCCCACCTGGACCCACCATCCAAACCTTGCAGGATTTGGTTTCTCTGAGTGTTTCTACCTGAAATCTGCTTTATTTTTATTGGATCAGTCAGAAAACAGTCAGCCAATCAGAAGAGAGGCTCAGAGCCTCCTCTCCTCTGATTGGCTCACCGACCTGTTGTTACTAGAGCTCCAGAGAGAAGCCTGAGAGAGGAGATGTAAAACTACACTGAGATTGTTTTTATATCTTCTGATGGATCAACACTTCAAATAAAACAAAATATATAATATCATAATTTAACATAATAAAACACTGGAGCAGTGTAAAATATGGACCTTTAATAACTGTCAGTTGCTACTGTATTAATCACTTGACGCAGCAGCTTGACTGGACTAAAGTTTGTACTTTATTGTGAAGGGTTTCTGAACTTCCTGGCCTTGGAGTTTGTCCATAAACATGTTGTTTTGAGCTGTGAGTCTGTTTCTCTTGTTCTCAGTTAGAAAAACGATTTGATCGGATTAGATTCATTTTTGTCAAAGTTACAAGTTTTATCAGATGAATCTGTGACTACAACTGGTTCACCATGTAATTACAACATGATTACTTCACAGACCTCAGGGAACTTTTACATGGAGCTGAAACAAATAAAAATCGAAGGTTTTCTGGACGATGGGAAAAACACATTCAAAAACCATTAACTGTCAGGAGACAACTTCAGGGATCAGCAGATGATTCCTGCCAGGCCGAGTGTCACTGCTCATTAAACAAAATACTCCCACAACAACACAGCAGAGACACAACAAGACTCAAAGTGACAGTTACCCACAATCCTCGGTTAACAGGATCCAGTCACCGGCTCAGTTTCTCCACAGAGACTCAACAACTGTGAACAACATGATAAATTCACCAAATTAAACTGGACATCAGAGCAGCTGTACTTTCCCTCGTTAAGCAAACCCACTGATTGAAGTGATTCAGCTGAACTGAGTTCATCTTGGTCCAGACCGGAGTCCACGGCGCTCAGCACCAGAGAGATGACACATGTTCAAGAACAGCAACGATCAGAGCGAGGAGAACGCAGCTCCTGAGCTTCATCACACTGTGATGTGACTTTATCCAGCAGCGCTGTGTTTTCCTGGAGCATGAACGCAGCATTTTTCTGTCCTGAGTCATAGTTAAAAGCCGAGAGTCAGAGAAAGAGGAACACATGTAAAACCAGGACAACACTGAACCTGAGGAGTTGATCTTTACATCACCTGTTTCTGACGGCAGGATGGACAGGAAGCTGTTTATTTTTTTATTTTTTTATTTTTTCATTTGGTGAAGCAACATAAAGACAAAGAAAGTGATAACATAAGACGTAACATAACGAGCTGTAACATAAAACAAGGTGACATAATGTAAGACAACGTAACATAAGATCACACTATCACAGAGAACAACTGACAGCTTTTTGTTATTGTTCAAATTTAGATATATGACTTACAGATATTTTTGATTTATTGAGAGGGAGAGAGAAATAGAGAGCGAGAAAAAAAAAGATAGAAAACAAATAAATAAATAAATAAGGTATTTATTCTATTTTCCCCTTTCCATCTTCCCAGGCAGAAAACAGGTACGTGGGGGTAGATGGAGGAGAATCTGAACAAACCAGAGTCAAAGAGCAGAGTCTGAATCTGAATCCTAACTGCGACAGTCTGACACCTTGTTAAACAACAACCTGTACAATATAAAGCAAAGAAAAGAAGCACCGAACATGTGAAACACCTGAAGGATCCTGTTGTGTTATTGTGTTGTTGTGTTTGTGGGTGTGAGGAGGAAAATGACTTCACAGCCTGTGAACCTGAGACTCGTCTTCATGTGAAACGCTTCGTTTAAAAATCTTGTAAATGTTGAACAATAAAAATTCAAAGTGCAGGAGACGCACAAACAGTGAGGCAGATGTGGAACATCTGTTCTGACGGATCCTCTGTCACCTCAACACTATTTCTCTTGGTATCAGAGTCAGCTGTGGAAAACAGTCGGTTTGACCACCGGACCTTCAACATGAGGCCTGAGGTGTGAACAAAGCATCGTCTGATCTCTGAGGACAAACCAGCATCAGTCTGACTCTTTACTGCCTCCTAATACAAGTTCAGTTTGTGGCGTCATGTTTTTTATAATGTGAGGCTTTCTCCATGAGGACAGTGAACACATCATCAACTAAAATCACATTAACTCAGCTATAAATTCATTTATAACAAAGGTTCAGAGAATCAAACCAGAGCTGTTCTCATCTCTAGATCATTATTTCTGTTAATTGTCTTTGTTCGACTGTTTGTAGCTTGTTGTTGTTGTTGTTGTTGTTGTCTGTCTTCAGACTGAACATCTGTATATTTGTAGATAATTGTAGGATATTATCCCTGTGTTGTTTTTGTTATTGACAGATTTAATGACATTAAACATGTAAAAGTCAATTAGAGACGGGAGAGGAGAATCAGCAGCAGATAGAAACTCTCTGTGCAACACGTTAGATTCATGATCTGTTTTCAATCTACGTTAATTTGGCAAATTACACTGATGTCAGACTGAAAGTGGCCAGTTGGTGTGAGAATAGAGACTCTTGGTGAATCAGTTTAATGTATTTATGTAACAGCAGTTTAACACTGTTCCAATACTGATGTGAAAACTGAACGTTAAACTGAGAGTTTAGAGCTGTTGCTAATTTTCAACTCTTCTCTCTAGTTGACCTTTGACCTGCAGTGACAGTGAGATGACATAAAATGATAATGATGAAAATGATTGAATAGAAGAGGAGCAGTGTAACAGACACAGACAATCAACATTAATTATATTCACACGGCCTGTGAGGCGTTCACTGAACCTCGGTGTCTGACTCTGATGTGAGGTGGACAGACACTGAAGACGTCTGTATGTAGTAAACAGGTTAGAACAGGTGTGTTCCTGTCACTGAGAGAACAGGCGAGAACAGGTGAGAACAGGTTAGAACAGGTGTGTTCCTGTCACGGAGAGAACAGGTGAGAACAGGTGTGTACCTGTCACTGAGAGAACAGGTGAGAACTGGTGAGAACAGGTTAGAACAGGGTAGAACAGGTGTGTTCCTGTCACTGAGAGAACAGGCGAGAACAGGTGAGAACAGGTTAGAACAGGTGTGTTCCTGTCACGGAGAGAACAGGTGAGAACAGGTGTGTACCTGTCACTGAGAGAACAGGTGAGAACTGGTGAGAACAGGTTAGAACAGGGTAGAACAGGTGTGTTCCTGTCACTGAGAGAACAGGCGAGAACAGGTGAGAACAGGTTAGAACAGGTGTGTTCCTGTCACGGAGAGAACAGGTGAGAACAGGTGTGTACCTGTCACTGAGAGAACAGGTGAGAACTGGTGAGAACAGGTTAGAACAGGGTAGAACAGGTGTGTTCCTGTCACTGAGAGAACAGGCGAGAACAGGTGAGAACAGGTTAGAACAGGTGTGTTCCTGTCACGGAGAGAACAGGTGAGAACAGGTGTGTACCTGTCACTGAGAGAACAGGTGAGAACTGGTGAGAACAGGTTAGAACAGGGTAGAACAGGTGTGTTCCTGTCACTGAGAGAACAGGCGAGAACAGGTGAGAACAGGTTAGAACAGGTGTGTTCCTGTCACGGAGAGAACAGGTGAGAACAGGTGTGTACCTGTCACTGAGAGAACAGGTGAGAACTGGTGAGAACAGGTTAGAACAGGGTAGAACAGGTGTGTTCCTGTCACTGAGAGAACAGGCGAGAACAGGTGAGAACAGGTTAGAACAGGTGTGTTCCTGTCACGGAGAGAACAGGTGAGAACAGGTGTGTACCTGTCACTGAGAGAACAGGTGAGAACTGGTGAGAACAGGTTAGAACAGGGTAGAACAGGTGTGTTCCTGTCACTGAGAGAACAGGCGAGAACAGGTGAGAACAGGTTAGAACAGGTGTGTTCCTGTCACGGAGAGAACAGGTGAGAACAGGTGTGTACCTGTCACTGAGAGAACAGGTGAGAACTGGTGAGAACAGGTTAGAACAGGGTAGAACAGGTGTGTTCCTGTCACTGAGAGAACAGGCGAGAACAGGTGAGAACAGGTTAGAACAGGTGTGTTCCTGTCACGGAGAGAACAGGTGAGAACAGGTGTGTACCTGTCACTGAGAGAACAGGTGAGAACTGGTGAGAACAGGTTAGAACAGGGTAGAACAGGTGTGTTCCTGTCACTGAGAGAACAGGCGAGAACAGGTGAGAACAGGTTAGAACAGGTGTGTTCCTGTCACGGAGAGAACAGGTGAGAACAGGTGTGTACCTGTCACTGAGAGAACAGGTGAGAACTGGTGAGAACAGGTTAGAACAGGGTAGAACAGGTGTGTTCCTGTCACTGAGAGAACAGGCGAGAACAGGTGAGAACAGGTTAGAACAGGTGTGTTCCTGTCACGGAGAGAACAGGTGAGAACAGGTGTGTACCTGTCACTGAGAGAACAGGTGAGAACTGGTGAGAACAGGTTAGAACAGGGTAGAACAGGTGTGTTCCTGTCACTGAGAGAACAGGCGAGAACAGGTGAGAACAGGTTAGAACAGGTGTGTTCCTGACACTGAGTACCTGGACGGAGACGTCTCCTTCCTGACACGTGACTCAGCCTCAATATGAAACCATGAATTGAAGCAGGTCTGATCAGAGTTCCCTCATTGATCCGACTCCTCTTCTTTCTGTAAATATAATAATCATATAATATCGTGCCTCGTCGTCCCTGGAGATGAAAGCTGCTGATTTTATTAAAGCCAGTGTGAATAAAAATAAACCAGCCAGTTGCTGGTTCTGGCAGAGAAAAGCTGAAGCTCAGACCACGTCCTGTCCTTCTTTGCATCAGGATCTTTGTGCTTATTATTTATTCCAGCCTCTGTCCCGAAGCCACGATAACAAACATGTAGAGAGGAGAGAGAACCAGACGCTCCGGTTTACGACAGACTGTGAAGGTCCAGCAGCCTCCGCATCCTCTGATCTCATTAAGTGAAGAGCTGGATCTACTTCAACAGTGAAGTCAGGATGATGAATGAGCGAAAGATCAGCTCTCCACGTCAAACACAAGCAGAGGAATCACTTCAGGTCTGTCTCAGAGAGCTGCTGTTTATTCCTCCGTGACAGTCCGAGCGGCAGCCATTTTGTTTTCAGGTTGTCCTGTCCGTCTCATTCTCATAGACACGATATCTCAGTAATAGCTTGATGGAACTTCCTCAAATTTGGCACAAACGTTCGCCTGGACTCAAGGATGAACTAATTAAATTTTGGTGGTCAAAGGTCAGTGTGACTTCAGAAAACACTTTTTAGCCATTACTCAAGACTTCGCACACATGGTTAATCTTTTATCTGACTCTGGATAAACAGGATGTAACCTGGAACTGGTCCGAGTGGCGGAGGGATACGACCACGAGGAGGGGATTCTAGATTTTGTTCCTTGGTGATCACCACGGCGACCGAGCCACAGATGAGAATTGGATCTGGACTCCGACTTCCTGGTAAGACAAAGAACACAGACCAGATCAAACAGATGAAGCAGCATCTCGAGATCACGTCATTCTGTTTCATTCAAACCACTTTTTAAGTTTAAAGTGACACAGACTCAGTCACATGTTCGTCCTCTGGTCTGGTCTAACGTTAGCTAATGTTCACACTCTGATAGACATTGATGATAACACTGACTCTAACAGAGATCCCTGGGTGGGTCACCATCTGTCTCTGACTCTGTCCTTTTAGTTCTTCATGTCGTCATGGATATAATATTATACTGTGCAATCAGACTGAGATTGAAAACAGGTATATGATGTTTTCCAGTGACAACAAAAAAGTTCTTGTCATTAGCTTATCACAGAGATCGGCCTTAATACAAGAAAGAAAATCAAAGGAGTTTTTCAAAATTTTATGTTTATCATTTTAAAACATTTAAAAAGTCCACAATATACCTACAAATCATATTCTCCAGACATAAAGGAACATGTTTATTTGGTACCAACAAAAACCACGTCATCTTCATTTTTATATTTTTTTCAGTGAAAACGAAAATCACAATATCGGCCAAAATCCATAAAAACCTGTTGGCTAATAAAAACTAAAACTTTACTGTTTTGTAAAAGTGTGTCCGCTGGAGTCACCAACAGAAGAAGTGTTGGCTGAAGGAGGAAGGGGCGGAGTTTCTCTCCAACATGTTGCTGTCGGTATGAACGACACCGACCTATGATCACTCTGATTGAACGATGACAGACACCTACTGTCTCACACTGCGATTCTCAGTCTAACTCTAACTCATTTATTTTGAACTCAGTTTTCACAGTTCAAAAGATTCTTTGACGCCTGTTCAACGTTGAGATTTTTTTTGTGATTTCACCTTGGGCAGATTTTCCTGAGCGTTTGCAGTGAGAACAGAGAAGAAGAGATAATTAGAATCATTAAAGGTCAGTTTCTACGACATCTGTCACTTAGATTTACACTGTAACGACGCAGATCTCTGGAGTTTAGCTTGAACGCATTAAAGAAATATGTGAAACACAACAAACACATGTTTTTTATAGAAGAACTGTCCTGGTTACTCTGGATAATCCACAGATACACAGAGACACGATTCACAGGAACTACACAGGGAAACTCACACACACATATATATATATATGATTTATGTTTCTTCACTGTAATAAGATAAAACAGTGTAATGACTCCACCTGACCACTCTGACCTCTGCACTGCCGACAGTCAGGACGAACCAGTTCTCATGAACCTGATATGTCAGTAACACCTTGAGGGAGCTTCTTCAAATTTGGCACAAACCTTCATTTGGACTCAAGGATGAACTGATTAGACTTTAGTGGTCAAGGGTCAAAGGTCAAGGTCACTGTGACCAGAGTTTGAATTATACAATCAGGGGGTCAATATTCCTCCAGGGTGACAGTACAGAGCAGGTGCTTCAGTGAACTGAGGTGTTGGACACACATGTAGTTTAATATAGTTTAAAGAGCCAACAGGTAAAACAGTGAGTGAAAACAAAGAGGGTGTCTCTTATAAAAACTAAGGTTAAAGGTCAAAGACTAAACCACCACATGAAGTAATAAACTCTATATTGGTGTTAAAGCGCATCAACAACTAATCCTCCATTGTCTCTCCAGTGTTTGTAACATTAGATCATATGTGACATTTTATATTGGTCATGAAACGACAAGCTAACACTGGAGATGAAAGGGCACGCTATCAGCTAGCTAACATTAGCTAGCTAAACTGTAACTTAAAGCTAAAGCTAGAAACTAGCTAACGTTAGTTAGCTAAACTATAGCTTAAGGCTAAAGTTATAAACTAATTAACATTAGTTAGCTAAACTAACTTAAGGCTAAAGTTAGAAACTAGCTAACATTAGTTAGCTAAACTGTAGCTTAAGGCTAAAGTTATTAACTAGCTAACATTAAAGTTCATCTGTAGATACTTGACACAAGCTAATTGAGAAACTGTGACAGTAAGAAAATAAAGTGTAATAAACAAGCTAGCTAGTTAGCTAGTGCTACTTACATTTAGCTACAGTGTCTGTGTGACACACAGGAGCAGAGACTTGAGGGCGGAGCCACTGATGGAGTGAGGCAGACCAGATGTTAGAAATGGTACAGTCCACTTTAGGGGTGTTACAAGATTCTTCCAGAAATGAATATGAGAAATATATTGTAATATTTACAATTACAGGGAAGAAGATTATATCAATGTTTCATTCCCCCAACTGTTGATTTTATCTCTATTGGGGGGGTCCAAGTCTTAAACCCTGCCCCATAATTCGAACCCTGTGACCTCACAAAACACGTATTTGGATATAACATGAATTCATAGACAGAAATGTCTATAAAGATAAAATGAAGTGATGACATTTTAACACAGGTTCATGTGGACTGATGGAGAGGATAAAAGGATACTGATGAATAAAACAGCACCTGACTAAATCTGAGCAAAGTTCACCTGTGTCCTCAGCAAATACATGAGCTGGTAGATCAGTGAGGAGGACAGTGAGATTAGAGAGCACACACTGCCATCTGCTGGACAAGGTGGTGAATCAGCAGTGAAACAGATGTGCTGTCACACACTGATGAGTGTGGAGGTGTTTACCCACTGACCACCGACACTAACGTCTCACCTGTAAAGACTGACCCCCACTGGTCAGCTGCTCTGTTCCACGGCAGGTTCAGATACCTGTGAGGTGTCTCAGTGGTCTGGTCTCTCTGCCCTCTCTGTGCCTCTCAGATCATCTGGCTTCTCCTAAAGACGTCCAGTAAATCTGAGAAAACATCTCATCTTCAATTTTCACTAATCTGAAACATCTGGACGCTGGTTTTTATCTCAGTCACTCACACAGGAGGAAATAGTGCATTTGTTGTGGTGGATCAACACACATTTGGTTTGGTTAGTGATTCCAGCAGCAGGCTGGTGTGTGTGTGTGTGTGTTGATGGTGATGAAGGAACGTGTAGTTGAATCTTTGTACTTGTATCTGGGATTTGTATTAACTCAATATTCCCCCTTTTTTTTCTTTTCAGTTCTTTGTTTTATTGATTTTATTTTTCCAATATCTTTGATGTTTGACCATGTGTTTTCCCTTGTACCCTGCTCTGCTCTGTCTTTTGGAAAATTCAATAAATAAATTGTTAAAAATAAAAGAGATCATCAGACTTCATCTTCAAACGTTTTATGATGAGTATTTGATTCTTTTTGTCTTTTATCCATTTTGTTTTATTCGGCTTCAGTTTTTTCTTGAAACAAACTGTTTTCATGATGATTGTTTTTAGTTACATTTTTAGTCTATAAATGTCAGAAAATATTGGAATAATGGAGGAAAATATATATATTTTCTTAGTTATATTAGTTTCCAAAAGCCCAAAGTTACACCTCAAATCACATCAAAAATAGTTTGGATGGAAATGAATGAATCAAATATTAACTACTAATAGTTGCTTATTCATTTTCTGTTGATCAATTCTTCAGTCAGCTAACAGTTCCAGGTTTACTCAGTGTTTTTGGGCTGAACGATATGTATTGTGATACGAGTCATGTGACTGGAATATTTCACGTGGTCACGTTGAGATTTCAATAATATTTTTGATGAATTGTTCGGCTTCGTCTCGTTCAAATCTCTTTTCTCCCTCGTTGGTTGGATTTGATTTTTCTTCTTCATTGTATTTTACTCTTTATTTCTCTTAGATTGTCATCAGTGATATCTGATGTTTGTCTTTCTTAATCTTTGTAAATAGAAATGCAGAATTAGAGTTTGAATCGTGAAGCTTTTTACTTATTGATTCATTCTTCAGTTTCTGTGAAGCTGTGTTCATGTCAATCAAAGTTCTACTAATAAAGTTTCACTGATCCACTGAACAAACGAGTGAAGTGAGTTCACCTGTGCCAACGCTTCGGGGTCAGAGGTCAGGTCAGTGTCTGACTGAGCTTTAATCCAATCAGCAGAGAGATCCTGCAACGGCTTAAAGTGCTTACATCTGGATCAGATCAGCTGCTCCAACATCTGGTTCAGGTTTCATCAGCTAACAGGATTTTTATAATAAAACTGAAGCGCTGATCAACGCCAGAGGTGTCAGCTGGTGGGGATCCCCGAGACCCGGGACCAGACCCGAGACCAGGGACCAGGGACCAGAGACGAGACCCGAGACCCGAGACCAGAGACCCGGGACCAGACCAGAGACCAGAGACCAGGGACCAGGGACCAGGGACCAGAGCCGAGACCAGAGACAAGACCCGGGACCAGGGACCAGAGACGAGACCCGAGACCCGAGACCAGAGACCCGGGACCAGACCCGAGACCAGAGACCAGGGACCAGAGACGAGACCAGGGACCAGAGACCAGACACGAGACCCGAGACCAGAGACCCGGGACCAGACCCGAGACCAGAGACCAGGGACCAGGGACCAGGGCCCAGAGACCAGACCAGGGACCAGAGACCAGACCCGAGACCCGAGACCAGAGACCCGGGACCAGGGACCAGAGACGAGACCAGGGACCAGGGACCAGGGACCAGGGACCAGGGACCAGACCCGAGACCAGAGACAAGACCCGGGACCAGGGACCAGAGACGAGACCAGGGACCAGGGACCAGGGACCAGAAACCAGAGACCAGAGACCAGGGACCAGACCCGAGACCAGAGACCAGAGACCAGGGACCAGAGACCCGAGACCCGAGACCCGAGACCAGAGACCAGAGACCAGAGACCAGGGACCAGGGACCAGAGACCAGAGACCAGGGACCAGGGACCAGAGACCAGAGACCAGGGACCAGGGACCAGAGACCAGAGACCAGGCACCAGGGACCAGAGACCAGAGACCAGGGACGAGACCAGGGACGAGGGACGCGGGACCAGAGACCCAAGACCAGGGACCAGAGACCAGAGACCAGGCACCAGGGACCAGAGACAAGACCAGAGACCAGAGACCAGGGACGAGACCAGGGACCAGGGACCAGGGACCAGAGACCAGGGACCAGAGACGAGGGACGCGGGACCAGAGACCCAAGACCAGGGACCAGAGACCAGGGACCCAAGACCAGGGACCCGGGACGATCAGAGGACCAGTTTAGTGAATGAGCTGAAGTGATGAGCCATTCAAAGACACATTCACTCACACACTGATGTAGTGGATCAGAGACAAACCAGTCGTACATCTTATGACTAAAGCATGAAAGTTTCAGCAGAACGATTATTTGTGACTTTTGCTGTGTGTTCTATGGAATTACATGACTAGCTACACATTAGCAATCATTCTAATCAGGAGCTACTATAAACAATGAGCTAATGGACACATGAATTTCCCCTAGGGGACAAATAAAGTATCAATCTATCTATGTAGTTTGGTTTGGACCGCAGAACAGTTAGCATCTTTTCAGTTAGAGTAGTTAGAACAGTTAGCGTAGTTAGCATCTTTTCAGAACAGTTAGCATCTTTTCAGTTAGAGTAGTTAGAAAAGTTAGCGTAGTTAGCATCTTTTCAGAACAGTTCGCATAGTTAGCATCTTTTCAGAACAGTTAGCGTAGTTAGCATCTTTTCAGAGAAGTTTGCATCTTTTCAGTTAGAGTAGTTAGAACAGTTAGCATCTTTTCAGAACAGTTAGCGTAGTTAGCATCTTTTCAGAACAGTTAGCATAGTTAGCATCTTTTCAGAACAGTTAGCATAGCTACCATCTTTTCAGAACAGTTAGCATATCTGCTGCACTGATGATGCATCAGGACAACCGGTCTTCCCCAGGGACACTTACATGTGGACCAGAGGAGGCGGGGATCAAACCAGCGACTCCTGAGCCACAGTGCGTTTCAGTTCTACCCGTCAACATCATGTATATAACCACACGAGGACAAACAATCAGAGTCAACATCTTTATTTTTCAGTTTTCAATCCATGGTTTACAGGAAGTTGAACTCTGCTTCAGGCTGTAACCACGACCATCACTGACTCCACCCAGCGTCTGAACAACCTGATTCACTACAGTGAGACATGAAAAGAGGGGGTGGGGCGGGGGGCTGTTGCACATGTTTTGGCCCTTTAAGTCAAATTAAATAAAAATCACAATAAAGGAGGAAAATGAGGCAACAGAATAAGACTCAGGCAGAAACAGGAGGAGCGTTGGAGGTTCCTTTGGCAGCGGCGCTCGTCTTCAGTTCACGTACAGTTTGAGTTAAGTGCTAACACAGGGCAGTGTTATGGAATAAGGCCACTGTACACTAAACCATCTGCCTCGAAACCTTCTCTCCTGGAGACGCTGCGAGATGGAGGTCGGATAGAAGAGGTTTATTTTTTCCATTAAAGGAGGGAATGACATGAACAAGAGGAAGAGTCTCTGACGGCCACTGACGGTGTTTCAGGAGAGCTGATGAGGAAGAGGAGAGACGGACGAGGGATGAAGGTGTCGGAGGGAAATAACACGATGAGACAAACTAAACTTTCAGCTGATTGTTGATTCGACTTTATGACACTTAACACTCCCACATCAAACTACTGATGAAGCTTTGTGTCTACTTCCTGTTTCTACTCTGCAGCTCTATGGAGGATCAGTAAAAGCAGAACACGGCGTTTGATTGAAAAGTTTTTTGTTTTTTTGTTTTTTAAAGAGGGAAAATCAAACTGTTTCTGTCCCTGAAAACTTGATATTTGGCTCCCAGAGTGAAACCTGGAGAAACTGTCCCAGAGCTCCCATCATCCACCAACACACCAACACCTGTCCAGCCACTCCTCCTCCTTCTCCTCCTCTCCCCAGCAGGGCTCGGGGGAGGGGGGGCTCAGTAGCGGTAGTGGTCCGGTTTGAAGGGCCCCTCGTTGGGCAGACCCAGGTACTTGGCCTGCTTGTCTGTCAGCTTGGTCAGCTTCACCCCCAGTTTGTCCAGGTGGGCGGCGGCCACCTGCTCGTCCAGCTGAGGACACAGGGACAAGAGACACAGTTAAACTCTATATAAACTTTCTAACTCTATAAAGTTAGAAACTAAGATTTTTCTGCCTAATTTGACTTTTACTGATTTCATGTGAAACTGAACATTTTATCATTTTATAATCGTTTTATTTTCCTGTTGAACTGAAACTGAAGGTGAGCTGCTGGATGACTGAATGTCCCATGATGGGATGATTAAAGTATTTATATAATTATCTTTTGGCCTCTTATTTATTCTCGACTTATTTTTATCAATTTTCAGGAAACATTGAAAAGATGAAATTTTCAGATTTTATTTTTTTGTCTATCAAACTGTTTAAAAGTTAAAATATTAAAATTTATACTGATATAAAAAGAAAATAGAACGTCGTCTGATTTAAGAATCTCAACAAAACATTAGGTTTTTTCTGCTTGATAAATAATTACGAGCTCAGTAAACTTCTGTCAACATGTGAACCTCTAAATTCTTTATATTCATTTTAATATTTACAGAAATACATACTTTGTTATTGGATATAGTATTTCTAATCTCTTATTTATTCTAGATTCTGTTTCTATTATTATATTTCTTTATCACATTTTCTCCTTGTGTCGATTTGACTTTCCTCTACAGCGGATCAATAAAAGTTCATCTAATCTTTATCTTACATTTTCAAAAATTTTCATGCAGTTTTTTCCCACATTTATAAAGAATCAAATCACAGGCTTTAGATTATTATCTTTTTATCTACTGACACTGAATCTGAAAACAGCTGCAGATCAAACTTCCTGTCAATCACCTGATGACTCAGCTGTTTCAAACCACCTGATGAACGTGAAGCCGAAAACATCACGTTCAGATTCAAAGGAAGGAAGTCGAGTCTGACGCAACGTTTCCTGACTCATTAAATCTTTGCTGCACTTGAACAGAAAGTATGTGAGGAAATAGAGAGTGCTGTTGTTTGGTGGGTTCTCACCTTCTTGGGCAGGAAGTAGACTCCCACGGGGTATTTGGAGGTGTTCACCCACAACTCGATCTGAGCCAGCACCTGCAGGACACCACTCACCATCATCATCACCATCATCATCATCATCATCATCATCACACGGACATGTTTTACTCAGGCAGACTGATCTGAGATCTGAAGGTTTCTCTGATTCGTCCAGGTTCATGTTCACAGCTGAAGAGACGGTGAAGTGAAGGATCATCTGATCACTCCTCCGGATCAACTCACCTGATTGGTGAAGGAGTTGCTCATGACGAAGGACGGGTGTCCCATGGCACAGCCCAGGTTCACCAGTCTGCCCTCAGCCAGGACGATGATGTGACGCCCGCTCTTCAGGCGGTAACGATCAACCTGAGGAGGAGGAGGAGGAGGAAGATTAATGGAGTCAACAGTTTAAAATGGGACATTATTCTAGTATAAAACCAGAATCTCCTCTTCCTCCACTCCGACCACCTCCTGGTCACATCCTGTTTATCCACTCAGAGAAAATATTAAACATTTGTGTTACATTTTGTCATTTTGCTGTCAAGTCTCGAGTAATAAAAAGTGTTTTCTGAGGTCACCGTGACCTTTGACCTTTATCCACCAAAATGTAATAAGTTCGTCCTGGTGTTACTGAGATTTCGTGTTCGCGAGAATGAGACGGAGAAGAGGACCTGAAAACAAATGGCTGCCGCTGAGACTGTCGCGGAGGGATAAAAATAAGGTTTTATTGGTCGTACCTGAGGCTTGATGTTGACCTTCTCCGCAGCATTCTTGGTGAGCCAGCTCATGTCGATCTCGCAGTCGAAGTGTCCGATGTTACAGACGATGGCGTCGTCCTTCATGTTCTCAAAGTGTCTGAGGACGAGACACAGCGTTTATCAGAGACGCCGTCATCACAGCGAGACGCAGCCGAGACCGTGAGCTGAACTTACTGTCCCAGGATGATGTCCTCGCAGCCGGTGGTGGTGACGAAGATGTTTCCCTCTTTACAGGCCTCGTCCATGGTGGTGACCTCATAACCTGCAGAGCAACACACAGACGGTCAGAGGTCAATACGCGGCGTCATGACCCAACAGACTGATCACTACGTCTTTCATCTGATACATCTCACAGTATAAGGACGTATTTTCATATTTTATCCATATGATCTTATTTCTTATTCTTTGCTGATACAGTTCCACTGTTGAGGGAGCAGCTGTAACGCCATTTCATTTCCCCCTGGGGATCAATAAAGTATTGTGATTAACATTTTAAAGAGAGAACCTCGTCTGTTCATCCACAAACTGCTTATTGACTTATTTAGTCGCGTCACTTCTCAGATTTCACCGAGATGTTAAATCTTCGGCTCCTTGGACTCACCGAGAGAAACACCTGGAGGTGATCTTTGATTCAGAGCTAAACCTTGAAGCTCGTGTTTCCAAATCTGATTTTATCATCTGAAAAATATTTGTGAAGTACGACTGTTTCTCTTTGGTCTGGATTTTATTGATCGTTTTTAAAGCTCTTCGTGTCTCATGTTTACACTCTTTGCTCCTCGGGTCGTCCGGTACCCGTCTGTTAGTTGTTCTGAAGTTCAGGACTCAAACCTGTGGTGAAGCTCCAGGCCGATGGAACTGTCTCCATGACGACCTGAGAGCAGCTGAAGTGTTGAAAAGTTTAAACGTGAACTCAAAGCTTTCCTCTTCAGCCTGGCTTTCCATTAAATATGGTTTTTAATCTTATTCACTTATAAAAATTTATATTTTATTCTATTTTGTTCTTTTATTATTAATTTTCTTGTGATTTTATTGTTTGTTCATGTTGTTATTTCTTTTCTTTTTTTAAAAATCGGTTTTATTGTTTCTCATCAGTCTGAAGCTCTTTGAACTGACCTGTATGAAAAGTGCAGTACAAATAAAGTTTGTTTGATTGAACAGCTCTACATAGAGCTTCACACAGATTTGTCCGTAAACATGTTAGAAAGTCTCATCAGATCTGAAGATAACAGACTCCACGAAGTTTAAACTCAGTGTATCAGACGGTCTGAGGATCTGCAGAAAACAACGACTGATGCTGTAAATGTGTCAATGTGACATTTCAGTTTTTGTAAAAAAGTAGTTTTCTCTTGAAGGGTCTGAAGACTTCCTGAACGCTCCATCCTGCTCTGTCCGTGGTCACCTACCCTCCATGGCGGCCTGCAGGGCGTTGATGGGGTCGATCTCGGTGACGATGACGCGAGCTCCGAACCCGCGCAGAGCCTGGACGCAGCCTTTGCCCACGTCACCGTAACCCGCCACCACGGCGACTTTCCCGGCGATCATGACGTCAGTGGCGCGCTTGATGCCGTCGATCAGACTCTCCCTGCAGCCGTACAGGTTGTCAAACTTACTCTGCAGAAGGGACAGAGACAGGAGACACGATGACGTCGAGTTTCTCCAGAACAGAACCAGGAGACAGACCAGTTCCTGCTGAGGACCTGGAGTCATGTTCAGACATGGAGTTCAACAAGTCTGAGGATTCCTACGACCTCAAAGTGTCACTGTTGAACTTTTAACTTTCTGATGGTCTGAGTGAGACAGTGGACACGACGTGTCGACAGACCAAAGTGATTTCTGCACAAAATGAGATTGTGATTCTTTTGTCAGATCTTGTGATTTCAGTGTGAACGACTGAAGAAAATATAAAAATGATGAAGATGTGATTCTACGTCTGGAGAATATGATCTGTAGGTCGTGGCGTCTCTGTAGCGCCACAACACTGATGGTGCTAACAATGCTAATGCTAACAATGAACAACAATGTGACACATTTTACCTTCAAAGAAACTGCAGCTGCTGAGATTTGGATGTTGAACGTGGCCAAACTGAGATTTTGTTTATATCTGGATTAATTGTGCAGCTGCAGATTAAAGCTGCAGGTCAGAGCTGCTTCACTGAGCTGAATAATTAGAGATGTTCAACAACATTTCTTATTCTATTTTCACATGAAGAAAATAAAAACAGCTGTAAACTACTGACTGTGTGGATGAGACATGACTGCTGTCACTGCTGTATGAATCATGTTAAACATCAACACACATGAATGAAATCTATTATTGTCCAATCTGACTGTCAATCAAAAAATAAATAGATAAATAACTAAATGTAGGAATTAATAACTTCCTACACTGAAGCCTTCCATACTTTTTAACTGGAGCGACCCTCTAGTTCAACTTGTTGACAAACTGCTGGTGTTTTGCTAACAGCTAATGCTACACTGTTTACCAGAAACCAGCTCTTCTTCACTGCTCTGAAACTGCAGCCTACACAGGAAGTTGCACTACTGTTTTAGAGCAGAGAGGAAGAAGTGATTCTGGACACCTGCTGTTTAATCCAGCTGATAAACGATAACGATCATTAATGAACTCCACGCACGCTGAAGTCTGATCAGGTGTCGGAGGCGTTTCAAAGAGCAGCATCAGAACAACTGCAGATTCGGTGTTTCACTAGAAGATGGGATCATTTCAAAACTTCTATAACGAGTCATTTCGCTCTAAAGACGAAGAAAATCAAGACAAACACCTGATATTATTAAACTCCACCCACCTGTGAGGTCACACTTTACAAATCAAACATGTTGATGGTGATATCTAAGAGAATGAACGAGGATCAATATCTTCTTGTTCCTCATGTGGACTCTGCAGGATGCAGCTGAACAGCAGGACCGATGGAGGTGGTTACCTTGGTGACAGAGTCGTTGACATTGATGGCGGGGATCTTCAGATCGCCCTTCTTCATCATCTTGTACAGGTTGTGGACACCTGTGGTCGTTTCCTCAGACACTCCACGGATACCTGAGAACACACCAGAGTCACATGACCGAGACGTTTCAACAGAAACTGGAGGGGGGGGGGGGGGGGGGGGGGGGGGGGGGGGGGGGGCCTCAGCTGATCTCCACCTGTGACACTGGAAGAGGAGGAGGAGGAGGAGGAAGAGACTCTGAATTCAGTTACCTTGGATTAAACATCAAACAGTCATGTTCTGGTGTTGACCATCATCAGTTAGAGCTCTACCTGTGACTGACAGGTGTGACCTTTACAGGTGTCTGATTGGCTCATTCAGCAGCCTCAGTGTTGAGGTGTGGGTGGTGATGATCACTCTGAGTCCTCAGTGTGTCGTAGAGTCTCAGTGCAGACCACCACCTGTCTCTCTCTGCCGCCTCCTGACACAGCTGCAACACTCACAGTTGAGCTGCAACGCCTCGAGGGGCAGGACGTCACCCGGATTAATGCACCAACAAATGTAACGTGTTGCTTGGAGGAACTATTTGTGTTGGTGTGGCCAAATAAATTAGGAAATAAACAATCAAATCATAATCTGTTGTTGTTTATTTAACCAATGTGGTGCTGGGAAAAGTGTTGTATAAAAAGGATATCACTCTGACCCAATCACAGCCGTGCTGACATTCACTACATCAGTCTCTGTGATGTCACTTAAATAATGTTTGGAAATGTCTTGAAATGATCTTTAACTTTCATTATTTAAATAATATTAAGCCTTTATCATCATAATAATAATAATAATAATAATAATAATAATAATACCTTTTGGGTTATTAAAGTTATTATTTAGTTATTATTAGTACCATTGAGCTGCTGGACACTTGTGTGAATTTTAAATAAAGTTCAACTGTAACAACCTCTTAAAAAAAAAAAAAAAAAAAAAAAAAAAAAAAAAAAAAACGACATCTTTTGACGCTTAATATGATGATGATTAATGAGAAACTTAATGAGAAACTTTTTAACCTCATTTTATTCTTCAGTCACTGTAGATACTGTTTTTAGTGGCATCTGCATCAAGTGTTTTACTTTAGATAAAGCTCGGCTTCCTGCTGTGTTGTTCTTCTCTTGCTCCTTTTTTGTCTTGGTTTTTATTTTACATTGTTTTGCATTAGGATGTAATTTTTCCCTAAGTGGAGCCCAGGAAGAGGAGCTGCGACTTGGTGGTGGCTGATGGGAATCCAAATAAATAAAATAAATAAAAACATGAATGAGATGCAGCTTGTGTCAGACCAGTGTCCAACTCTACAGCAGCTTTAACATGTGGATAAGACAGTTCTTCATTAGTCCCACAGAGAAATCTACACATCGCTGAATTTACTCTTACAGTAGAGTGTGAGTGAGAGTGTGTGTGTGTGTGTGTGTGTGTGTGTGTGTGTGTGTGTGTGTGTGTGTGTGGGAGAGAAAGAAAACACCGCAGCAGTTTGGGGTACTTCTTGTGGACCAGGTTGGTGAGGTCTCCTCCGTCGTCCAGGATCCATGTTGAGGGGCTGACCGTCCTTTGAAGTACACAGTCTGTTCGTATGCACCACACGTACTCCTCCTCTGTCTCTCCTTTCCCCGCGTACACTCCACACACACACACACACACACACACACACACCTGTTCACCTGCTTCCTCTCAGAGTCACGTGGGAATATTCCCACCCACCAACTGTCAATCTAAACTGTGGGTGGTGTGGACACACTAAGTGTTTGAACAGTTGCAGTTCATACATGAATCTGAATGGATATATTTTTACTCAGACAGGTATGGAACATCATACACACAGGTGGTGTGTGTTACCTGGAATACCAGCCTTGGCGATGGCGGCAGCAGCGTGATCCTGAGTGGAGAAGATGTTACAGCTGGACCACTGAACCTGAGGAGGAGGAAGATAAACACTGACTTAATATAAACATAATTTAACTGTATTAGAATCAGGCTTCTTTATCTTTGTATCCAAGATAATTAAAATCAAATTCCAACTAAAAGTGAAAGTCTAGATGAGTCATGTTCTGGTGTTGACCATCATCAGTTAGAGCTCTACCTGTGACTGACAGGTGTGACCTTTACAGGTGTCTGATTGGCTCATTCAGCAGCCTCAGTGTTGAGGTGTGGGTGGTGATGATCACTCTGAGTCCTCAGTGTGTCGTAGAGTCTCAGTGCAGACCACCACCTGTCTCTCTCTGCCGCCTCCTGACACAGCTGCAACACTCACAGTTGAGCTGCAACGCCTCGAGGGGCAGGACGTCACTTCATGTATAATAATAATAATAATAATAATAATAATAATGCATCTTAACTAGAGCTGCACAATTAATCAAAACTGCAACATAACCAAGAGCAAGATCCAAATTGCAAGAGCCGCAATGTTTTTTTTTTTTTTACATCTAAAATGTGTCAACAAAAATCATATTCAAGATGTAAAGGAACAAGATTGTTTGGTGCAAGAACAACAAAATGCAAAAATTAGCACTCCAACTGAAATCATGGCTCATATCACAATATGATGTGTCTTTCACATGGTTCAGCCCTGATCACAATCATAATGACCTGGTTCATAAAACAACAGCAGCTCATTCACTTCATGTTGGATCAGACTCAGATTCTATTTAATGAAGTTAATGATCCAAACACACACAGCGCTGCCATCTAGTGTCAAACACACTGTACTGCAGCTTTAACTTCCAGCTGCATGTGACAGTTTAAGTTACTGTGACAACAGGTGTCCCACTGACTGAATAAATCCAGATACAGAGTCACACAGTTCAGTGTCTCAGCACAGAGACAGAAGTGAACCAGGCTCAGAGAGCAGGTTGTTGTTTAGTCTCAGCTGGTTCTCAGGCTGCAGGATCCTGCAGGACCAGACCAGACCAGACCAGGTCAGATAAAACCAACATGATAACAGACTCACGGCCTTGAGACAGACGGAGGGAGAGGGAAAACTCACTGAGACAGTTTGTTCTGATGACTGGATCAATAACCTGTCCTGTGTCATTAACTGACTGTGGTGAACTACAGCAGAGCTCCACCTGACAGACACAAGTTCACTGGTCAGCTGCTGGTCTGAAGCCGTGTTCACACACCGAGTCATCACCAACACAACCAGTCATCCAGTTAAGGATCATAAGTTTATGTATGTATGTATGTATGTATGTACTTACTTACTTACTGACTTACAGGAGTTAGAAAAAGTCAGTGAACCTTTAGAATTAAATTGATTATTCATTTAAATTATTAAATTAACTTCATTAATGTACAACTTTGTCTTAAAATATAAATCAGATCTTTATTAAAGTCACCATGAAGAGCAATCTATTTTACTAATAAAACAAATCATTGCAGCTGAAACTGTGTGAATCTCTGGACTAATGACGTGAACACAAGCTGCTGGAGTCACGAGCATGAAGCCATTTCCTCACTCATTCCTTTGACATGTGAACGCACCGTTTTCTAAAGTTACAGTGAAGTGAAAATATATAAAACTTCACAGAGCATCATTCATTATCGTCATTATAAGTTTTGATGTTTACACAGCAAGAGAAGAAAGACGAGGAAGAACAATTTCACTGATTGTGACAGTGAAGTAAAAACATCATCCGTTTACTTCAGTACAATCACTCTGATGTAAAGTCCTGTTTCACTCCGAGCTTCATTTGCTGGGACTAGAGTCTTAACGAGGCTCCAACACTGAGATCAGTCAATATGAAAATAGTATCAGTTTACACAATCACTCACAATAAATAATAAGGACATTAAACACCAACAATTACTTCTGTTTATGAAATGTTTAATTATTATAAAACCTTTAATGATGATAATGAATGAAACTCTGAAGTTGGTTATTTTATTCTATAGTAAATGACTGTAGCTCAAGGCTAAAGTTGGAAACTAGCTAACAATAGTTAGCTCAACTGTAACTTAAGGCTAAAGATAGAAACTTTATTTTATGTTAAATTACATGTCTCTTTATTTTGTGACTTGGATGTCTTTAGAAAACCGTGTGTTCACACGGCCGAAGGAATGTGTGAGGTGACACATTGTGTTGATAAAAACTAATCTATGAGTGGGAAATGGCGTATGTATGGTTTTTATGTGAACGCATCATTTATGAATCTTGACCCAGATGTATTCTTCACACAAACTGATTCTTCACATGAATCAAGAACAAGTCAAAGTAGGATAAAGAATAACTAACACAAACAACAACAGGGCTCCGTCTCCTAGAGACGTTTGACTCGACAATGAACAACCAGAAGACGCGAAGTAGATCTGAGTGGAAACAAAGTCCAGTCTCATCGTTGTATAAGAGACTGTGTGAATGAACAGATCATGTCCTCGTCTAAAACATCTGTCTTTGCTCTTAAAGAAGACGACTGCAGCAGGTCACAGCAGCTGGAAGCTTTAGATATTTCAGATTTATATTTAGACTTCCCTCATTTAAAGATGAGACATGAGCAGGTGAAATAAATAAATCCACTGCAGGATGTGGAAAGACTTTTGTTAAGACTCCCCCCGCTGCCACAGCTGCCACACTTCCTGTCACCGTAGAGGGCTGTTTTCTGATTGGTGGATTTTCTCTGGGTGAAGACGTTTAGACGTTACCTCAGCTCCGAGGGCGATGAGGGTCTCGATGAGCACGGCGGTCTGCAGGGTCATGTGGAGGCAGCCGGCGATGCGGGCGCCCTTCAGAGGCTTGGACTGACTGTACATCTCCCTCATCTTCATCAGACCGGGCATCTCGTTCTCTGCGATATCAATGGCCTTACGCCCCCACTCGGCCAGGGTGATGTCAGCTGGGGGAGACGGGGAGACACAGGGAGGTGAGAAATGTGAGTATTACAGTTTATACATTCTCAACTGATGTCTTCTATTCACCATGGACTCAGTTTATTTAATCCTGTCTGAATAGGAAAATTCACATTTTTTTTGCAAAACAGCAAATGTGCAAATAAAGCAGTCTGGTGAAAACTGCAAATGTTTTTCCTAATGCATGTAAAATCGTGCATCATTGCCTAATGTGACTGCGAGCCGTTACACAGTGGGGGGGTTGAACTGTGTGTTGTAGTTTGTTCACTCCTTTAATCTCCATCAGCTGCTGCTGCACATGTGCAGTTTGTTTGTTTTGTTTTTATCAGAGTGAAGAACGTGACCTCACTAACAGAGGTGGGTGATTTAAAACGTAATAAAGCATCACTGTGTACCGTTACATCAACATGAAGTCTCTCCTGAACGTTCCAACATTTATTAATGAGAAGAAAAAAAAAAAAAAAAGGACGTGCTACTGTAAACTTGTAAAAAATAAATAAATAAATAAACAAACACATATTCGTAGTAGTCGAGTATATTTTGAAGCTGTGAGGATGAAAATTGTTTGCCCTTCCACTCTCATGAACACATGTTCACCTGTCGTCTCAATTAAAGGGCACACCACACCTAAACATCTCCGTACAGAAGAGGATTAGAGCCACGAGGAAACATTTTTCAGGAAAAAAAAAAGTTTTTTTTTTGTTTTTGTTTTTTAAAGTCTGAATTATAATAGAAATTTTTTTTTCCACGTGGCTTTAATCCTCCTCTGTACACCTCAAATCTATCAGGTATCAGATCATGATGTTTTCATGATAACAAAAAACAACCACAAACACATGAAGGGCATAAATAAAATCAGAATAAATATACTGAAATATGTAAAATGCCGACAGGTAAAGCTGCAGGACTCCGCACACACTGTAAAACCTTCACTTCTTGTTTTCAGTTCGTGTTGCTTCAGTAGAACTTTGTCTCCATGAAGATTTGCACAAAGTGTTTTTCTCCACTAACAAAACTCTCAGGTTCACAGCTGCATGATGCAACATGGAGGGAAACCAGAGTTTTTACAGTGAAGGCAAAGAGCCTGTCAGTCACAATCAGGGGGGAGGGTGAAGAGAGGCAGCAGAGGCAGCGCTGCAGGGCGAACACCGGCTGATAATCTCCAGCTGGACTCACAACAGAAGAGCAAAGAGCCACAGCTCTGCATCTGCTGCTCTGAATCACTCCGTCCTTTATCTGAAGCCACCATGTGTCAGAGCTGGAGTCAGAGCTTCACTATCAGATCACACAGCACTGAACCACCAGCCCACTGCTAACAGCCCCCCGGGGGAGAGAAGCAGATAAGGACCAACATCACACAGGGACATTATCCTTCATTATCCATACTGAACATGTGCTGGTGAAACCACTGATCTGTACACTTCAAGTTAGAGATGATCAAAATATAAGAGGAAGCTTTGTGATTTAACAGGAAGTGAAGAACTCTGCTTTATACTGCAGATAAACTTCAGGCTGCAGGATGAGGTCACAGAGTACAACCCCCCCACCACCACCAAAAAGGCTGCAGCCTGTTCAAACACACCTCAGCTGGTCTGACTGCACTGAACCAGCACTGGGCCGACTGACTG
Organism: Seriola dumerili; assembly: GCF_002260705.1. Classification (NCBI taxonomy): domain Eukaryota; kingdom Metazoa; phylum Chordata; class Actinopteri; order Carangiformes; family Carangidae; genus Seriola; species Seriola dumerili. Next base: position 1,567,096 of record NW_019174561.1, on the reverse strand, counting down.
GCTCAGGAACGACTTCACACTGAGCTCAAAGTCGTGACTGAACAAAGACTTTTTATTGATGAAGCTTCAGACTGAGAGAAATGATCTTCAGTCTCTGAGCAACTTCATGATCAGAGTGAGGAGAGGAGCTTCACTGCTTCCTCTCTCATCTCCTTTAGGAAACACTGGAGCTTCCTTTACCAAAGGAAAGGAGACATGCCGTCCCACAATGCCTTGCTGCAGCAACATTTAAAACCACAGCAGAGCCACATAAATGTAGAAACATCAGAGCAGCTGTTTCTGTCTGATGGACTGAAGCTCAGATCCATAAATACAGATTTATTCTCTTTCAGTCAGTCAGGAGTCGTCATGAAGAACGAGCTGATGAATCTATAGTTACATCATCATCACAACTAAATACTATAGTCTATACATTCATGTTGTTTGACTGAATCCTCCTGTTGTGGAAAGAACCAAACATGAATTTTCTCTGTTGTACAAATGTATAGAAATGTCAGGAAACTAAACTTCTGTCTGAATATAATTTATTCTCAGCTCATTATTTCTATTTAATTATTGTAATGACATTTTCTGTATTTTTATTTCAACATTTCAATCCAGTTGACATTCATCCTCCAGGTGTTATAAATAAGGTTAGTTAAAAAAAAAAAAAAAAATACTGTGTATACAGTATATATATCTTAGTGTAAGGTCAGTCAGATTCTTCTCAGTCTTAATGAATTCTCCTTCACATCTGTGACCTCATGATGATTTCCATGGAGGTCGGGGAGACGATGTGAGTAGGAGGTTATTTTGACTTTTCAACCGCAGCCTAAAACTTCTAACTTCTTCAGAAGAGGATCAGAGAGTGAAACAAGTCTGCGGCCGTCTTAAGTACATGAGCTGAGCTCCAATATTGGCAGGAAGTTGGGTTCAAATCCCATTCAAAGCCACCTATAAACAGTACAGTATTAGTCTTTGAAGTGCAGTTATCCACCACAGGCGTGACTGGTACGACTGCTCTAAAGACCACAGCAAACTGTTGACTGATTCGGGTATAAAGGAATAAATACTGCAGCACTAATGACTAATATAATGCTGTATTGATTATTAACATAAAACATCAGAACTGTAGGAGAAAATTACACTTAAAAAAAAGATGTGAAGTAACAACAAAGATTTGTCTACAGCAGAAAACATGTTGCACTGATTTAGTGTTTGTTTTATAGAGTGATAATGCATAATTAGCATGTCAGGACTTGACAGATAGTCACTGCGGTGAAGTCTAAACACTTGACTGCCTGTTTCCAGTGGAGGCTGTAGACTTTGCCCTGGAGCTATCTGTTAGCAGGACGTTGTGCAACTTCTGAACCAGCTGCCGAACTCGTCCAGAGCAGTAGTGACAGCAGCAAACAACTGTTATGACACATGTTACAACTGTAGTTAATGTAATGAATGATACCTGAATTAATGAATGAATGAATATTCAGCATGTGTTTTCTGATACATTCACTGAATGCAATTTTTATCAAATGTTTATCAAGTGCATTTTTTTGTTTTTCAATGTAAATATGTTACAGCAGCTGTTCCCCTTTACTTATTTTTCATTTTTCCCCTCAGTTGATTTCTGGAGCTGAACAAACACCTGAAGAAATAAAAGATTTTTTTTTTTCAAAAACAAAATTAATAAAAACATTTAATCAAATGCACATAACTCTAAAACCTGCTGCACACCAATACCACGTGTAGTCCAGGACTACTACAGTGTGTAAATTACATAGGCTGCAGCTCAGTCTCTGCCTGCTCCTGTCACTCATGCAGAAACTGCCGGAGCGGCGCCAGGCATCACGGGAATTGCAGTTTACAAACACAGACAGGAGCTAAGGAGCGTGACGCCGCCGGCTCCGCTAATAAACTACAACACCCAGAGGCTGTGGACTCGTCTCTGCTCAGATTGAAGCCCATGCTTGGCACCAGAGCGACTGTTACATGTCGATTCATTCTCTGATTTGAATTAAAGTTTGAAAAAACGACGGGTTAAAAGCGGGAATTTACCGGATGTAGCCTAAAATGATTGTAGCGAACAACAAACATGCTCAACACGCTGCTAGCTAAATCACAATAACAACAGCTAACAGTTTACCACATGCTAGCAAGTTAGCAACAACTGAGCCATGAGAGAGAATTAACGATAGAAATCGCGGGAATAACAATACATTAGTCTTAAACGTCTGAAAACACTAGCTTCACTGCACGGTGACGTTTTCAGGCTAACCCCCGAATGATGGAGGAGCCGTTACACGTTAGCATAAACTTAACAGCATGCTAGCTAAAAAACCGCCGCCGTGCTTCACGAAGCTTGACTCTGGAGCACAGTTAAAACGATGAACCGTGACACTGACCAACTTTGAAGGGGAGTTTGTCAGACATGGCTGATTTCTGGTGTTGTATCCCGGGCAGGTTGAGCGCTGCAGCAGCCTGGCCGACGGATAGTGGCAGAGAGGGAGGGACGGAAACATGACGGCTCGGTTTTTATCGTCGGAGCCGAGTTTACACGACGTACCTGGACCTACTCTGCATTTCTATTGGCTGTAGAAGATCCCGCCCCGCTTATGAGCGATGTGATTGGATAAGGGTTGGTGTGGGCCGGCCAATAGGCTGAGTGTTTGGAACAAGTTTTGTCTGGACTCGGTTGGTGTTTTCCCGGTTAGAAAATGAGTAACTGAGCTACTCCACTGACTGCCGGAGTTAAATAAGATCATTCAGATTACACAAGACTTTAAAACACATTTTATTACACACACAAACTATCTCATCTTAATCTGTAATAATATGAATGTTGCTTTTGTTATTTATTTTATTCATGAGTTAGTTATAATTTTTAGCTTTAATCACCCATATGCAAATGTAAGATATGTACACATATTGAATTTACATACATGAAATACATGTACATATAAAATAAAATATAAGTAGAAATTATATTTGAAACCTATTAGAAACTGGAACAATTTTATATATTGACATATATGTCAAGCTCATAAAAATTTGTATGTTTATGTATGTATGTATCATTCAACATATACAGTCTGCTCATAACATGTTATACTACATAAAAACGAATCTAGATATGTTAAATATATATGCATATACACATTTTACTCTGGGTATTTCATATATGTCATAAACTTATATCTTCATATGCTCAGAGGATGTATATATGTGATAATCATATATCCCCTTGTAGGTGACATATATGTATATATATGTATATGTATGTATATATTATATTTCTGTATGGGTACTTGTGAGTGTTTATGTTTTGTTTACTTATTTTATAAAATTTATAAATGATCATGTGTCACCATTTATTACCACTGTGATTAAGGATATAATCATTTATCTTTTTACACAGTTTACTTTATTTTAATTTTTTTGGCCTTGGATGTGTAGCACTGAGTCTGTGGGAAGCAACTGATATCCAAAGTTTTAATGAGCGACTGGAGCATCTGACACAGAGTACCCAAAACATGAGATACAGAAGTCCTGGTACAAGGTCATGTAGATGGTAACAACAGGAGGAGTGACACAGTTCAGCTCAGTCCCAGGTTTTGTTGCTGTGTTTTGATTTATTTGTAATAAAGTCTTCATCACACTGAACTCAGAGGACTGTGTGTGTTTTAATTGAGATTATAAATGTGTGTTGGAGGATCTGAACTCCGGCCCAGCTGAAAATTTCTCTGCCAAACTGTGAACTGAACGACATGTAGTATGTAATAATAATAATACATATTATTTATAGGCACCTTTCAGGACGACTTACAAGTCACAGTCAAAGATAAAATACAAGTACAAGGCATAAAATACAAATTAAATTAGAATAAATATAATTGTATGAAAGTAAATATGATTAAACGCTGGTGTTGGAGTTGGTGTGTCTTTATAATGAATGTACTGGACAGTGATTCACCATCACCATCACATAATGTCACATATTTTTTTCCTTTTTTCCGCATTCCTTCTTTTAACACATCCATAGTGTCAGACTCGTTCTTCATTCCAGTTTTACATGTTCAACTGTCATTTTTCTACTTTTACAAAATAACTAAAGAAGCTAAAAACTGCTTTGTCCTCCTCTGCCTTCATTTCATCTTTTAATCCTGCACTTTAATGATCTGTTTTATAATCTGTTTTTATGCTTCTTTTATTTCTGTTAGGGTCATTGAATGACCTCTGTGTATGACAATGTTCTGTACAAATACATTTGCCTCGACTTTAGGTTTATATATTTATTCAGTGCCTCATATACACTCAACCCTCTGAACGTAAACTAAACTAAAAAGATAATAATAATAATAATAATAATAAGATTTATATATTTTGCACTTTTCAAAACATAGTTACAAAGTTACGAAAGTTAAAAGTGAGGATGAACAGTCCCAAACAGAAATGTAATATATGACATACAGTATATGTCTCCAGAAGGGGATATATTATTAACACATATACATCCTCTGGATATAAGTATATAAGTTTATAACATATATGAAATACCCATAGTAAAATTTGTATATGTTCATATATCAAAAATAACTATGTGATGAATTTATTTAAATGAATTTTACATAAAACACATAGGTGCTTTCTATGTAGTTTATTAAAACAACATACATGCTAAAAATTATATATGTTTTTATGTTTTTATGTTTTTATTTTAAACATGTCTCCTCACATTCTGGTAAAGTGTCTCAGACTTTTGGACTCTAATGTTTATAATATCTACATATACTAACAGGCTGTGGAGGGATATATATTTATGTAACATATAGCTACAATATAAGCATATATACATAAATGTATATATTTGTATAGGCTACATATACATGTCAATATATGAAATTGTTCCAATTTCTAACAGGTTTCATAATATATATAATTTTTACATATATGTACATATAAAATAAAAATGTATGTTTCACATACGGAAATTCAATATATGTACATATACTGAATTTACATATGGGATAATAAATGAATGATAAAAAACATTTAAAATCAGTGTAAAGGTTTTATAACATCTGGGGAGAGAAAAGTGACAATGGGACAGCACAGTGGAAAATAATGAAAGGAATCTATAAGAAACTTAATATAATTATAGATTGTATATGAGAGATGAAGCTCGGTACGAGCCACATGCTGACTGTGTGCGCGGCCTGAACTCACCACGCTGTGAAACGTAGAGACTTTACCATAAGTGTAGAAACAGGAAGTGAAATGCAGCCTGGTGCTGAGGAGGTGAAACTCAGCTGACTGCCAGAAACATTACACTCCTGCTAATTTAAGAGCAGCTCGCCCCCCCAGCCTAAAGCCTATTTACCCCCCCCCCCCACACACACACACACACACACACACACACACAGGCAGGAGGGAGGTGGACTCAGGTGCATGTGGGGGACCTGTGTTGAAGGAGTTTTGGGGTGAAAGGTCGTGACAGCTCTGGTGGGCGGAGTCAGAAGCTGTGGAATGTGTTGAGTAACAATCAGATTATGAACTGTTCCTGTGTGATTAATATCTGAATAAAGGTTTGAACAGCAGCAGCCTTTTGGTAACAGACGAGCTGTGTTCACCGGGAACATTTACAATAATCATCATAACTTTACTTCATTATTTAAACACAACTTTGCTTTTCTTTCAGATAAAAGAAAAGATCAAAGAACCAAAGGATCTGACAGGAAGTGAAGAGAGTCAGTAAAATACATAAAAACAATCATTAAAACAATTTAAATCCAACGTGTTTCAGACTTTATCAAAGGTTGAGCCAAAGAAATGTGTTAAAGGAAGGTAAAGAGCGACAGTGTCTGATTTCAGAGTGTGGTGGCTCTGAGAGTGAACACCCCCTCACCCGCAGCCACAGACCTGGCGGAGTCATGTGACTGTAGCTGCTCCTGCAGCAGCTGAAGATGGTGCAGGGAGTCCTGCCCTGAAACCTGATCAAGTGTGGCTCAATAATCAAACTGAGAATCGATTAATAATAATGTAGAACTGATTGTAGATCAGCAGTTGAATGATCCTGACCTGGTGTTTGACTGGATTATTAGACATTCAGGTTTTTACATGTCGACAGTGTGTCATTAGCGTGTTAGCATGCTAACAGTGTAACATGTTCTTCTCCTGTATCTCAGCTTTAATCATGGTGTCATCTCTTAGTCTGACACATGTAAAGATGTTGAAGTCACTGTTTTCTCTTCCTGTAAAACTGTGGGTGCACTGGGATAGTGTGTGTATATGTGTATATGTGTATATATATATATATATATATATATATACTGTATATATATAATGTATAGGAGTTAATGAAACTGAGGCTTTACATGGTTCCCACACTTTTGCACATTTTAAGTTCCTGACAGACTCATTTCACTGTGTTTGCTGCACTGTGTGTGTGCGTGTGTGTGTGTGTGTGTATGTGTGTGTGTGTGTGTGTGTCGGTTCTCCTCACTTCAAACATCAACAATCTATGGAATTTGCCTGCGGGGCCAAAACTTCACATAAAACTTGAAGTGCAAAGAAGCAGAAACTGGAAACACAGGAACAGTGTGAGTAGGTGTAGTTGTACTGTACATTTACAGGTGAGTCACACAGGTGAGCAGGAGACTGTAAAGTGCAGACATCAGGTGCTAATGAGAAAGACGAGAACCTTGGAGAACACCGTCAGATCCACAGAACCAAACTCCAGATGTTCTGACTCACAGGAAAAACTTGTATTTACAGATGCCACACAGCTGATTCTTGCATTCAATCCCAACTTTATTAAGACAAACTGTTTACAAGCTCACACTGACAACAGTCACAGAGCAACATGGCCGCCCCACGGGAAACCTTCCACAGTCCAAGCCTTCATACAGCTCTGAGCAGCTGGTCACAGAGAACACGAGTGACGTTCAAGGTCAATCAGGAAAAAAGGAAATCAAATAGTTTCTTTAAATATAAGGTCGGGGCTGGATCCACTGATCTGATTTATTATGTGAAGACAGAGTCTGATTCTGGGTCGACTGGATCGGTTCCAGGTGAGAGGAGAGCAGAAGAAGAAAACTCCAGCTCAGCGTCTCTGTTTGACTAAATATTCAGAGGTCAGAGGTCACTGTGTCAGAAGGCTAATAAACATCACACACGCTCACACTCTTTATCTTTAAATTCAACTGATGCAGGATTTTCTCAGAGGACGTCACTGTTAAAGCGGGAGGAGTCAGGAGACCAGGAACAGAGGTTGTGTGCCCTCTGGCGGCCATATTGGATTTCGACCTCCCCTGATAACAATATTACAAAGCAGCTTTGGTTCTGCCATTTCTACAAATCCAATTAACCCCAGATAGAGAGTTTACTGGCTCCGGTTTCTGCAGGTTGGAGCTTGTTCTTACAGCTGCGTCTGCTCTGACTTCAGATCTCAGAAAACGACTGAATCCAGATGAAAACCTCCGTCAGACCAGGTGAGCTCAGAACACAGAGAGAGACTGATCAGCGGTTCCTGACCTCACAGGGCGTCTAAAGGACAATCTCAGGGTCACAACACTATTTTTAAAGAGATAAAAGGAAATTTAAGACAAATGCTGTCTCATGTTTTTCTTTTTTAGTGAAATATTCTTTTCTTTTACGTCTTAAGCCCAAAATGTTGAATGTTTTTCTCTCTCTCTCCTGAGACGAGTCAAGGTCTGAGGTTAGTGTACATGAGGCATTGGCTGGTGGACAGTTACCTGACTCTGATATTCACTCATATAATAATATAATAATATAAGATATAATATGTTAGACAGTGAGTGGATCAGGGTTTGTTCAGATTAAAGGAGCAGAGCTCGACTGTTCAACAAGCTGAAGCTGCTTTCTGGAAAAATGTTGATTCTTTCCTCGTGTGACATTTGAGTAATTGAAGTGATCGGAGCCAGGCGGCCTCTACATGAGTCAACAAGACGCTGCCCAGAGGCACTGCGGCAGGAGACTGAAGCCTGGACCCTCCCACTGCCAGATGTTTCTGTGCTGCTGTAACATGTGGTGGTGTATCGATGTGAGAGCGACGTCTCAGTGAGAAAATCCTACTTTCTAACGGCTGTGTTTGTCAGAGACAATGACACTGCAGGAAGCAGACAAACCACTCGTCTGTCTGTTGTTGCTTTTCTTTCCCACACGTCAGTTGATTCTTCACATTCCTCCCAGTAACAAACCCCGCCCTGCCCCCCCCCCTTAAAGGGACAGTCCAGGTTATCAGACGTGGGGTTGTGTGAGGTGTTCATGCACAGTCAGTGTGTTTCCTGCAGCAGATTCAGTTTAGAGCAGCAGGAGGACCGGTACACTATCAGCTGTTGTGGGCGGGGCCAGCAGAAAACACCTGTTTAGACACTTTTAAAAGACGGCCACTGAAACAATCCAACATCTGTTTAAATGTAGAAGATTTTCATCTTTATCTTCCTGTGAAAACAACACTTCCCTTTGGTGCTACATTTTTCTCACCCGCTGAACTACCGTGATCCTGCGCTACGGAGGACGATTAGGGACGTGTGCAGAAAACTTTTTTCTGAGAATAAACTCAAAATTTTGATGTTTTTTAGATTAAACTCAAAGTCTGAGAGAAATTTTGGCCCTAATCCTCTTCCGTACTTCGCACAAGCGCACCTACAGCGTGCACCGTATCACGCCGCAGCTGCAGGTCAGCTGAGTGAATCAGAAAGAGCTGAACTTCATTCATCTACATTTAAACAGATGTTGGATTGTTTGTGTGGATGTTTTCTGAAGCAGGTGTTTCTCTCCTGACTGGCAGCTGATCTGAATCTGCTGCAGGTAACACACCGACACCTCACACCACCCCACGTCTAATAACCACAACCATCCCTTTAAAGTATGCACGTGCACGCTCCTGTTCATGCACTCGTGCTTTGATGAACCGAACCACAGGTAGATGAGGGCGTGGCGTTTGCTCTCTGCTCTCGACGGCCTTCAGAAACAGAGGAGTGTGCAGCCGGAGTGAAGAGATTCTCACTGTACCGTGAATGAGAAGAGAGAAGCCTGGTCGTGTGGTTTAGAGTCAGCAGACGTGGGCACAGGTGCATACTTTAGGGCGGGGACAGGTGGGTGTTGGGACATGAGGCAGCCAGCTCAGCAGCCCAGAGTCTCTGTCTCTCCTCCAGATGTCTGCGACCGGTCTGGGAGCAGAGAGACAGACAGGAGGGGGGCTCCAGCTAGCTAGCAGGGCGAGCTAGCTTAGTTAGCTGCCCAGGCCTCGAGGTCTGCCATGTCGTCTTCGTCCTCCTCCTCCTTCTTCTTGGCTGAAAACAAACACAGACACATGATGACGTGTCACTCAGCAGAGCTCAGGGATGTGTACTGAGGTGAGTCAGAGCGTGTACCTGGTCTGGAGGGTAGTGATGTCGACGGGACGCTGGGCAGAGGGACGTCTTCTGTTCCTTCAATCTCCAGGAGATTCTTGTCAAGTTCCTCCTGCTCCAGCTCCTCCAGCTCTGCCATCAGCTCATCCTGCACACACACACACACGCACACACACACACGCACAAACACACACGCACAAACACACGTGCACACACACGCGCACAGACACACACACACGCACACACACACGCGCACACGCACGCACACACACACGTGCACACACACGCGCACACACGCACGCACACACACGCACGTGCACACGCACACACATGCGCACACACGCACGTGCACACACACACACATGCGCGCACACGCACGCACACACACACACACGCGCGCGCACACACACACGTGCACACGCACACACATGCGCGCACACACACACGCACGCACGCACGCACGCACGCACGCACGCACGCACGCACGCACGCACGCACGCACGCACGCACGCACGCACGCACGCACGCACGCACGCACGCACACGCACGTGCACACGCACACACATGCGCACACACGCACACGCACACACACACACATGCGCGCACACGCGCACACGCACACGCGCGCGCGCACACACACACGCGCGCGCGCACACACACACGCGCGCGCGCACCCACATGCGCGCACACACACACACACGCGCGCGCGCACCCACATGCGCGCACACACACACACACGCGCGCGCGCACCCACATGCGCGCACACACACACACACGCGCGCGCGCACACACACACACACGCGAGGATGTCAGAATCTTCCTCATTAATGTGTCTGTGTAAAAATCAGCGGTGGCTGTAGCTCCGCCCCCTCAGGTGCCTTCTCACCTCATCGTATTCTTCTCCAAAGCCCACAGGTCTGGAGATGACATCTGAGATTTCCTGAGCCACTTCCTGCTGTTCTGTGATGTCCGCCATCAAATCGTCGACTTTGTCAATGTCCCTGTGAGACGAGAGGACGCAGAGAGAGAGACAGAGGGACGATAGGTGAACACAGGTATCTCAGAATAAACCAGGTAACCAGAGGTGACAGGAAGGACAAGAACAGCTGACAGAGACAGCTGTGACAACATCAGCAACATCAGTGTCTCACATGTTCTCGTGCGCCGCCTTCATGGCCTTGGCGGCGTAGCCCATGTTCTTCAGCACTTCTGTGTTGGTGTTGGCGTTCTCCAGCGCCTCCCTCTGGAACTCGATGGTCGACAACGTCCCGTCGATCTGCGCCAGCTGCTTCTCATAACGCTTCTTCCTCTTCAGGGCCTGAAGAGCCGCTGGAGAGAGGGGGGAGAGGGGGGGAGGGCTTTAGTGTGGGACTTCAGCAGGAAACTAAAGGTGTTGTGAACGTGACGCTCTCAGATGTTTGACCGTGACCACGACCGACACTGACATTTAAAACCTTTAATGACCTCAGACGTTAGACTGAGGTTCATCTGTGACTGACCGTTAGCTCTTCAGGCTAACGACACGTTAGCTCCGACTTCTCTCTCCTTCACATGACGAGGAGCTGTCTGAATAATTACTCAACTTCAAATCAAGAACAGGTGATTGATTATACTTGATGATGATTTAATTAGAGGTGTGACATTAAACCGTAGCAGCAGGTCTACTGAGCTGACACTCCTCAAAGCCTTTTACTGATCAAACATGTTTGTCTCGGTGTCTGTGTACACAGGTGTGTATGTTTATATGTGTTAGGAGAACAGGGTCATCTGGAGTCACACGTCCTTCAGTCCTCTACCGATCAGACTGTCACTTCCTGCTCTCTGTCGCCCCCTGGAGCAGCAGCAGGTCACTGTCTGCAGGTGTAACTGGGATCACGTGCTCTGACACACAGAAGGGATCAGACCGCCATTCACTCCCCCACAGCACTTCCTGTTTACGTTTATTCACTTTGTGCCACAGATTTAGATTTAGATTCAGACCCTGGTCTCCGTGGCAACTACTGGTCCCAACAAGGTCAGTGTTTGTACACACACACACACACACACACACACACACACACACACACACACACACACACCTCTGACAGTTCCAGTTTCATCTGATTATTTCAGCTCTGGCTCTATTCCTGGACTGATAACATCATTACCCAACATCTCTCTCACACACACAACTACCCCCCCCCCCCCCCCCCCCCACAGGATACCTTTGACTGTGACCCTGTGTTGTTCCTGTCGTCCTGATCAGTTCACACTCAGTTTGATCTCTGTGTTTCTGACATAATTTCTTCATATTAATTTTCCACCCAAGCCGACGCAGAGGAAGGAAAATCACAGTTTTGCTTCCTTCAGATGAAGAATTAAAGAACAATATTAGAAACAGAAAACCACCTGGTCAGGTGATCGGATGGTTGTTTACAAATGGTAAAAGAGAACTGTGTTGTAGTCGATCTCTTTATTTTCAGATTATATATTTAATTGTATATATTTCAATATTATTCCTTATTTTATTTTAAAAACTACATAAACACAACGCTTTTGTTTTGAAATCCGTTTATTTATTTATTTATTTATTTTAAGTTTAATTGATGCTGGTGTTTCCAAAGTCAGTGAGTGATCCTGTGAAATCATCCTGATCTCAATATTGATCAAAATAATTATGAATATGGTTTTTGCCATTAACGAGCAGCTTTAGTTAATTGTTAAAACGTTTTAATTAATGAGTAAATGTAAAGAGAACATGTATGTGTTTCTTTTCTTCAGGGGGAGTGTGTGTGTGTGTGTGTGTGTGTGTGTGTGTGTGTGTGTGTGTGTGTGTGTGTGTGTGTATATTGTGTAATATATTGCATAATAATGTTAATGGCTGTATAATAATAACTCAATAAAGACACTTATAAAAACTCACCTGACGTCATTTTGATATTTCACAGAGCAAATAAAAAAATATATATAAAATAACTCACTGGTTAGATTATTACCAGTTCATACTTCAACATGCTTCATGTGAGGCTTGATGTGCACAGAGGAAAACTTTTTAAAAACTTTGTAAAGTTATTCTGAGAATCCTCCAAACATCAGTTTTACAGGTTGAGACTTTCCTGTGACAGCAGTCAGTAACGACAGGTCACCTCTCTCTGTACAAGGTAAAAAAGATGTGTCATTGTATATGAAAATACTTCATAACAGAAAGTGAGAGAGAGAGAGACAGACAGAGATAGAGAAAGAGAGAGAGTAGAGATAGAGAGAGAGATAGAGAGACAGACAGAGAGAGTAGAGATAGAGAGATAGAGAGAGAGAGAGGGACAGAGAGAGAGAGAGAGAGACAGAGAGAGTTGTTTAAAGTAGAGCTGCAGTAACGAGCTGCAGTGATTAGTCAATTCATGAAAAAGTCAATAGACAGAACAACTATTTTAATCATGAATTGATGATTTGAGTCGTTTGTGGAACAGAAGTGATGAACACTTCCTGGTTCCAGCTTCTCAGGTGACAGGATTTTCTTTTCTTTGTCTTATGTGACAGGAAACTGAAAATCTGTCGTATACTTAAATATACATTATAAAATATAATATGTGGATTTCATGCTTTTCTTTGTCACATGACAGTAAAGTGAATATCTTTGGTTTTTTGACTGTTGGTCTGAAGATGTCACTTTGGTCTGTGCATTTACAATTGTTTCATAAACAAAAAATATAATTTATTAATATTAAAAATAACTGGCAGATTAACTGATAATGAAAATGATTTTTAGCTGCCACACAACAGGAGCACTGAGTGACGTAGCTGTAGAGTAATCAAACTGAGATAAACAGCACTGTGTCATTAGTTTCACTATATTTAGTGTCAATTATTTTGAAAACCTCATTATAAAAAGGAACATTATGTCCCATTCTAGTTACATATCATTTGGTTTATTGTCTCTGTGTTTGGATGCTTAGGTCAGCATGTGTTTTAACTTTTTAAGACCCTTTAAACACTGTATACGATTGAATATATTCAATATATATATATAAAATTATCATAATTATCTCAGTGTGAATCTACTTACATTTCCCAGCAGTATGTAAAAATTTGATCTGACACAATTAGTTGATCAACAGAAAACTAATTGACAACTATTTTGAAAATCCTTTAACAGTTCCGGTCTCTGTTCAATCAAAACTACTGAGATTTTCCATCGAGTTTCAGCTAAAATCAGATAAATAAACCCGTTAAAATGAACACAGCTGTCGACATGGAGCAGGAAACACCATCCAGGACCGTAGTGGTCTAAATTTAAGACTTTTTATTAACTTCTTGAGGAAACTGGATCTTTTAAAACCCCGTTTAAAACGCTCTTTATCGTTTTTAGCGTCTCTATATTTCCAGTAGTGACACCGCTGCCCTCACACAGACATTTAAAAATGGAGTCACACTTGTGTTCAGGTGCCTGTCAACTGAAAACTTCCCTGTTCCTGTGTGATAGCCTGCGGGCTAACCAACTAACTCTCTTCACTTTGACGGGTTCGGTAACTGGCGCCGCTCGGGACCGTGTCCTCACCTCGTTTGTTTTTCGTGCCGTTCTTCTTGGCCGTCAGCAGCTCCTGGTCGATCTTCTTCTCGAGGAACTCCTGTTTTTTGGCCAACATCTCCTCGGTCTCTCTGAGTCGCTGGATAGCCTCCTGGGGTGTCGGCGCCTTCCCACCCTTACCCCCGCCGCCGAATAACTTACCGAATAGCGACATTTTAGTTAGTGAACGATAACGGCTGAATTAACCGAACACAAACCGCCGGCACCTCGTGATACCGAACAGATGATCGTTTAATCGCTCTGTTCTCCTTTTCGTTAACTATCGTCGCCGAGCCGAAGAGCAGCCGCCGCCGCCACTGCTGCTGCTGCTGCTGTTGTTGTTTTGTCTCTTCTTCCGCCTTTTCAGACAGGCCTCGTGATGTCATTACGTCAGCGCCACTACGTGACTCATGCGTGAGACAAAAAAAGGGGAATTCACAAGTGAGTCAATACAACAGTTGAAAGTAGAATTCCGACACGACACTGATTCATTACATGAACCGAAGAAGAATGAAACAATAAAAACAGTAGAAACTAATATTCATTTTTCTTTTTTTCTTTAATGTCTTCGTTGTTTGTCACGTGGTACCCAGCCTATATATATATACATGTATATTGTTGTGTCCTTTTGGAAATATTTTTATTTCATCGTCCTTATTTGTGTGTTGTATTTTGTTTATTTTATTTTATTTTTACTTTTATAATTTTGTTATATTTTTTATTTAATTTTATTTTCATTATTTTCATTCATTTTATTTATTATCTTGTTTGAGAATTTTTGATTCTTGAATTTTTCACCTTAATACTTTAAATAAGATGAAATGAAAATTGTTTTGAATAGTAAAAAAATCACAATTGAGCAAACAGCATTTTCTAATATCTTCTTAAATTATGATATTTTTAGCAATAGTTTACACACATTATTTTCGTCCTGCAGCTAATAGTTATTTCTCCTTTCTTCAGTTAATCTTTTAATGTCAGAAAATACTAAATAATCCCTGTTCTAATCTCATATGACATGAGCAACAGTCTAAAAGACAAAGATATTCAGTTTACAAGGTGAATCCAAAAACTCTAAAAGCTGAAACAAGCAAAACATTTTGACAATTTATGTTGACTAAAGACTATAACTATTATTCATATGAAACGGACCAATGGAAGTGTTTAATGAACTGTCCTACAACTTTATTGTTATTGTAACAACACAACGTCAAACTTCCATTAATAACTACCACTGCATAATTTATCTGTGTGTTACCAAACCCTCTTCATCTCTGTAAAGTGACCCCTGATCTGTGTGTGTGTGTGTGTGTGTGTGTGTGTGTGTGTGTGTGTGTGTGTGTGTGTGTGACATTACAGCAGAGACACACACTGTTTGTTCCAGCATCATTTTAATCCACATAAACACTGAGTGGACAGAGACTTCCACTCAGCTACAGGCACCAAGAGGCCAGCCCAGCTCCTTCATAAAACTACGCCTCCCATAATGCACTGTGCCGTACTTTTCCAGCTGAAGATGTGAGTGAGCTGAACGCCAGCCAATCAGAGCCTGAGTTGTCTGAGGAACTGGAGGGGAGGGGCCAACCTGAAGGAACAAAACAAGGGCAGTGAAAGTAAGATAGATAGATAGATAGATAGATAGACGGACAGACAGACAGGTATCATACCTGGATGTGTTTCTGTGGGGGGGTTGCAGGTGTTGGGGCCAGGTGATGGGGGAGCTCCACCCCGGCCGCTCTCTTCAGCTTCACACTCTCCCTCTCGTACTGAAATAACAACCATGTTACTGTTCTCCACCAATACAAATGGAATAAATTCTACTGTTTTAATTAATGACATCTACTGAAGAACAGGAAAACTATAAAACCACTTAAATACTTTCCTTTAATATCTTTGTTTATATAGTTTTATTTTGTGCTTTTGGAATATTTTTGTTTCATAATCCTGATTTATATGTTGCAGTTATTTAATTTTATTTGTATGTACTGTCCATATCATTCACTGTGTATCTCATTTCATTAGTTATGATCGTTTCCTCCATTTTCAGTGTTTCATAGTTTTACAGTAGATAGAAACTTTATTTACAGTTTTTCACAGTTAAAAGATCAAATGGAAAATGTTTTAAATATAAAGCATTTAGAAAAAAAAGAAACAGCACCACTGTTTTTAGTACTGCAGTACTAATGTACAATTCAGATCTGTGTGTGTGTGTGTGTGTGTGTGTGTACCTCCTTGTAGACCTCAGTCAGGAAGCCCCACTTTTTGGGCCAGACTTCAGCTGAAACCTTCTCAACTTTTAAATGTGCCTTCCTACACACACACACACACACACACACACACACACGCACACACATGCACACACACACACACACACACACACACACACACACACACACACACACACATAATAATTCTGATCTTCACTAAAACGCAGCGTCAATATGAACAACAGCTGTAAACTGAAGCCGACTGCTGCAGCCAAGACAAGAAAACTTTTCCTCATTAGTGAGAAGGAAGAGATCAAGGATTTGTTTTTATCTTCTTTTTCTTGTTGTAGAAGTTTCATCTGATCTTTAAAGTCTCATTAGGAACAACACACCTTCCACACATCTCATTAAAACAAGACGCTTCTCATTACAACTCACTGAATCTCATTAAAACAAGACGCTTGTCCTGATGTATCAGGACCAGTCGGTTTGTAAAGCTGTAGCTGTTTATAGCAGGAAGCTACTGGAGAGAAAATACAAAGTGTTCACATGAGGATGGAGGAGGGAAGACGAGGAATGTCTGTATATTTGCAGATAATTTTAGAATATTATCAGTTACGTTGTTTTTGTTGTTTTCAGTTTTAATGACATTAAACATGTAAAAACCAAAAGCAGAGACGGGAGAATCAGCAGCAGATAGAAACTACGTTCAACTGTTAAACAAACTAAACTTAACAAGAGAGGGGAGGAAGAAAGGAAAATAATGATGATGATGATGATGATGATGATGACGGTCACATTAATATTAATAATTATACAATGATTGCACAGAAAGACTCATACGGATTATTCAGCAACGTTTTGTTTTAAAACAAGAAAGAAATCAGACCTTTTCTGAGTTTCATCACTTTAAAACATCCAGTCAACATATGAATAATAATGATAATGATAATGATAATGATAATGATAATGATAATGATAATAATCCCATGATCAATACCAGGTAATAACGTCTGACATAAACACAAACAGCAGAGAGTGTGAGTCCGTAGATTTACCAGATTTCATCCTGATGCACAAAGTTGACGGGTTCAGATGTTTGCTTCGAGTCGGCCATCTGTCCTGACTGTGTGTGTGTGTGTGTGTGTGTGTGTGTGTGTGTGTGTGTGTGTGTGTGTGTGGCTTCTTTCTCTCCGTCCAGCTAATGTTTCACCTGTGTGTAAGTCACACTGACAGACCTGTTTACTGTCGTCATGGACACGGGGTTCCCTGACACACATATCTCTTCTCTCTGTCCTGTGTGGGTCACCATGGCGACGGTGGGATGGAACCACTGGGGGGGGGGGGGGGGC
>NW_019174561.1:1539259-1549616 GCF_002260705.1 Seriola dumerili | reverse complement strand
TCCACCTCCCCCCACCCCCCTCCTGTCCTCCTTCCAACCCCCCTATCCACTCCCCCCTTTCCACCCCCTTCCACCTCCCTCCACCTCCCTCCACCTCCCTTTCCACCTCCTCCACCCCCCTCCACCTCCCCCCTCCTCCCTCCAACCCCCTCCACCCCCACCCCCTCCAACCTCCCTCCTCCTCCCTCACCCCCCACCCCCTCCACCTCCCTCCACCTTCCTCCTCCTCCCTCCACCTCCTCCACCCACAAAGATATTTTAAAGTATTAAAGATCTTAAACCATCATGTTCTTTCATCTTTGTTCTGTAGTTGACTCTTGATCTTCACCTGGTAATATCTTCAGAGGAAAATCTTTTTTGTGTTAAAGTATTGGAAACATCCTACTCAGTGAAAGTGTGTGTGAAGGGTGTGTTTATATGTCTGTGATTGTCAGTATTCAGGGATCAACAGAACGCACAGTTTTCCTCTGTCCAGTCCAGCATTCACTCTGATCCTCTGGAGCTTCTCACTGAGAGAAGAGTGGATGAGATCTGATGGAGACTGTGCTCTGTATTCACCTTCATATAACACTATCTTGCAATGTCCATAACTTTAGCCTCCAGCTCTTTTTCTATTCCCCTTCCTCTCAAACAGGACTCACTGCAGTCACCACCCCACAGACCGAATTGGACTGGTCTCCCCAACCCTGGACGTCCCAGCTGTGAGTCTCCCTGAGTCCAAAACCCTCAGAATGCCCAGGACTAAGGCATAGGAGTCGTCAAAACGCTCTCTGGATTGTCAAGGAAGCTTCATGTCTCTCTCCAAATCTCACTCTGGTCAATCTTTCAGACCAGGTATAATACTGGCTGAGCAGAGTTTGCGGTCCAGAACCACAGGGGACTGTAGGAGACCAGGTCCTTCAATCTTTGTTCCAGATGTTGAAGGTCAGGTTGCCCAGGTGTTTGGCCTGAGTCTATAGAAGCTTCCTGAGGGCGGCTAGTGGATCCTTCCAGCAGGGGCGCTCTGACTCTGTCCACTTGCAGCCTTGTAGTTCTTCAGGAATGAGAGGTCTTCAGGCATCTCAGCTCGTCCTCTGTGGCTCTGACTGTGTGTGACAGAGCTGCTATCTCTCTGCTCAGAGCCTCCATTCTTCTCCTTCATTCATGTGACTCTTCAGCTCCTCTTCCTCCCTCAGAGCAGTGATCCTGGCCTCCTCTTCCTCCTGTAGAAACTGGTGGAAGCTTCTTAAAGTGCTCCTTGATTCTGGCTCTCAGTGTGTCGGGCCTGCGACCTTGATGTTTTGCTGTTTGTTCACAGTCTCCTTTTAACTCGTTCAAACAGCTTTCAGTTTCTCTTGTAAAAGGCTTCAGGGGCTTTCTGGCAGCTCCTCTCTGTGATCCTCCTGCAGCTTTCAATCAACGGGTGCTGAAGCTGTGGTTGGTGAAGTGTGTGTGTCTTTGAGTCTCGACAGACGAGACCACACTGCTGCTGGTGGTCCAGACAGAAGAGTCTGAGCTTTCTCAGAGTTGCAGACTGCAGAGAGGCCTCAGACCTCTGCTGAAGGTCTCTGATGTCTCTGCAAGTAAGCAAGTCCTCAACACAGGTTCTTCAGCGGACAAAGAAAATGGTGGGTTATCCTTGATGATCTCCTACACACTGGACACTGTTGTGTTTACCTTCTCTCTCCACCAGCGCCTGCAGACAGTCTCTACAGAAGCTGTTGGCTGCAGGACAGGACAAACAGGCTCTTTAAAGATGTCTGTCAGACAGGACAGGTGAGCTCCTCCTCTGACCGAGAAGAACATGTCCGTCTCTGATGAAGCTTGAAGACACAAAGCAGCACAAGAGGTCAGTCAGGTGTGGTTTCCCTCCACACTTTTTTTCATCTTTCAGTGTCTTGTCTTCTTATAAAAACTCCCACGGTTGGTCTGTGTGTGGAGTCCGCTGCAGGGTTGAAGTTGCTGTCGTCCTGTTTTCCCTCCTCTCTCTGTAAGAAGGCTGTTGTTTTTGGTTTTAAAGGTGAATCTCTTTAAATGTTTTTTCTCAGCATCAACGGTGTCTCTTCACGATTGACGACCAGTATGAAATGGTATTGCCTTGCTTCGTCTCAGAGTATCCAGGTTGAGGGGTGGCAGCTTCAACAGACGGTTACTGAAGAACAGTGTGCAAGAGCTTGTAAAAACCAAGTCCTTCTTGTTGTGTTTGTTCTCTACAGTATGTTCATATATTTCACCTGTTTCATACAGTGATCCATGTTTAGCAGTGATATTGCAAATGAAATGAAAAACTTGAGGCATTCAGATCAATCTGTCCTCTCCCCACCCACAGTCTGATCACAGTGGAGCTGCTTGGGTTGATCTCGTGGGCAGGAAGAAGGTCTGACAGCTCTTTAAAGTCAAGTTGACAGTGGATCACTCACTAAAGGTTTTTCATCAGAACACTGGTGACGTTTTGGGTCCGTGTGTAGCTTGGAGTGAGAAGGGCGGGTAGAAAGGCACATCGACAGAGCTGTGGGATATTTCACAATACTGTCGTTTTATTTGTTACATAAACTTAAAACACTCCAACCTTTACCAAAGCCGCGTTGTTACCGGCTGCTATATATATTCATTGAACATGAAATACATTAGTTACCACACTACTTATTATTCATCACTGAGATGAGGGAAGTAGGAAGGAGCAAGGAGTTCGTGGATATCACATCGACCAGCGTTAGTAGCATGCTCTCAACTAACTCAAACCATAAACAAACGCAGTTTTATGGACATCACTGGGTTAAGCGACACACGTTAAAGGACATTTCATATATTCAACTGTTACATTATTCCCCCTGGTAAGACAAAAGGCTGGTCCCCAGCCGTACGCACTGAGATACAGTCTGTACTAAGTACATACTTGTCATACATGGATATGCACTAAGTTGTCAGGACCCAGAGGTGAGCATACAGGGAATTATTTTAGAATAACTGGCATACATGTTCAGTACCAAGTAAGATATGAAAGGCCATAGTGCTAAAAAGAAACTAAATCAAAACTAAGGAGGTTTTAAGAACAAGCACAATATGAAGTTCCCTTATTTAAATTTCTGTTAAATAACACAGCAAAAACAACACTAACCCATTAATGTCTCATTAATATTGAAACAGCTGCTTACGATTGAGTAGAACGCTGCAAAACTTCTACCCACATGAGGGCGGCATTAACACTTAACAATTGTCCTAAGTCCACATGAACACAAAACCTGAATTTACTCAAAGTCAAATTTGCAGTATGATAAGGATTGGTCATTTGGTGTCTGGACCATCTGAGGTGGACTCTGGGTTTCGTCTGGGCCTGCAGGCTGTAGTGACTAGAAGAGCCAGGGCCAAGTCTGGTGTCCATGTGGGTTCAAGATCAGTGTTCATATCAAGGCCTCCTGATAGGTCAGGATGAGTTGCCATTATAAACACTTTAAGTTGTAAAATTCAAATGTAAACTAATTTAAAAGTGCATTTCAGATATCAATAACTGCAACTTGTGTCACAAGACACCTAGACAGTAGTATAATGTGATGAGGCTGATAAGCAATACTCATTTAAAAAATAATCTTATGCAAAGGGAGAAAACTCATTCAAAACACCACTAGAGTCAAAAATGTGAGGAAATAAAACGAAAAATAGCCTTAGCGTCAATTACTTCCCTTTTGCAACCAAATACTTTACTCAAAAATGTAGGTGAATGAATAAAGCCCAAAAAGTGGCATTCAGCAAACACCCTTTATACCACTAACAGTCCGTATGATTAGTATATCTTTTTGTTAGCTAACCATGTGAGTCGTGAGTAGTTAGTACAGTTTAGTTTTGCTTTTTTTTTTTTTTTTTCTTTTTTTTTTTTTAATATATTATTTTTATATTTCCTTATAAAGTCATTAAATCTGCACAGTCCGCGCATTTTGACCGTTGCTCCAGGCATAAGACAGTCTGCGCCCAAGCCGGAAATTCCGCGGCAAAAGAGGCAGCAGGCGCCACACGCGCCGATGAGGGAGGAGCGGAGAGAGAGTCCCTTTAGAAGAACCAGAGAGCGTCACCGCACAGTTTATGTAGTGCCACGAGCCACAGTCCGCAGTCGTTTTCGGCCGAAACATCCGCAGAAGCCCCTTGAAGAAACTCCGCGGGCCGTCGGTTTCCAGCGTGTCCAGAAGTTGGACAGGTTTCAGATTGAAGAGTAGTGTCTCCCTCGCAGGCCTTGTGATGCAAGCACTGCAGCGCTTGCTCGTCCAACCTTTTTATGTTCGCTGCCTGGCAACGTGGTTGAGTCCAAAAGGGATGAAAAACTCGATGAAAGTCGACAACCTTTCGTCATACCTTCATCTGTCGTCGATGAAAGTCCAGGAAAAAAAGATGTTCGGGCGCCACTTGGTTGACGATTTTGCGTCCGTGTGTAGCTTGGGAGTGAGAAGCCGCGAGGTAGAAAGGCACATCGACAGCAGTAGTGGGATTTCCACAAATACTCGTCCGTTATTTGTACAATTTAAACTTTGAGATACACGTCCAACCTTACAAAGCCCGTTTGTACGGCTGCTATATATATTCATACATGAATATACATAGTTACACACGGACTTATTATCATTCACTGACTAGTGGAGGGAAGCTAGGAAGGAGCAAGGAGTCGTTGGATATTACATCCGCACCAGGCGTAATAAGCATTGCTCTCAAACTAACTCAAACCATAAACAAACGCAGTTTTATGACATCCACTGGTTAAGCGGACCACACGTTAAAGGCACATTTTCATATATTCAACTGTTACAACTTGGCACTCAGGGTTTGAATTATGGGAGAGTAAGGGTCTGACCCCCCTGATAAGACTTTGACCCCCCCAAAAAGTGTTAATATTAGCTAGGCTTCTAACTGTAGCCTTAAGTTTACAGTTAGCTGACTAATGTTAGCTAGGTTCTTAAGTTTAGCCTAAAGTTGCAGTTAGCTACACTACCGTGTTTAATGACGTTAACTATTGCTATAATGCTTATCTGCTTAATGTTTAATATTAGCTAGTTTCTTAAGAAGGTTTACTCACACTGAGTGTAAACTTATTATTTTGATGTGAAAGTTCACAACAATTTAGAAGTGGCATTACTGGCAGTATTGTCATATGTATTGCCCTAGTAACAGTTTTAGCTAGTTTTCTAACTTTAGCCTGAAGTCACATGTTCTCTCGGTGCTCTCTCCAGCTCTTGGTTCAGCGTCAGGGAAGGATCCTGGTCTGGTTTAATACAGACAACGTTCAGACACT
Organism: Seriola dumerili; assembly: GCF_002260705.1. NCBI lineage: Eukaryota > Metazoa > Chordata > Actinopteri > Carangiformes > Carangidae > Seriola > Seriola dumerili. The sequence continues at coordinate 1,544,362 of NW_019174561.1, read as the reverse complement.
TCAGACATCATATAAAACCACCGTTCTTTCTCTAAACCTGAACCAAAGTGCTTTGTTCCCTAGAACCTAACACCGCCTGGGCTCCAGTCTCTGATTACATGTATTATGAACAGCATTTATCAGGAGAAATAACTGCTTTTGGAGCCCAAGCTTACATATCCCGTGAACTGGACTCTTCAAGTACATCTGCTCCTACACACAGATCCATCGTGGTCGGTAGTGAAGATGTAGCTCTGTGCCAGACGCGACGTGATAGATATACCATCTATGCATCTACACCGAGCAGGGCGCAAAGCCCTCTCCTGCAAGTACAACAACCGACTTGACCTGACAAAAACCTAGTGCAGCATAAAATTCTGAGGTTACACTCGGCAATCTGCCAAGATGTGAGATAGGAAAAGCACAAACTCGGCAAAGGCGCGCGCGGAGGTTCGTGGCAGAAGCAGACAGTGGAAGGGTGAGAGCTAGATGGCTAGAACGTGCGAGAGATAGATGAAAGCCGTGGTTGTATCACAGTAACTTTATAGAGCGACGAGTTGTAGATCCGCAATAGACGATCTCCATGGGCTGCTGTGCAATCAACTTATTCTTCAGCTCGAGTTATAAACATGTCCACTACTATGCCTGTCCCAGTCTCTCTAGTCTTCCTGTATTCTAACAGGTTTCCAAAACGCTTAAGTTTGATCAGTCCTGACGGCGAAGTGAAACATCAAACACGTGGAAGTGACTCAGGTACATGCATCAGAGTCTCAGATTCTTTCAATAGATGTCTTCATGTCTCACGATGATCTTCAATGTCTTCATCAGTCTTCAAATCATTCGTTCAGTCATGTCGTTCATGATGTCTTCATGTCTTCACGATTCTTCATGGATGCTATCAATTTCATAGCATGATCTTCATGTCTTCACGTGTCTTCATGATGTCTGTCATTTACGATGTCTTCTGAATGGTCTTCATGATGTCGTTACATGTTTTCACGAAGTTGTCTTCATATTGTATGTCTTCACGATGTTTCATGATGTCTTTCAGTGATGCTTCGTTCACTGTGTTTCATGTTCATCATGTCTTCATCATGTCTTCATCGATGTCTTCATGATGTCTTCATAATGTCTTCTATGTTCTTCATTGATTATCTTTCACGATCGTCTTCATGTCCACGATGTCTTCATGATGTTCTTCGATGTCTTCACGATGTCTGTTCATGATGTCTTCTATGTGTCATGTCTTCATGTTTCTTCAGCTTAAACTGTCTGTGTCGATGTCCTTCATCATGTCTTTTATTCTCATGTCTTACGATGTCATTGTCTCACGATGTTCTTCATTGCGCATGTCTTCATGTCTCCATCAGTTTCATCGGTCATTACATGTCTTTCCGATGTCTTCATCATGATCGTTATCATGCTATTTCATTCATGTCTTCTGACTCGTCTATCACGATGTCTTGTCATTTGCATCGTCATTTTCCATGTCTTCAGTTCTCCACGATGTCTTTCACGATGTCTCATAATGTCTTGACGCTTCTAAAAAATAAAAGAGTTGCTGTGACTGTTTGGCCTCCATATTGTCAGGGAGTTGGATGTGGCCCACCAACATCCTTGAGTTTTGGAATAGGTGTCGGACGCATTCATGCGGACAGGTATGAGAACTGCTGCGATACTCGTAATGACGAGTAGATCCTGGTTTATTTCGGCTTCGATCAGTGATCAATTCTGCAGGAGATGTTGTGACTCTAACGACAGAAGAAGGAAAGAGGAAACTGCCTCTGTCAGAGTTACTCACTTCTCTTCTTTTTCAGTGAAAGTGTGTCATGGGTTCATCATTCATAGTGATTTTGCTGTAGGCAAACAGCAGCTTGCAGACCAGGTTAAAGTACCAAAGTGCACTTGTATGTAAAGCCCACAACCTGATAACACGCTGGGTCGGGGGGTGGCGGGGGGGGGGGGGCAGTCGGTGAGTCATACAAACAATCTGTAAATGTGCACAAAACACCAAAGAGACAGAAAAATGGAATCTAAAATATTATTTAAAACAATGATCATTTTAGATATTCTGATATCTCCTCACAGTGACACTGATGAGGTACATTCCACTACACAGATTATTATTGATATTAATTACTTAGTTTAATAAACCCAGGAAGCTGGTATTACTCTAGCTTAATAAAGTCTGTTGTGAGGGTTTTTAATTTAATTGCAGCTTGAGATGAATTCAATGAAGCTTATAAAGCAAAGAAAGAGAAGTGATCTATGCAGGAGAACATCTTTCCTGTTGTTGTTCAGGTGTTGAGTGTTCGGCCAGGTGTCGTCAGATTACTTCCTTCAGAAACACAGTGGTTCTAAATGTTTCATCTAACCTGATTGGTTTCTCTGGGTTCATGGGTCTGCAGGTGGTTCCTGACCCCCTTCAGCTTCCTGGTCTGATTACAGTACACAGTATAAAGTCGGAGCAGAGATAATCACTGAGGAGCTGTTAAACAGCATTGTTCCTTGACAGACGCGCCACCTTGTGTCTCTCTTGTGATGTAGACTGCACTGCCAGGTTCAAACTACACACTGTGTGAAGGTCAGAGACGAGTCCACGTCCGACTGAGTCACTGAGCGTCCTCTGCCTCTGTTTCACATCGTTCATCATCGCTTCACCTGCTCTTCACTGTCAACTGACCTCAGATGCTGACGATGCGTTACATTAATAGTCTGCTGTTCAGGTGCTGACACACAACAGACTTTTTCATTCACTCATTCATGTATTTATATGTCTGTTGTTTTTTATCACTCCCATGCTGCTTGTTGCTCCTCTGCACTGATCGTATGTCGAGTTTGTGTTGCTCTGGCATAGATCTTGTGTGTGTAGATGGGTAAAGCTTGCCAAATATTAATCAATAAATTATTAATAAATCTGAATCTGAATGTGATGAATGAAAGACAAAGAAAGGGAGTGAAACTTGTTGGAAAGTCTGACTCTTCTGTCAGTGGGAGATTTCCTCTTCATAATACCTTTGCCAAAAAGGCCAAAAATTTACCAGTTAACCTTCATTTACAAATTAAAAGTCCTGCTGAACTAGAACACAAGTGTAGAAAAAACCCAAAATTCGCGGCCCTCGTCAGCTTGGAAATAATTCTTTAATTATTTAACATAATATTTAATAGATTAATGAAGAATAAATTTTAACCTCCCAAGGATTCCAATTACAGAATCATTGAAATCTGAAGGGAGCTAAAACATGTTTCGATGCTGGAAAATGGCGTCCATCTATGGATAAATCAATGTGGCTAATGGTATTTTCACGATAAAGGCCTCAGAGGGATGGAAAACATTTTAAAGAGATGTTTACAGTTGAATGTGCTGCAGAGACAGGCTCTGCTCTCTGATGTTCACCACCGACACCATCTTACTTTAGCCTCTCAGCATGCTAACACTGCTAACTTAGAGGCTTTAACGTAGAGCTCTGCTACTAACTAGCCAGACTAAAAAGTCCCAGAGTGGTCTGAGCTCCCTGTGACCCCCCCCCCCCCACCCCCTCCCCCCCCCCCCCCCCCCCCTCCCCCCCCCCCTGGGCACCGCGGGGGGGGGGGGGGGGTCACAGGGAGCTCAGACCACTCTGGGCTTTTAGTCATGCTAGTTAGTAGCAGAGCTCTAGTTAAAGCTCTAGTTAGCAAGTGTTAGCATGCTGAGAGGCTAAAGTAAGATGGTGTCGGTGGTGAACATCAGAGAGCAGAGCCTGTCTCTGCAGCACATCACTGTAAACATCTCTTTAATGTTTTCATCCCTCTGAGGCCTTTAATGTGAAAAATACCATTAGCCACTTGATATTTCCAAGATGGACGCCATTTCCAGCATCAGAAACATGTTTTACTCCTTTCAGATTTCAATGATTCTGTAATTGAATCCTTTGTGGAGGTTAAATTTATTCTTCATATCTATTAAATATTATGTTAAATAATTAAGATTATTTCCAAGCTGACGAGGTTTTGGGTTTTTCTACAATTGTTCTAGTTCAGCAGGACTTTTAATTTGTAAAATGAAGGTTAACTGTAAATTTTGCCTTTTTGCAAATGTATTATGAAGAGAAATCTCCCACTGACAGAAGGAGTCAGACTTTTCTAACAGTTCACTCCTTTCTTTTGTCTTTCATCACATTCAGATTCAGACTTTATTAATAATTATTATTAATATTTGCAGCTTACCCATCTACACACACAAGATCTATGCCAGAGGCAACACATCGACATACGAGTCAGTGCAAGGAGCAACAAGCAGCAGGGAGTGAAATAAAAAACAACAACATATAAATACATGAATGAGTGAATGAAAAAGTCTGTGTGTGTCAGCACCTGACAGCAGACTTTAATGTAACGCATCGTCACACTGAGGTCAGGACAGTGAAGAGCAGGTGAAGCTGATGAAGACGATGTGAAACAGAGGCAGAGGACGTCTCAGTGACTCAGTCGACGTGGACTCGTCTCTGACCTCACACAGTGTGTAGTTTGAACCTGGAGTGCAGTACATCACAGAGACACAAGGTGGCGCTCTCGTCAAGGACATGCTGTTAACAGGCTCCATCAGTGATCTCTGCTCCGACCTTTTACTGTTACTGTAACTCAGACCAGGAGCTGAAGGGGGTCAGGAACCACCTGCAGACCCAGAACCCAGAGAACCATCAGGTTAATGAAACATTAGAACCACTGTGTTCTTTAAGGTAATAATCTGACGACACCTGGCCGAACACTCAACACCTGAACAACAACAGGAAAATGTTTCCTGCATAGATCACCTTCTCTTCTTTGCTTTATAGCTTCATGAATTCATCTCACAGCTGCATTAAATTAAAACTCCTCAACAGACTTTATTAAGCTAGAGTAATACCAGCTTCCTGGGTTATTAAACTAATATTAATATCAATAATAATCTGTGTAGTGGATGTGACCTCATCAGTGTCACTGTGAGGAGATACAGAATTCTTAAAATGATCAATGTTTAAATAATATTTAGATTCATTTTTCTGTCTCTTTGTGTTTGTGCACATTTACAGATTGTTGTATGAACTACGACTGCCCCCCCCCCCCCCCCCCCCCCCCCCCGCCACCCACGCGCCGGTCGGCTCG
>NW_019174561.1:1536889-1539234 GCF_002260705.1 Seriola dumerili | reverse complement strand
CCCAGGGTGTTATCAGGTGTGTGGCTTTACATCAGTGCACTTTGTACTTTAACCTGGTCTGCAGCTGCTGTTTGCTACAGAATCACACACTGATCAGACCCATGACACACTTTCACTGAACCAAAGAAGAAGAAGCGAGTAACTCTGACAGACAGTTTCTCTTCTTCTTCTTCTGTCGTTAGAGACACATCTCTGCAGAACTGATCAGCTGATCGACCGAAAATAAACCAGGATCTACTCGTCATTCAGATCAGCAGTTCTCAACCTTTCCCATGATGCTCCACTTCAAAACTCAAAGATGTTGGTGGGCCACATCCAACTCCCTGACAATATGGAGGCCAAACAGTCACAGCACTTTTATTTTAGAACGTCAAGACATTATGAAGACATCGTGAAGACATCGTGGAGACATGAAGACATCGTGGAGACATGAAGACATCATGAAGACATCATGAAGACATCGTGAAGACATCATGAAGACATGATGAAGACATGATGAAGACATGATGAAGACATGAAGACATCATGAAGACATGAAGACATCATGAAGACATCATGAAGACATCGTGAAGATGAAGCTCTGTGATTACCTGATGCTTCCTGTTTGGATGTTTCGCTCAGACGTCAGGACTGATTCAAACAGGTTTTGAAACATGAGGAAACAGAAGACAGAGAGAGGACAGGTTTAAGACAGTAAACACTGATCCAGTTTCCTCACAGGTCTCATTCATTCAACTCGTCTTATCTGTGATAAACACACCTTATCTCTGAGTTACCATCATCCTTCACTCAGTGTCGCCAGACCTCCGCCCTTCATGTGCTTCATTACTTCAGTGGTTTTATGAACTTCCAGTCTGTGTGTTTTCAGTTAATGGTCTGTACTTGATAGATGCCCCCTGTGTTATCTGAGGTTTATCTCTCCACCTCTGTTCCTCCGACCATACCTGGGCAGTTACAGTAGATCCTCAGTTTATGGGTCAAAGCAGTTTTTTCTCCTGATAAATGATGTTCATATACATGTAAACAGAGACTGGAGCCCAGGCTTTAGGTTTAGGGAACAAAAGCACTTTGGTTCAGGTTAGAGAAAGACGGTGGTTTATTGAAATGTCTGAAGTGTCTGAACGTTGTCTGTATTAAACCAGACCAGGATCCTTCCCTGACCTGAACCAAGAGCTGGAGAGAGAACCGCAGAGAACTGTGACTTCAGGCTAAAGTTAGAAACTAGCTAAAACTGGTACTGCAATACAATATGACAATACTGCAGTAATGCCACTTTAAATTGTTGTGACTTTCACACCAAAATATAAGTTTACACTCAGTGTGAGTAAACCTTTCTTAGAAACTAGCTAATATTAACATTAGCATAACCATTAGCATTAGCATTAACGTCATTAACACTAGTTAGCTAAACTGCAACTTTAGGCTAAACTTAGAACCTAGCTAACATTAGTCAGCTAAACTGTAACTTAAGGCTACAGTTAGAACCTAGCTAATATTAACACTTTTGGGGGGGTCCAAGTCTTAATCAGGGGGGTCAGACCCCTTACTCTCCCATAATTCAAACCCTGAGTGTCCAGTTGTAACAGTTGAATATATGAAATGTGCCTTTAACGTGTGTCGCTTACCAGTGATGTCATAAAACTGCGTTTGTTATGGTTTGAGTTAGTTGAGAGCATGCTACTACGCTGGTCGGATGTATATCCACGACTCCTTGCTCCTTCCTACTTCCCTCAACTCAGTGATGATAATAAGTCCGTGTGGTAACTATGTATTTCATGTATGAATATATATAGCAGCCGTACAACCGGGCTTTGTAAGGTTGGAGTGTTTTAAGTTTATGTACAAATAAACGACGAGTATTTGTGAAATCCCACACTCTGTCGATGTGCCTTTCTACCCGCCTTCTCACTCCAAGCTACACACGGACCCAAAATCGTCACAAGTGGCGCCCGAACATCTTTTTCCTGGACCTTTCATCGACGACCAGTGAAGGTATACGAAAAGGGTCGACTTTCATCGAGTTTTTCATCCCTTTTGGACTCAACCACGTTGCCGGCGGCGACATCAAAAGGTATGGACGAGCAAGCGCTGCAGTGCTGCAACACAGGCTGCGAGGGAGACACTACTCTCATCTGAACCTTCCACTTCTGGACCGCTGGAACCGACGGCCCGCGGAGTTTCTTCAGGGGGCTTCTGCGGATGTTTCGGCCGAAACGACTGCGGCTGTGGCTCGTGGCACCCATAAACTGTGCGTGACGGCTCCTCTGGTTCTTCTCAAGGGACTCTCCGCTCCTCCTCTCCTGTCGCCTGCTGCCCTCTTTGCCCGCGGATTTCGGCTTGGGCCC
>NW_019174561.1:1499691-1536864 GCF_002260705.1 Seriola dumerili | reverse complement strand
TCTGCAATTGTTTCATTTTTCAAGCTCTAATAAAGACTAAACATTATATAGGTTTGCAGTCAAAACGCTTTACAGAGAAAATAAAGTAAATAAACAAGTATTCATATGAATATATGTATAAAACTAAATGAAACTGCTTTGAGTTAAAACAGAGTCGACCACATTGTTGAGCTGAGCAGTTTATGAAGGTTTGGATGTTTTTTCTGGAAACACAAACCTTTTTCTTCTCTGTGGTTGTTTAAAACTGCAGGTTGTGACTGAGCTCTGACTCATACGGGAGACCTGAGACAGTGTGTGGAGCTCTCAGCTCCGTACATTATCTGCAAATGAAGGAAAGAGCAGACAGATGGTCAGACCCTGACGCTACAATACTGAGCTCCAGCTCCGGTTTATGAACAATACTCTGAACAGCCTGTCAGCAGCCTGTCAGTGTCTGTCTGTCTGTCTGTCTTCTGTCTGTCTGTCTGTCACTTGTCTTGTCTTGTCTGGTCTGTCTGTCTGTCCTGAGCTCTTCTGTCGCTGGCTCATTGTCTGTCTGTCGTGTCTTTCTGTCTGTCTGTCAGCCTGTCTGTCTTGTCTGTCTTGTCTTCTTGTCTGTCTGTCTGTCTGTTCTGTCTCTGTCTGTCTATGTCTCTGTCTGTTTGTCTGTCTGGTACTGTCGGTCTCTTGTTGTTCTGTCTGTGTGTCTGTCTGTCTGTGTGTGGTTGTAATGTGTCGTCTGTCTGTCTGTCGTTAGTCTTGTGTGTGTTCTGTTGTGTGTCTGTCTGTCTGTCTGTGTGTCTGCTGTGTTCTGTCTGTCTGTCTTCTGTGTGTCTGTCTGTCTGTGTGTCTGTCTGTCTGTTCTGTTGTCTGTCTGTCTGTCTGCTTCTGGTCATGCTGTCTGTGGTCTCTGTCTTCTGCCTGACCCGCCATAATCCTGCCGTAGACCTCAGGAGTGTCGTGATGTCTGAAGAATTGTTTGCGCGGCGCCCGTGAACCAAAGACATTGATACAGTGACTATCGTACTAGTCTGATTTAAAATGTATTTTTTAATATTTTACATTTTTCTGACTTGTCTTGTCCGTGAATCACGTCCTCTACTGCCTTTCACCCATTTTTGATGACCAAGAGAACTAGCATCACTCAATCATCCTTTAGTGCTGTCATTTTCACATTCTCTACACTCATTGAGGATGTGTGGTCTGTTCATGTGTCGGTCTTGATAGCTGCTGTGCTGTCTTGTCTGTCGTGTGTATAGTGTAGATTGTCTGCTGGTACTGATCTGATCATCTGTGCTTGTGTGTGGATGTCTCGTCGTGCTTGTCTGTCTGTCTGTCTGTGCTGTCTGGTGTGTCTGTCTGTTCGTCTGGTGGAGCCTGTCTGTAGTGTCTGCTCCTGTCATTCTCTCTGTCCTGCTCTGTCTGTCTGCGTGTGTCTGCTCCTGTCCTCGTGCTGTCTCCAACATTGTCTGTCTGTGTCATAAGTTGAACTAGTAGTAACCAATAGTCTGGTGTCTGTCCTGTCTTGGTGTAACCTGTCTGTGTGGTCTGTCTGTCTGTCTTGTTCCTGTGTGTCATCAGTCAGTGTGTCTGATCTATCATGTGGTGTGTGTGTTCTGTTCTGTCTGTTGGTGTGTCTTCGTGTTTGTGTGTTGTCTTGTGGTCTGACTGTCTGTCTGTGTGTCTTGTCTGTCGTGTCTCGTTCTAGGTTGCTGTCTGCTCTGTCTGTGTGTCGTCTGTCTGTCTGTCGTGTACTGTCTGTGTTGTCGTGTGTCTGTCTGTCTGTCTGGTCTGTCGTGTGTCTTGTGTCTGTCTGGTGTTGTCTGTCTGTGGTGTCCTGTCTGTGTGTCTGTCTGTCTGTCTGTTCTGCTCGTGTGTGTCTGTTGTGTGTTTAATGTCTCGTCTGTGTGTTCTGTCTGTGTGTTCTGGTGTGTCTGTCTCGTCTGTGTGTCTGTGTGTCTGTCGTCTGTGTGTCCTGTTCTGTCTGTGTGTCTAGTGTGTCTGTGTGTCTGTCTGTCTGTCTGTCTGTCTTCTGGGTCCTGTCTGCTGTCAGACACAGTGAGACCTCACAGTAACGTACTGTCCATGTTACGAGGACTTGTCTTTTCATTTCACTTGTTTGTTCTTGACTCCAACTACAAACACAAACACTTTATTAGGATGTCTGACAAGTCCTGCAATACAATCAAAACTCCTATTATTATACAAGGAGGAATATTTTCAAGGATCCTTTGTACCTTCAGATATCCAGCTGTTCTTACACTCTTCTAAAATCTTAGTGTGTTTTAAGTCAATGACAACCAAACTGAATTCTTTCTGATTGTGTCGCGCTTCACTCAGTAAAAGCTTTCCACTGGCAAACACAGGAGCTTTATTTGTGAAGAAGTCACAATGGTGTCCACACCTGCAGGGGATACAACAGGTGTGACCAGTTGATACCAGTGTGTGCAGTGTCAAGTGTCATGTTTTGAATACCTGAACCTCACAGCAATCCCTGCTATCAGACAGAAGCAGGATTATCGGGATGGGAACTGAAGCAGCCTGAGATTTTAATGAAAACATGTTGCGACAAAAGTTTTTTAAAATAATTGCAACTATTACAAAACATCTAAGCCACAAACTGTTAGCTTTACCACGGCTATAGCAGCTTAATATAGACTGCTTACTATTATATAAGGTTCAATGGTTTTGTAAAGTGTTCACTTAGTGAAAACAAAGATGCAAACGCTCTTATTTATTATATTATTATATTATTTATTTATTGAATATTTTCTGAATATTTCTTCAGTTTAAATGTTAAAACTATTTAGATTGATCAATTTTCAAAGACATGAGGGATCTGTGTATTATTGAGTTCATGCAGGTTGGAGAGTCCCCTTCAGGTGGGTGGCAATTAGAAAATACAAAAGACTTAAATAAAAATGTTTCTGCTTCCAAATAGTCATTGACGCTTGTCGCATAGTCCGACAGTCCACCTGGTTTAAGGTTAGGAAGGTGGTGTGTGTGTGTGTGTGTGTGTGTGTGTGTGTGTGTGTGTTGGTCCCCTTACGACTTCCTGGAAAAAAACATGATACAGTGCAGCACTGACTGACAAACTTTTCATTAATCAAAGGGAAACTTTTTGACTCCTCAACAACAATCTGAAATTAACGTATTTTGTAAGTTGTGTTGTGGTGTGTGTGTGTGTGTGTTGTGTGTGTTGTGTCTGTACTGTATATGTTTAACATGGGCTGTTAAACTGGGATAACTTCCATCCTCAAGCAACAACACGTAACTGTGCTCCGTCGTTGTCAAACATAAGCCAGGTACTCAGGAGATTGTCTCTCCCCCTCGTTCACCGTCGTTGTGTCACTGCAGCTGCTGAAATATGTAAACACAAACATACGCAACAACTTACACAACATCCCGATATTAACACCTTGCTTCACACATACTGTATGAAACTATATTATACTATTTTAACACTGTAGCTAAGATGTAAGTATCCGGAGTAGCTAACTATCTACTTGTTACATACTTCTTTTACTTTCTTACTTTCAGAGTTTCTCCAATTAGATTATCAACGTATCTATAGATGAAGGCTAATTGTTAGCTAGTTTTTTCTAAAAACTTTAAGCCTTATGTTTATATTTAGCCTAACGTAGAGATGGCTAGCTACTTGAAGAAAAAGCATACCCATCAGTTAGTATCGAGTCGAAACAGAGTACAATCATCAGTTAACTTAATTGAGGAGAGAAATACATGCTTAACAGATCTTAAAGACTTATGACACGGTTGTGATTGTGAACCAACTGGACACAGCACTGCTTCCCTGTCAAAACCAACTGTTACTGCCACTGCATTCTGTCGCTGAACAGGAGGAACAAACCTCTCAGTCCTGTCAGCTCTCAACAGGGCAACATGGACTTCTTCTACACGTTTACACCAATGTTTGAATGACAGGAGCAAGATATCATGTGACATCCACGTCTGAGCGTTCATGGTCAGAGACTTCTTCAGGATTCAATGAGCTCTGGTTTGCCATATTTCAATCTAACAGAACAACAGCTCTGACATATATACACACATTAATATCAACACACATCAACACAATGAATAATTTATATACATTATATATAGAGAATACATGACAGTTGCAGTGCTGTTACACATTAACACTGCCCCTCTCCAAACCCTCCACCCCCCTCCTCCTCCCTCCACCTCCCTCATCCTCCTTCCTCCCCTCCACCTCCCTCCACGTCCCTCCACCCCCCTCCACCTCCCTCCTCCTCCTCACTCCCCCTCCTCCCCGCTCAACCTCCCTCCTCCCCCTCCACCCCTCCTCCTCCCTCTACCCCTCACCATCCTCGACCTTCGCCTCCATGCCTCCCTCCTCGTCCGCCCTCCTCCCCTCCCCCTAACCTCCTCCACTCCACCTCCCTCCTCCTCCCTCCACCTCCCTCCTCCCCCCTCCTCCTCCCTCTCCTACCTCCTCTCCCTCCACCCCCTCCACCTTCCCTCACCTTCACCTCCTCCCCCCTCCTCCTCCCTCCTCCTCCCTCCTCCTTCCCTCCACCTTCCTCACCTCCCCCCACCCCGCCCCTCCTCCCTGCCACCTCCCTCCACTCCTCCACTCCCCTCACCTCCCTCCACCACCCCTCCACCCTCCTCTCCTCCTCCCTCCACCTCCTCCACCCCCTACCTCCTCCCTCCACCCCCTCCACCTCCCTCCACCCCCTCCACCTCCTCCACCTTCCCCACCTCCCCCCACCCCCCTCCTGCTCCCCTCCACCCCCCTCCACCCTCCCTCCACCCCCCTCCACCTCCCTCCACCTCCCTCCACCTCCCTCCACCTCCCTCCACCCCCCTCCACCTCCCTCTCCTCCCTCCACCCCCTCCACCCCCCACCCCCTCCACCTCCCTCCTCCTCCCTCCACCCCCCCACCCCCTCCACCTCCCTCCAACTTCCTCCTCCTCCCTCCACCTCCTCCACCCACAAAGATATTTTAAAGTATTAAAGATCTTAAACCATCATGTTCTTCATCTTTGTTCTGTAGTGACTCTGATCTTCACTGGTAATATCTTCAGAGGAAATCTTTGTTTGTTTAAAGTATTGGAAACAATCCTCCTAGTGAAAGTGGTGTGGAAGGTGTGTATGTGTGTGTGTCAGTTCTCAGGATCACGAAACGACAGTTTTCCTCTGGTCCAGTCCAGATTCACTCTGATCCTCTGGAGCTTCTCACTGAGAGAAGAGTGATGAGATCTGATGGAACTGTGCTCTGTATTCACCTTCATTAACACTATGTGTCCATAATTTAGCTCCAGGCTTTTTCTATCCCCTTCCTCTCAACAGACTACTTGCAGTCACACCCACAGACCAGAATGGACTGTCTCCAACCTGGACGTCCCAGCTGTGAGTCCCTGAGTCAAAACCCTCAGAGCCTCAGGACTAAGGCATAGGAGTCAAACCTCTCTGGATGTCAAGGAAGCTTCCTGTCTCTCTCCAAATCTCACTCTGGTCAGATCTTCAGACCAGGTATAATACTGGATGAGCAGAGTTTGGGTCCAGAACCACAGGACTGTAGAGACCAGGTCCTTCATCTGTTTTCCAGATGTTGAAGGTCAGTTGCCCGGTGTTTGGCCTGTCTATCAGAGCTCCTGAGGGCGGCTGTGGATCCTCCAGCAGGGCGCTGCTGGACTCTGTCCATCGCAGCCTTGTAGTTCTTCAGGAATGAGAGGTCTTCAGCTCTCAGCTCGTCCTCTGTGGCTCTGACTGTGTGTGACAGAGCTGCTATCTCTTCTGCTCAGAGCCTCCATCTTCTCCTTCATCATGTGACTCTTTCAGCTCCTCTTCCTCCCTCTCGAGCAGTGATCCTGGCCTCCTCTTCCTCCTGTAGAAACTGGTGAAGCTTCTTAAAGTGCTCCTTGATCTGGCTCTCAGTGTGTCGGGCCGCGACCTTGATTGTTTGTGCTGTTTGGTACAGTCTCCTTTAACTCGTTCAACAGCTTTCAGTTTCTCTTGTAAAGGCTTCAGGGGCTTTCTGGAGCTCCTCTCTGTGATCCTCTGCAGCTTCAATCAACGGGTCTGAAGCTGTGGTGTGTGTGTCTTTGAGTCTCGACAGACGAGACACACTGGCTGCTGGTGGTCCAGACAGAAGAGTCTGAGTTCTTCAGAGTGCAGACTGCAGAGAGGCTCAGACCCTGCTGAAGGTCTCTGATGTCTCTGCCAGTAAGAAGTCCTCACACAGGTTCTTCAGGGACAAAGAAAATGGTGGTATATCCTTTGATGATCTCCTTTACACACTGGACACTGTTGTTGTTACCTTCTCTCTCCACCAGCGCTGCAGACAGTCTCTACAGAAGCTGTGGCTGCAGGACAGGACAAACAGTCTTTAAAGATGTCATGGCAGACAGGACAGGTGAGCTCCTCCTCTGACCGGGAAGACATGTCCTCTCTGAGTGAAGCTGAAGACACAAAGCAGCACAGAGGTCAGTCAGGTGTGGTTTCCCTCCCACACTTTCACTTTCAGTCTTGTCTCTTATAAACTCCCAGTTGTGTGTGGAGTCCGCTGCAGGTTGAAGTTGCTGTCGTCCTGTTTTCCCTCCTCTCTCTGTAGAAGCTGTTGTTTTTGGTTTAAAGGTGAATCTCTTTAAATGTTTCTCAGCATCAACGTGTCTCTCACGAGTGACGACCAGTATGAAATGGTATTTTCCTGCTTCGTTCAGAGTATCAGGTGAGGGGTGGAGCTTCAACAGACTGTTACTGAGAACAGTGTGCAAGAGCTGTAAAAACCAGTCCTTCTGTTGTGTTTGTTTCTACATGTATGTTCATATATTTCACCGTTTCATACAGTGATCCATGTTTAAGTGATATGAAATGAAATGAAAAACTTGAGGCATTCAGATCATCTGTCTCTCCCACCCACAGTCTGATCACAGTGGAGCTGCTGGTTGATCTCTGCAGGAGAAGGTCTGACAGGCTCTTTAAAGTCAAGTTTACAAAGGTGGATCACTCACTAAAGGTTTTTCATCAAGACACTGTGTGACGATTTTGGGTCCGTGTGTCTTGGAGTGAGAAAGGCGGGTAGAAAGGCACATCGACAGAGTGTGGGGATTTCACAAATACTCGTCGTTTATTTGTACATAAACTTAAAACACTCCAACCTTACAAAGCCCGGTTGTACGGCTGCTATATATATTCATACATGAAATACATAGTTACCACACGGACTTATTATCATCACTGAGTTGAGGGAAGTAGGAAGGAGCAAGGAGTCGTGGATATACATCCGACCAGCGTAGTAGCATGCTCTCAACTAACTCAAACCATAACAAACGCAGTTTTATGACATCACTGGTAAGCGACACACGTTAAAGGCACATTTCATATATTCACTGTTACATATTCCCCCCTGGTAAGACAAAGGCTGTCCCCAGCCGTACGCACTGAGATACAGTCTGTACTAAGTATACTTGTCATACATGACTATGCAACTAAGTGTTCAGGACCAGAGTGAGATACAGGGAATTATTTAGATAACTGGCATACATGTCAGTACCAAGTAGAATGAAAGGCCATAGTGCTAAAAAGAAACTAAATCAAAACTAAGGTTTTAAAGACAAGCACAATATGAAGTTCCCTTATTTAAATTTCCTTTTAAAGAACACAGCAAAAAACACACTAACCCATTAATGTCTCATAATATGAAACAGCTGCTTAGTTGAGTAGAACGCTGCAAAACTCTACCCACATGAGGGCGGCATTTAACACTTAACAATTGTCCAATAGTCACATGAACACAAAAACCTGAATTTACTCAAAGTCAAATTTGGCAGTATGATAAGGATTGGTCCATTTGGTGTCTGACCATCCTGAGGTGACTCTGGGGTTTCGTCTGGGCCTCAGGCTGTAGTGACTAGAAGAGCCAGGGCCAGTCGGTGGTGGGTCAAGATCAGTGTTCATATCAAGGTCTGATAGGTCAGGATGAGTTGCCATTATACACTTTAAGTTGTAAAAGTTCAAATGTAAACTAATTTAAAAGTGCAATTCAGATATCAATAACTGCAACTTGGGTTCACATAATCACCTAGACCAGTAGTATAATGTGATGAGGCTATATAAGCAATACTCATTTAAAATAATCTTATGCAAAGGGAGAAAACTCATTCAAAACACCCACTGAGTCAATGTGAGAATAAAACGAAAAATAGCCTTAGCGTCAATGTAACTTCCCTTGCAACCAAATACTGTTACTCAAAAATGTAGGTGATGAATAAAGCCCAAAAAGTGGCATTTCACAAACACCTTATACCACTAACAGTCCGTATGATTATATTTCTTTTTGTTGCAACCATGTGAGTCCGTAGTAGTAGTACAGTTTAGTTTTGCTTTTTTTTTTTTTTTTTTTTTTTTTTAATAATATATTTTTTTATATTTCTTATAAAGTCATAAAATCTCACAGTCCGCGCATTTGACCTTGCTCCAGCAAAGACAGGTCTCACAGCTTCAGACCCGTTGATGAAGCTGCAGAGGATCACAGAGAGGAGCTCCAGAAAGCCCTGAAGCCTTTACAAGAGAAACTGAAGCTGTTTGAACGAGTTAAAGGAGACTGTGACCAAACAGCACAACACATCAAGGTCCAGGCCCGACACACTGAGAGCCAGATCAAGGAGCACTTTAAGAAGCTTCACCAGTTTCTACAGGAGGAAGAGGAGGCCAGGATCACTGCTCTGAGGGAGGAAGAGGAGCTGAAGAGTCACATGATGAAGGAGAAGATGGAGGCTCTGAGCAGAGAGATAGCAGCTCTGTCACACACAGTCAGAGCCACAGAGGACGAGCTGAGAGCTGAAGACCTCTCATTCCTGAAGAACTACAAGGCTGCAGTGGACAGAGTCCAGCAGCGCCCCCTGCTGGAGGATCCACAGCTGCCCTCAGGAGCTCTGATAGACCAGGCCAAACACCTGGGCAACCTGACCTTCAACATCTGGAACAAGATGAAGGACCTGGTCTCCTACAGTCCTGTGGTTCTGGACCCAAACTCTGCTCATCCAGGGCTCATCCTGTCTGAAGATCTGACCAGAGTGAGATTTGGAGAGAGACAGAAGCTTCCTGACAATCCAGAGAGGTTTGACTCCTATGCCTTAGTCCTGAGCTCTGAGGGTTTTGACTCAGGGACTCACAGCTGGGACGTCCAGGTTGGAGACAATCCATTCTGGTTAGTGGGTGTGACTGCAGAGTCTGTTGAGAGGAAGGGGAAAGAAAAAACTGGAGCTCAATTATGGGGAATAGTGTTATATGAAGGTAAATACAGAGCACGATCTCCATCAGATCTCTCCACTGTTCTCTCAGTGAAGAAGAAGCTCCAGAGGATCAGAGTGAATCTGGACTGGACCAGAGGAAAACTGTCGTTCTCTGATCCTGATACTGACACACACATACACACCTTCACACACACTTTCACTGAGAGGATGTTTCCATTCTTAATCACAATCAAGATTTTTCCTTGAAGATGTTACTCAGTGAAGATCCAGTGTCACTACAGAACAAAGATGAATGAACATGATGTTTAAGATTTTAAATATTTAAAATACTTTGTGGGTGGAGGGAAGGTTGGAGGGAGGGGAGGGGGGTGGAGGGGGTGGAGGGAGGTGGAGGGAGGTGGAGGAGTGAGGAGGGTGGAGAGGTGGAGGGGGAGGTGGAGGGAGGTGGAGGGGGTGGAGGGAGGGGCGCAGGTTGAATGTGTAACAGCATCACTGTATATTTCTCTATATATAATGTATATAAATATCATTGTGTTGATGTGTGTTGATATAGTGTGTAATATGTCAGAGCTTTGTCTGTTAGATTGAAATATGGAACCAGAGCTCATTGATCCTGAAGAGTCTCTGACCACTGAACCTTCAGACGTGGATGTCACATGAATATCTGCTTTCCTGTCATTCAAACATGGTCTAAATGTGTAGAAGAAGTCCATGTTGCCTGTTGAGAGCTGACAGGACTGGAGGTTTGTTCCTCCTGTTCAGGACAGTAACAGTAACAGTGTTTGTACAGATCACAGTCTGTGTCCAGTTTGTTCACAATCACAACGTGTCATATCTTTGATCTCTGCTGTTTCTCTCTCATTAATTACTGATGATGTCTGTTCACTCAACTAACTGATGACTTTTTTCTTCAAGTAGCTAGCATTCGTTAGCTAAATAGTAACATAAGGCTAAAGTTAGAAACTAGCTAACATTAGCCTTCATCTATAGATACTTGATAATCTAATTGAGAAACTCTGAAAGTAAGAAAGTAAAGAGTATGAAACAAGTTAGATAGTTAGCTACTCCTACTTACATTTAGCTACAGTGTTTAAATATATAATATAGTTTTCATACAGTATGTGTGAGCAGGTGTTAACGGATGTGTGAGTGTGTAGTTGTGTTACATCATTTCAGCAGCTGCAGACACAACGACAGTGAACAGGAAACATCTCTCTGTACCCTGGCTTATGTTTGACACACGACACATTCGTGTTTGTGAGGCAGTGGAAGTTTCCAGTTTACAAGCCCATGTTAAACATATACAGTACAGACACACACACACACACACACACACACACACACACACAACTTACAAAATAACGTAATCAGTTGTTGTTGAGCAAGTCGTATTAATGAAAGTTGTTCAGTCAGCGCTGCACTATCAGTGTTTTTGTCCCAGAAAGCTCGTAAATGGACCAACACACACACACACACACACACACACACACACACACACACACATTCCTACCTTAAACAGTGGACTGTCGGACTATGCTGACCAAGCGTCAATGACTATTTGGAAACAGAACATTTTTATTTAAGGTCTTTTGTAATTTTCTATCCACCCACCTGAGGGACGTCCTCCACCTGCAGTGAGACTTCAATATACACAGATTCCCCTCATGTCCTTTGAAAATTGATCATTAAATAGTTTTTAACATTTAAACATGAAGAAATATTCAGAAAATAATCATAATAAATAATAATAATAATAATAAATAAGAGTTGCATCTTGTTTTCACTAATGTGACACAACTTTACAAAAACCATTGAACCTTATATAATGTAAGCAGTCTATATTAGCTGCTATAGCCGTGGTAAGCTAACATTGTTGTGGCTAGTGTTTTGTAATAGTTGCAAATTATTTTAAAAACTTTGTCGCAACATGTTTCATTAAAATCTCAGCTGCTCAGTTCCCATCCCATAATCCCCTGCTTCTGTCTGTAGCAGGATTGCTGTGAGGTTCCAGGTATCAAACATGACCTGACACTGCACACCTGGTCACACCTGGTCACACCTGGCTGCTTCCCCTGCAGGTGTGGACACATTGTGACTTCTTCACAATAAAAGCCTCCTGTCAGTTTGCCAGTGAAAAGCTTTTACTGTGAAGCAGCGACACAAAGAAAGATTCAGTTTGAGTTGTCATTGACTTAAAACACCTGAAGATTAGAAAGAGTGAAGAACAGCTGATATCTGAAGGTACAAACAGGATCTTGAAAAATATTCCTCCTTTATAATAATAGAGTTTTGTCTGTATTGCAGGACTGTGTCAGACCATCCCTAATAAAGTGTTTGTGTTTGTGTTGGAGTCAAGAACAAACAAGTGAAATGAAAAGACAAGATCCTCAGTAACATGGACAGTACGTTACTGTGAGGTCTCACTGTGTCTGACAGACAGACAGACAGACAGACAGACAGGCAGACAGACAGACAGACACACAGACAGACTCACAGACAGACAGACAGACAGACAGGCAGACAGACAGACAGACACACAGACAGACTCACAGACAGACAGACAGACAGACAGGCAGACAGACAGACAGACACACAGACAGACTCACAGACAGACAGACAGACAGACAGGCAGACAGACAGACAGACACACAGACAGACTCACAGACAGACAGACAGACAGACAGGCAGACAGACAGACAGACACACAGACAGACTCACAGACAGACAGACAGACAGACAGGCAGACAGACAGACAGACACACAGACAGACTCACAGACAGACAGACAGACAGACAGGCAGACAGACAGACAGACACACAGACAGACTCACAGACAGACAGACAGACAGACAGGCAGACAGACAGACAGACACACAGACAGACTCACAGACAGACAGACAGACAGACAGGCAGACAGACAGACAGACACACAGACAGACTCACAGACAGACAGACAGACAGACAGGCAGACAGACAGACAGACACACAGACAGACTCACAGACAGACAGACAGACAGACAGGCAGACAGACAGACAGACACACAGACAGACTCACAGACAGACAGACAGACAGACAGGCAGACAGACAGACAGACACACAGACAGACTCACAGACAGACAGACAGACAGACAGGCAGACAGACAGACAGACACACAGACAGACTCACAGACAGACAGACAGACAGACAGGCAGACAGACAGACAGACACACAGACAGACTCACAGACAGACAGACAGACAGACAGGCAGACAGACAGACAGACACACAGACAGACTCACAGACAGACAGACAGACAGACAGGCAGACAGACAGACAGACACACAGACAGACTCACAGACAGACAGACAGACAGACAGGCAGACAGACAGACAGACACACAGACAGACTCACAGACAGACAGACAGACAGACAGGCAGACAGACAGACAGACACACAGACAGACTCACAGACAGACAGACAGACAGACAGCCAGACAGACAGAAAGACAGACAGACAGACAGACAGGCTGACAGGCTGCTGACAGGCTGTTCAGAGTATTGTTCATAAACCCGGAGCTGAGCTCGTTATGTAAGCGTCAGGGTCATGACCATCTGTCTGCTCTTCTTCTTCTGCAGGATTAAATGTACGGAGGCCTGGAGAGCTCACACACTGTCTCAGGTCTCCGTATGAGTCAGAGCTCAGTCACACCTGCTCAGTTTTAAACACCACAGAAGAAGAAAAAGGTTTGTTTTCAGAAAAAACATCCAAACTTCATTAAAACTGCTCAGCTCACACAAACTGGTCGACTCTGTTTAACTCCAACAGCAGTTTCATTTAGTTTTATACATTATATTCATATGAATTAACTTTGTATTTACTTTATTTTCTGTAAAGCGTCTTTGAATGCACCTATAAATAAAATGTTTCAGTCTTTATTAGGAGCTTGAAATGAAACAAATCTGCAGACGGAACATTTTAAACAACAAGGCAAAAACTATTATTAACTAAATATTAGGTAAATTAAAATAAAACTAATTGAACTTCTTTTGATGGAGACAATGGATGAAAACTAAACAGTTCATATCTCACTGTCTGTGCATCAGAACGTCTGTCTCTGTCTCAAGTTTAGATTCTTAAATCGTCATGATTTGTACTAACGAAGAAAACAACACGTTTCCTGTGAACTCACACAGCTCACTCTGTTCTCCTCTCTGTCTTTTATATCTACGTCAGGAGCAAGATAAGTTCTCAGAAAGAATAGATCTGTAGCTTCTAGAGAAGCAAGATGCAGAATGACTCAGGGACATGATGTTGGGTTAAAACCTAAATAATATCTTAATGTTCAGACCATGTTCTTCCTTCAGAACAAAGAAGCTAAAAGCTGCTGTGACGAGATATTATCTGTTTTTATATTGTTTCCTTATTATGATCTTTACTTCTATTTTTCATCCTTGTTTTATTTCTTTAAGTGAATGTGCTGTACATATACACTTAATCAGTTAAAACTGGTCCATCATCATTACAATTCAACTTTTACCCACACACACACACACACACACACACACACACACACACACTCCCCTAGCTGACCTCTGACCACACCAGGGCGAGCCCCTGTCCCTCAGCCAATAAGGAGGAGATCTGTCCACGTCACACCTCGGCTTGACGCTGTCCAACCCTGAACTTATAGCACTGAGCAAAGAGGGTCAAAGGTCACCTGCAGCTGCTGCAGGAGGACGGAGAGGAAGAGGGAGACAGAATTAATCAATAAAAAATATCTGTGTCTCTCTCTCTGTCTGTCTCTCTGTCTTTCTCTCTCTGTCTTTCTCTCTCTCTCTGTGTCTCTCTCTGTCTCTCTCTCTGTCTCTCTCTCTCTCTGTCTCTCTCTCTCTCTGTCTCTCTCTCTGTCTCTCTCTGTCTCTCTCTCTCTGTCTCTCTCTCTGTCTCTCTCTCTCTGTCTTTCTCTCTCTCTCTGTCTCTCTCTCTCTCTCTCTCTGTCTCTCTCTCTGTCTCTGTCTCTCTCTCTGTCTCTCTCTCTCTCTTTCTGTCTCTCTCTCTCTGTCTCTCTCTCTCTGTCTCTCTCTCTCTGTCTCTCTCTCTCTCTGTCTGTCTCTCTCTCTGTCTCTCTCTCTCTCTCTCTCTCTCTGTCTCTCTCTGTCTCTCTCTCTGTCTCTCTCTCTCTCTGTCTCTCTCTCTCTGTCTCTCCCTCTCTCTCTCTCTCTCTCTCAATGATTCACCTCTGGTCTGTAACTCTGTGTTTTTCAGATCTACAGGGAAGAACAGGTTCATGTAAATAACCCCTCCCCCCTCCTCCCCCCTCCCCGCCTCTTGTGGGATATCCCAGGGTATAAAAGGAGCGAACCCTGTGCAGCTGATACAACAGACCAGAGAGAGAACAGTGGTGAACTGTCCTGAGAACAGCTGACAGACCCTGATCAGCTGATGAGGCCAAGCTGCAGCTCTGTGCTCCAGACCAACTCCTGAAGGTAACCTCACGCTGCCTCATGAAACGATGAAATGTAACAGCTCAAAAAGAAGGTATTTAAAATCTTTTCTTTTCCTTCCTCTTCCTCTCTGCTTCTAGACCTCCTCTCTTCTTCTTCTTCTTCTTCTTCTCTCTCTCTCAGCTCGCTCTCCCTCCAGACGCCTCCGCCATGCCTCCTCAGCTCCAGTCCCAGAACCAGAGCGGACCCAAGATCCTGCAGGGCGACCTCAGCGCCCTCAGCCCGGCCGTCAGGGAGTTCGTGGACACCAACGTGACCCTATGTCAGCCCGACGCCCTGCACGTCTGCGACGGCTCCGACGAGGAGAACCGAGCCATCCTGACCCAGCTGGAGGAGCAGGGGATGATCAGGAGGCTGCGCAAATATGAGAACTGGTGGGTGGATGTGGCTTCAGTGTCGGAGGGTCAGAGGTTTGATAAGAGCGACTGTTTCCAGGTGATAGTCTGATCCTAGGTCAGCTCAGAACCAGGTCTGAGGTGGTCACTGTGCAGACTGTTGTTGTTCAAGACTGTTACATCAGACAGTTAAAGGTCGACATGCTCACAAACCAGTCAGACCAGCCGGTTCAGGCAGAGCTCACCTGTTCACCTGTTCACCTGCAGCTGTCACAAACATGTGCTCAACCGCTGCAGAATCAACAAACAGATCAGTGGTTGATGTAAAAGATGTAATTATAAAAGAATTTAAATATAAATGATCTTTTGGGATCTTTTGAAAATAAATTCTCTTTAAAAAACATTAAAAAAGTTGAAAAACTTCACTGTCATTAAAGTCTGAAGACGACACTGTTATAACGTGTGTGTGTGTGTGTGTGTGTGTGTGTGTGTGTGTGTGTGTGTGTGATCAACAGAAAACATTCACAGTCATTTTGATCTATGCAAACTTATTTATGTATAAGATTAACTTTACATTCAAATGTTACTGCAACATAAATGTAAGAGTTTATAGAAAACTTTGATCATTGCCAATTAATTTCAAACTGATTGATCGAGGATGAAGAGATTTTCCAGACACGACATCAAATTAGCTCCAAAGCTTTTATTTAGATTTTCTCCCACCAGAAAAATCATTTTGATGTTGTATTATATTAACGTACAGATGATTACATTTAAATTGTGAAATGACCACGTGTTAAACTAAAACATCTACACTTCCCCCTCCTCCTCCTGCAGCTGGTTGGCGAGGACCGACCCGAGGGACGTGGCTCGTGTGGAGAGTAAGACGGTGATTGTGACCCAGGAACAGAGGGACACGGTGCCCACGCCGCTGGGAGGAGGAGTCAGTCAGCTGGGCCGCTGGATGTCCCCGGAGGAGTTGGACAAAGCCATGACTCAGCGGTTCCCGGGCTGCATGAAAGGTACCACAGAGACCGGGTCCAGGTCTGATCCAGTTCGGACCGAGTTCCTGTAAAACTCTGATGATGTAAATTTGGACTTTCACATTAAAAGAGAATCAGTTTTCAGAGTCATGGTTGACTTCACGTGATCGTCTCTGTCCTCAGGTCGGACCATGTATGTGATTCCCTTCAGCATGGGTCCCGTGGGTTCCCCCCTCTCCAAGATCGGAGTGGAGCTGACCGACTCGCCCTACGTGGTCGCCAGTATGAGGGTGATGACCCGGATGGGGAAGGCCGTGCTGTCCGCTCTGGGAAACGGCGAGTTCGTCCGTTGTCTGCACTCGGTCGGCTGTCCTCTGCCACTCAAAAGTACGTCCGCAACGCCGGCGACCTGATGCTACTTTTAGCATTAGCTGATGAATACATTTTGTCTGTCAAAATACAATTGAACCCATTTCCTGTTTCCACCCTCAGAGCCGCTGGTGAACAACTGGCCCTGTAACCCCGAGCAGACGTTGATCGCCCACATCCCGGACCACCGGCAGATCGTCTCGTTCGGCAGCGGTTACGGAGGAAACTCCCTCCTGGGAAAGAAGTGCTTCGCCCTGCGCATCGCCTCACGCATCGCCAAGGAGGAGGGCTGGCTGGCCGAGCACATGCTGGTGAGGAAAACCACCCGTCCATCCAAAAGTCAGAGTAGGTAACACTAACCTAACCCTAACCCTGACCACGTGTTTCCTGTGTTCAGATCCTGGGCGTCACCAACCCTGCGGGGGAGAAGAAGTACATGGCGGCGGCGTTCCCCAGCGCCTGCGGGAAAACAAACCTGGCCATGCTCTGCCCCACGCTGCCGGGCTGGAAGGTCGAGTGCGTGGGCGACGACATCGCCTGGATGAAGTTTGACGACCAAGGTGAGAGACGGAAGTTGAACTTGACATCAGAGACATTAAAACTTTATTAACAATGACACAAACTGACAGGACTCTTCTTCGTCTTTGTCAGGAAACCTCCGCGCCATCAACCCAGAGAATGGCTTCTTTGGCGTTGCACCCGGCACCTCGGCCAAAACCAACCCCAACGCCATGGCAACCATCGTCAAGAACACCCTCTTCACCAACGTGGCGGAGACCAGCGACGGCGGTGTGTACTGGGAGGGAATGGATCAGTCGCTGCCGGAGGAAGTCACCATCACGTCCTGGAAGAACAAACCCTGGAGCTCGGAGGATGGTGCGAGATTTTTTCATTAGTTAAGAAACAGAAAAGGAACCAAGTCGAGGTTGAAGACGTTGGTTTGAGTCAATAGTTTCTACTTTCTGAAACAAAAACTCAAAAATCTTCTTACTGAATTAAACCGATTCTTCAGTTTATTTTAGAGAGCAGTTTTAATTCATGAGATAGTCGGAGGTCTGTGCGTCATGGAGAACGTCACTAACTTACCTCCCTGCCTTGGTCTCTCTCTCCAGGTGAACCCTGTGCTCATCCCAACTCTCGTTTCTGCACTCCGGCCGGTCAGTGCCCCATCATCGACCCGCTGTGGGAATCCCCAGAGGGAGTCCCCATCGAGGCCGTCATCTTCGGAGGCCGCAGACCAGAAGGTGAGAGGGAAAACAGAGAAACCAGAGCAGTGGTAGAGGACGAGTTACAGTGGATTCAGATAAGAGAGAGGAGAAGATATAAATCTGATTTATGACTGTGTTTCCTGTCAGGTGTCCCTCTGGTGTACGAGGCCTTCAGCTGGCAGCACGGAGTGTTTGTCGGAGCGGCCATGAGATCGGAGGCCACGGCTGCAGCTGAACACAAAGGTCAGTGACCTTCAGTTGACCAGTTACTGTCCATTTGTTTTTCCACCATTGAATCAGCTCAGAAACCTGCCCCTAGGAATTAATGTCCCAGGGGCACCTACAGTTTTACTAAAGTCTGACACTTGGTTGAATTTCTCCTTAGCTGAGGGAGTTACTTCAGGTTGTTGCTGCAGAGCAGCTGAAGACACAGCTGAGGAAAGAGGAGTGAGCTGATCAAACCAGAAACTGATGCCGATCAAATCTATAGACACAAATCAACAAATCAATTTCTCTGGTTGAGGCTCCATGCGGTTCTTCTGAATGTGTTGCAGATAAGATCCAATCAGAGGAGCCTTTAGTAGTTTTCTTTCAACGGTTTAAGTGACTTTAAGTGATTCCTTCAGTATAAGACCAAGATCAGGAGAACACCTTCAATACTTCATGAACATTTTAAGGAAACTTTACGTGGAAGACTTAAGGGTGTTTTTATTCTAAGGAAGCTTTAACTCAGACTTTAAGACAAATCTTAACTTAAGGTGTTCTGCTGAACTGGCCCCCGATCCTCACCTGTCCTCTGTCTGCTCTTCTTTTCTCCAGGTAAGGTGATCATGCACGACCCGTTCGCCATGCGTCCGTTCTTCGGCTACAACTTCGGACAGTATCTCTCTCACTGGCTGAGCATGGCCGACCGCCCCGGCGCCAAACTCCCCAAGATCTTCCACGTCAACTGGTTCCGCAAGAGCCCGACCGCCGGCTTCCTGTGGCCCGGCTTCGGTGACAACATCCGCGTTCTGGACTGGATGTTCAGGCGGGTGAACGGCGAGGCCGGCGCCATGCCCTCCGCCGTGGGATACCTGCCGTGCGGCAACTCCCTGAACCTCCAGGGTCTGCAGGAACACGTGGACCTGGACCAGCTGTTCTCCCTGGACCAGGAGTTCTGGCAGAGGGAGGTGGAGGAGGTGAGGAAGTACTTCACCACGCAGGTGAACGACGACCTGCCCAACGAGATGGCGCGACAGCTGGACCTCCTGCAGCAGAGGGTGAAGCAGATGTAGAGCAGGAACTCGTCTGTAGAACAACATCAGAAAATCTAGAAGAGAAATGTAATGATTCTGAAGAATATCTCGTGGTTGTTTTACTGAGCGTCTCTTTTTATTAGAGACTTCTGATATTTTTCACTTTTTTAAATCGACTGTTGGTTATCGAGATGTTCGAGATGATTCTCCTGTTAAATCTGTCCCAGGTGAAGCTCATGAACTGGTAGGAATAGAAGATGAACACATTCCTCACTCACTGATGCTGTGAATAGGATTGTTTCCTGTCTGTCTTCTCACATGCTGCTGCAGCGGCACAGTGTTTAAACTATTTAATAAGTTATTATGAATCACACTGTCCTGACAGAGAGAGCGAGTCCAGCTCCTGTGACGTTTGACCTCTCACATGTTTTCTGTTCCTGTCGTATTTTATGTTTTAATTTATTTTTATACAGTTTGTTTCTGTTTTAATCTTCAGCCCCCGACGAGGGAGACATTCATAATAAAGATATTTAAACTGATCAGTGATTCAGCTTCATTTTTCCTGGTTGTTCTTGTTGTTTTGTGAAACAGTCATGTGACTGGAGCAGCACGTCACAGTTAGTTTACCTGCTTTGTTTCAGTTCCTGGATTCCTGTGGGATCATGATGATGTTATTTGATTCCTTAGACACTCACCAGTCTAACACTGCTGCTTGACAAAAACCAAAGACATGAGTACGGTCTGTCATGAGGCTTTTATTATAAAGTGACCAAATGAAAACCGGTTTAGTTTCCAGTTAATAGTCAATACATCATTAAAATATCCAATGTTTTTACCTATGAGATAAAAAGAGGCCAGTCATGTATTTTCACAACAGTACTGTTGTATTGTAAGAAACTATGAGAAGGCCGACTGACAAAATGACGACTCCGTACCTTTGAAGCAGTCGTGAAGTTTGTTTGAAGTGTGTTTATTTTTTCTAGTTTACTGCCTGGCTATGAACTCCTAACCAATGAGTGAGCCAGCTGACGTTTTCTGTGCCGAGAGACAACCACAAAAAAAGAAAAACGAAAAATCTGATTGGACAACTCTATTTTCATGGTTTCAGCCTCATATCTGAAGCTGCTATAGCTAGCAGCCAAGACAAGCGCACGGACTTAGTCCTAACCGCAGCGGCCGAGGGTTTGAATCCGAACCCTCGGCCATTTGCTGCATGTCATCCCCTCGCTCTCTCTCCCTGACTTTCCTGTGTTCATTTCACTGTACTATCAAATTTAAAACAGTTCTGAGGACAGCTCCAACCTAATAACTCCTAAAACGTATAAAACAAAACAGGGTGACCAGATGTTCCCGTTTCCAGGGACAAGCCACCAAAAACATTTAGTCCCCGTTTTATCAGTTTATGACATGAAGACTCCTGAATATCTGAAACATCTTAACGTTTGTATCGTCTTCCCTTCGACCGTAAAACTTTTGTTCTCCGATTTTACACTTTCTTTTGGAATTTCATTTTCAGTAAACCTCATTTACAGAAATATATCTTGTTTTTCAGTAAAACAAAAACTAAATTCTGAATTATTTTGACTAAAGTTACAACCGGAGAACGTGTTGATGGATTATCACAGACAGGTGTATGTCAGAATTTAGAAACCGTTTCCATACTGTGACCCACTGTAGTGGAGTGAAAACCACAGATGCTAGAAATTTGAATAAAACACCCAAAATTCAATGAAAATATTGATCATTAATTACATTTGCAAAATGTATAGTAAGGAACCATCCATGTGATTTTCAGGTGAAAGAAAAATCTGATTTCTGATATAAAAACATTTGAAAACAGATCAAACTTCCCTGTAACTGTGTTGAGGGCCCAGACACACACTCACGCTCTAATTCTCTTTTACATTAATTCACATGAGGCGAGGACGTCTGAACTCCTGAACCACAGGACCTGAGACTGAGGCTTCATGAGGCCACATGCTTCTGTCCCAAGGTGCACTGCAGCTCTTATGTAAGACATGAAGATAAAGACGGGGATTGAAGTTAATCATCACACACTGGTTTTTTACACTATCCAAGTCCTGAGTTGATAAACCACAGACTGCACTGCTGCTGCTGCTGCTGCTGGAACCGTGTTCTGGCCACAGCTGTGAGGCAGAGCAAAGGCTCCGTACAGCTGCTAAAAGATTATTGGCCTATTAAACTGACATGACTTTGTACTGGGCTGATCAGATGTCCTTAGTAGGTAAAAAATGAGTTCTGTTGAATCGTCTATTGATGTATTGTTTTGACAGGGACAGGTAATCCATCAGTTAGTGTTAAAATGCCGAGCTGTGTGCAGCAACAGGCTGTAAGAACAAGAAAATCGGATCCGTCTTTTCTTTCCCAAAGGATGCAGGGAGGAAAGTCTAGACAGGATAGATTTTAATATTAGCTACTGTCACATTTCATGCCAGTTGCCTTCGCTTGAGGGAGGGATTGAGGAACAACACCCACTTAGGAGACCGGAGCTGTGTCCCACTTCATACCATTGGCGCTGCCTGTAATGCGGCATCTTCTCTATAGAGGATTTTGGTTGTTTGTTTTCTGGCTACAAAATGGGAGATGAGAGAATATGAGAGAAAAATCTCTCACATTGATTAAATGACAGATGTTGTTTCTACAGCAACAAGAGAACAAACCTCTTTACAGTCACATAATCATAAAACCTGTTGAAATGATCTGACAGTTAAATAATAATAATTGTTTCTAGAGATAATAACCTACTTCCAAACAAAAACAAATTCAGTAACATTTACATTTTATTTCTAATTTCTGATTTTATTAAAGTGATTGATAGAAAATGAAACGATTTGATCACAGGAAAAAGGAAGAGAAGAAGCACATTGTATTTCAGTTTGTTCTCACTATCTCACGGACACAAGATTAACTTCTTAGTAGAAGAAGAAGTCTTTGTTCAGATGAAGGAATTATGGGAAGTGGAGTCCTGAGGACGGTGTTCGTACAGAGTGTGTGTGTCCTCTACATGTGGTGTCGACCTTGTACAGTGTGTTAGTCTCTCTCTCTGTGACTGAACCTTCATACGTTCCTGTTGTTTGTCTGATTCTCAGAGACAATGATTTACTGACGACCACGCGACGCCTGAATGCAACTGTTCTCTAAAGCTCATAATCCAGAGTCACACCTTCACTGTGTCTTCACTAACTCTTTCACCTGCAGGTTATTTGTTCATCTATAAAGACGTTTCAACACTGAAGCTCGACCGACGCTTTCAAACATGTTCCACTGACTTTATTCCACAAAGGTTTGTAGTCTTTACGTCTTTCTTTACGTTTGGACGGTCCAGCTGCCGACCAGGACCTCCGTCCAGTCCACCTGTGCGCTCACCTGGAAATCACCTGTGAGCAAGAAGGAGCAGAAACACAGTGTGATGATGAAGTCAAACGTGTCCATGTCTGTAAAGTGAGAAACTCTGACTCAGTGAAATCAGCAGTTTCTGGTTCATGACAATAACCATAGAAGAAGAAAAGGAATATAAACATAAACAAGCTGCAGAAAGCTAAAATAGAAAAATAAAATAATTAACAATAAAATATTTACAATGAAAGTGTGAAAAGAATATATGATAGTTTCTAGTTGGAGAGTTTCAGATGTGTGACTGTGCTCTGGTTATCAGCTGTTTATCAGCTGATTGATAAACTATCACAGCTGTTATCAGTGTAACGTTCTGTTCTAATGACTCGATTCAACATCAAGGAAATATCCTTTACAACAACGTCTGGGTCAAAGGTCAAAGGTTTATATCCTCTGTAGAAATTACTGGAGTTTATTTGTTTTTACCTTTTCATATTTATTATATATTTCATATATTCCTTCCTCCCTTCCTTCCCTGTCTCCTTCCTTCCTTCTTCCCTTCATGGTGAACTCGTACTGAGAGACACATGTTGAAACACCAGGTGTCATTATTTTATCTATAACTTATCACTGATGACATCACTGATGACATCACTGATGACATCACTGTCAAATGGAAAAAGCAAAAAACAAAGAAGAGACGTACAGAGGGGACGACAAGACCGTCAGAGGTTATCAGCTGTGTGTGTGTGTGTGTGTGTGTGTGTGTGTGTGTGTGTGTGTGTGTGTGTGTGTGTGTGTGTGTGTGTGTGTGTGTGTGTGATCAGGGAAAGGGAAAGGAGATCCAGGTTCATTAAATCACATCGACCCACTTTCTTCCCGCGTCAGTAACTGATGAAACGTTGTCCGACTGCCAGCTGTGCCGTAGGACAGACAGACAGGCTGATAGCGGAGAGACAGACAGGTGCTACAGTGACAGGTGAGATAACCTGTGTGACCTCACTGAGGTGAGCGCTGACGTAGGAACTGGCGCCGGCAGGAACGAGAGCGAGTCACTGGAATCTGATCGATACCTGACGCAGAGCCAGAGATCAGCTGACGCTCACCGGTCCTCTCTCCAGGCTGATCCCGAGTCAGTCCACACGAGTCCGAGTCCGGTCTCACGCTGCTCCTCCAGCTCACTTTCACCTGGAGGTGATGAGTCTGTTTCCAGGTGTGATCCAGGTAAAACATCTGTATCTGTCACAGACTAACAGCTGATACCAGACGTCCTCTCTCCACTCACTCTGTGGCTCCTTTCCTTACCTCCTTCACTCCTTTCCTTCCCTCCTTCCTTCCTTACCTCCTTCACTCCTTCCTTTCCTTCACTCCCTTCCTTCACTCCTTCCTTTCTTTCAGTCCTTCCCTCCTTCACTCCTTGCCTTTCCTCCTTACCTCCTTCCTTTCCTTCCTTTCCTTCCCTTCCTTCCTTCCTTTCCTTATTTTCTCTTTGTTTCCAGAAAGTTTTATAAGAGCCACTGAATTCTGAATGTTTGTTATATACAGTATCATATCATATCATATCATATTATATTATATTATGTCATATCATATCATATTATATTATATCATATCATATCATATCATATCATATTATATTATATTATATTATTATATTATCATATTATATCATATCATATCATATCATATCATATCATATCATATCATATTATATATTTCTTACTTTTGTATGACACATTTCACACACGTTGAATGTCCCTGTAGAGAAATGTGACGTCTGTTCAGATTTAAATTCAAATGCACAAATAAATATCACATAATCAAAAATCAATATATAAATCTGTTTTCATAACGTTAAAAATGTGAAGAAGCAAAACATGAAAAAATATTAAAGTGTTGTTGCAGTGGTTCCCAACCTGAGGCGATAAATCATTTACAAACTGACTGTGATTATAAATGTTGATAAAACTAAACGATTGTTGTTTTGTTTTCTGATGGTAAATGACATTAATGTCCATCACTGATGATCATGTAACAGAGCACACACACACACACACACACACACACACACACACTCACTGGCTTTAGTAAAGAGCTCCACCTGCTGGAGGCTGCTTGACGTTACACAGGTTTCTGTCTGTGATAAAAATGTAAAATGATGATGATGTTTAATTAAGGAGGAACTTCCTGTTCCACTGAAGATTTGACTGATGAGCTTTTAAAACAGCGAGTCACTGCTCCTCAGAGCATCACTGATGTATATGAGCTTACATGAATATAGACGTGTCTGATGTTCTTTGTTGCTCATTATAAATGTGAACACATTATTAATGAATATTACAGGATCTCCTGTGAGATGGAGAAATGAACTGTTCTTTAAAAACACAGTAAAGTGTAGTTTCATAATTCATCTCAAATCATAAATAAAGACGCAACAGGAAACCTTCATCACTTTACAGACGAAGAGACGACTCAATCAATAATCAATAAATCAACTACAGAAGAGACAGGAACATATTTATAAAGGTTTTATTGGTTTTAAATTGAAGGCTAACTGAAATGTGTCGATTCAAACCAAGTTCTGTGACAACAACAACAAACCAATGATCTTCAGTTTGAAACAAACAGTGAAGAAAATAAGAACAAACCCAGCAACACGAAGACGACCCATATAAATAAAAATAAACCGTTTTAATACACAAGCAAATATTATCATTGAGAATAAGTAGGCCTCTATATAACTGAGCCATGCTGTGACAGGAAACAGGTCTGGACCTGGACCTTCAGAACCAGGTTCATCTGTGGAGGAGTGAAAGAGTTAATCTGAGTTCCTGTGCTTTCTACCTGGTCCTGATCTGGTCTTCAGATCTCTCTCTGGACCAGGTTCATGGAGGATCCCGACCAGGTGACATGATGCAGGTGAAGTGGACGACAGGTGGAAGACTTCTACAATAGTCTCTCTCACACACACACACACACACACACACACACACACACACACACACACACACACACACACACACTTTTAAAGTTTGAGTTTGTTCTAGTCTGTTTTTGAGTTTCAAAGTTCCTGAACCAAGAAAACAACGGTGGATCAACACGTTCGTCACAGACAGGAAAGCTCATGTCTGAGTTCAGGATGATTCCTTCTTTGGAAACGTCTTGATCCTGTGAACAAAAACCTGCCAGTGTGTTTACAGGAGCAGATTCTTTATCTCACACACACACACACACACACACACACACACACACACACACACACACACACACACACACACACACACACACACACACAGCGTCTCTCAGGCTGCGTTCCATTAAAGTCAGATGTGAAAGAATCCCAGCTGCTTCTTTAAAGCAGCTGTTTGTGAGTTTTTGCTATTGCTACATAGCTAACGTTAGCATTAAGAGCTAACAGAAGAAACGTTGCCCCTTTAACTTTTAGGATTTTCTTAAACTTTCAAACACTGTCACTATCCAGGAAGTTAGCTGCTGAACTCCAGCTTTAGCAACATGATGAGTTTAAGGTCCTGTTATTTTACAAACACAACTTCAGTGGTCGTTTACAAAACCTCTGACTTTCTGACGTCTCTGGAACGCAGCACGAAAAACCTGCTGAGCTGGATCTGAAAATATTCTGCAAAACTAGTTCATAAATATGGAAGTTCATTCATGCCAAAAAGTATATAGATACAAATAATAAATAGTAAATCTCGTAGAAGAAGAAAAGTTAAAAAGATAAAAAACAAAAGTTAAAAAGATAAAATTAAAAAATACTAAAATAGAGAAAAATAAATAGGAAATCTCATCATTTTGACTCAAACTTTGTGTCCATGTAAAACTGTAAAAAACTAAAACAAACATTAAAAACAAACAATAAAAACTCAAAGGAAACAGGAAGTTCTTTTCAAGTTAAAACGTTAAACTTTGAGTCTCGGTGAGTAAACATTTTTTGGCATGAATGGGCTTCCATACTTCATGTCCGTGTTGGAGCAGTAAGAATTTGTCTTTATATTTCGTCCGACAGAGACAGAGAGTTTGAGGACAGATGACGTCTCCGTGGAGCCCGGGCTCCAGAAGGCACATGAGTAGACGCTGGACCGGGTCTGGAGACAGGATGATTAGGGGGGTAGAAGACCAAGGACCAGGACCAGGACCAGGACCAGGACCAGGACCACATGTTTATATGAACAGAAGAAGTCAGTACTTGAACTTGTGACACACTTTGAACTAGAAAGGGCACTTAGAAGCAGAAGTACATGTTCTTGTATTTACAGCAGCTTCTGTGTGTGTGTGTGTGTGTGTGTGTGTGTGTGTGTGTGTGTTAGGTAGTTTCACTCTCAGTCGGTTTTACAAATGAAATCAATAAAGTTTTGTTGATGGATTGACAATAAATCGACCTTGTTTGTTCTCAAGTGAATAAACAACAACAATAAAAACAACATTGATCACTACGTTAAAAGACTAATATTATCAAAAAGGCAAATAGTAGGTGTGTATTGCAACGCTCTCTGCGGCATCACTATCAAAACATCTTCATCATCATCATCCTCAATCTCATCGTCATCCAATCATCATCATCATCACCATCATGTGAGGCGGTAAGGAGGCGTGGCCGGGGATGATTGACAGCCCGAGCTGGCCACTCACATTTAGCCCGTCTCAGCACAGGCAGGCACACATGTAACCACATAGCAACAACAACAAACCATGAACGTTTCCACGGAGACCCAACGACAGCCGGCCAATGGCAGCGAGGGGGCCGGCCTGAGAGGAGCTCTGTCATTGGATGGCAGGCGTCTCTAAGGAACAGGTAGAGCTTGTTCAGATAGGAAGAGGGAGGGTGTGTGTGTGTGTGTGTGTGTGTGTGTGTGTGTGTGTGGTCCACAATGAGAGAAAAAATGTACGTGGATGAATGAGAGTGCACCTGTGTGTGTGGAAGGTCTGGTTCTGTGTGTGTGTGTTTAGTTTTAGTCTAGACAGCTGGAGGTCTTTCCCAGGACACTTGGTTTATTATTAACACTTTCGTTGCTCTGGGAGACGTCGTCCTCTGACTTTATAAAAACTGCTGCTGCTGTTAGTTCATGTGTTAACTAACTAACTAACTAACTAACTAACTAACTAACTAACACTCACACTGTCTTAAAGCAAAGACAAACATGTGACCAGTTCACAGAACACTCAGGTCTGTCTTCTGACGGTGTCACATGTAGAACCAGTAATCATCTGGTTCTGGTTCCTCCTGGTTCTGTTCAGGCTCCGTTCAGGTGACAAAGGAACAGTTCCACATTTAAAATGATGTGTTGATTTGTTCATTTGTTTAGTTGCTGAGAGTCAGATGATCAGATTGATGCCATTCTCTTGTCTGTGCAGCAGGAGAGCTAACTGTGCTAACTTAGCTTAGCACAAAGACTGGAAAACAAAGTTAAACTGTTAGCTTAGCTCTGCCCAGTTAGCTAACTGTGCTAACTTATTCGCTTATACCTGATTCGCTAACATAAAACATTACAAATACCTTGTACATGGTTTCTATGTGAAGGAGAGAGAGTGCAGGTGAGACACACCTCAACGTGCTGCTAGAGTCAGGCTAGCTGTTTCCTACTGTTTCCAGTCTTGATGCTAAGCTAAGTTAGCCAGCTGCTGCTGGTAACTTCACATTTACTGTGCAGACAAGATAAACATGGACTCGAACATGACCCAGAACCAGAACCAGGACCAGGACCAGAACCAGAACCAGGACCAGGACCAGGAACAGTGTGTGTCTGTGTGTCTGTGTGTGTGTGTGTGTGTGTGTGTGTGTGTGTGTGTGTGTGTGTGTGTGTGTGTGTCTGTGTGTGTGTGTTTCCCTCTTCCTCTTGTCTGTTTTTATATCGTCAGTCAGCGTGACTTTCCCTGAAGCCAGTTTCATTTATCAATTATTATTAATTATTGATCACTGTCATTAGTTTGTGATCAGGACCGTCCAGTCTCCTCATACCCGCTGCAAACCCTCCACAACAGGAACCAGAACCACGTCAGAACGGGACCACCCGGTCCAGACACCAGAGTCAGAGAGGGGGAGGGAGGAGGGGGGAGGAGGGGGGGTAAATAAATTAAAGTCACTTTGGGACCAGGCTCATAATCTCATAACGAGGTGAAAGGTGATTAATGCTTTGATTGATCTGATCATCACTGCTTTGGGTCAAGAGATTAATTTCCTCATGATTTGTTTTTCTTCAAGTGGTCGTCATGGAAACGACAGAGACAGGGGGGGGGGTCACAGCATCTGGTCATGAATCTTCTCTTTGTCTTAGTTACAGGGTTTTAATCTGACGACATGTTCATGTCTCAAAGCATGAACTGACTTCCTGTTTACACCTGATGACATCACTAACAGCTGTTTTGAAGGTTTATACAGAGATCTACACATCTGGATAAAAAATATTCATTCATTCATTCATTCATTTTCTACCGCTTATCCTCTAGTAGGGTCGCGGGGGGGCTGGAGCCTATCCCAGCATCCTTTCGGGCGAGAGGCGGGGTACACCCTGGACAGGTCGCCAGTCCATCGCAGGGCAAACACACAGAGACAAACAACCATTCACTCTCACAGTCACACCTACGGTCAATTTAGAGTCTCCAATCAGCCTAGTCCCCATTTGCATGTCTTTGGACTGTGGGAGGAAGCCGGAGAACCCGGAGAGAACCCACACAGGCACGGGGAGAACATGCAAACTCATAAAAAATATTAACGTATTTAAATCCTACAAAATAAAAATGTCTAATTGTTGTTTTATGTTGATGTCATCAAAATATAAAAAAATAATGTGTGTGAGTGAGAGAAGACAAAGGAAGTCAGACCCCCCCCCTCTGGCTGCAGTGTGGTTTACTGCCTGTGGAGGGCGCTGTTGCATAAAGACTGGACTCTCAGAGCTCAGGGACGAAGGATCCTTCCTCCGTCACCTGCACGTTGCCATAGCGACAACACGAGACGAGCTGCTTTTAACACTCGTGTCACTTTTCAACACTTCAGCGTGTCTAGTTTATCACAACTCGCCTCGTGCTGCGTTCAACGCAAAGACTTCTGCTCCGACACCGAAACACACAAGGAGAAGACTGAAAGGACAGAACGTCCTGGACTACGGTGGCCCTGAGAGCTCAACACTGCAGCTTCAGAAACACCTTCATCCGTTGGACACGAGCTGTAAATACACAACCACCGACGGAACGATGACGTCAGCGATCGACGATCGTCAGAACGATCGATGACTGCTCATGTCTGTGAAAATGTCGAGACGATATTTGACTTGTTTCCCTTTAATATAGTTACTTATTATTTATAGTATTAAATTAATATTAAATTTAATTTGCCTGCAACATTTTACCATAACCATATATTACCATGGCAACACGCCATAAAAACGAAACGCAGCGTAATGAAACATAACGTAACATAACGTTAAGTAACACAACGTAGCGATGAAATGAAACAAAACAAACAGAAACATAACGAAACAAAGCGTTGACGATGACGTCAGACAGGGCGTCAATCAGACTACGGTAATGATCACACAACCCTAACGGAAGTGTTTCCAGGGGACGCTAAAGAGTGATGCACCAGGCTGGGACGCACTTCTTATTCAGTGCTTTGAACTTCAAGAGTCACAAAGCATTCAACAACAATTGCGTCCCAGCCTGGTGCATCACTCTTTAGCGTCCCCTGGAAACACTTCCTGTTGTGTGGTGAGTATCTGCAGCTCGTGTCAAACTGATGGAGAAGTTGTTTGTGTTTTAGCTGCAGTGAGTTGAGCTCTCAGGGCCACCGTACTCCACCCCGAGGTTTGAGGTTTTGGAGTCGAAGTCTGTCCGTCTCTTAAATGTGTCTCTGAAGGTCGGACAGTTCCACGTCCAGATGTTGGACTGGGGTTTCAACGTCGCGCTGACAGACGGACGATTGTTGTCTCAGTCCTGGTGCAGTAAAGTGCTGAGAGACGCCCGCAAGAGAGAGAGACCACCACAGAGAGTGTGTGTGAGTGTGTGAGTGTGTCCACAGCAGTGCACAGTCAGGACCTGTAGACCTGGTTTCTTCGGTGTCACCGAGTCTACGTCTTTTTCCCGCCCCCTCTCTTTCTCTCTTTCTCTCTCTCTCTTCACATTCAAATAAAACTCAGCAGGATTCAGTCTAACTCAGCTTCTTCCTGCTTTTACATTACACTTCGTCCTGATTGGTTCAGACGTTTGTTTGACGTCACAAACTCTGATTAACGTGAACAAACTCGTGTGTGCTTGACTTGTTTGGTCGAGGTAGTGACAACCTGCTTTGGGATTGGCTAACGATTCGGCCAATAGGATGAGAGAGTGAGATAGAGAGAGACAGAGCGACGAGCAGAGCTTCTGATTGGGCCTCACAGGTAATCGATACTAACTCGTGATTGGCTCGCGGGACTCGGACGTTTTGCATAAACCAGGATTTGTTCTTACCCCCCCTGTGGTGTCAGGTCTCTCTCTCTCTGTTCATGCCAACAGACAGAGCCCCTTCACAATAAAAGTCTCTCTCACACGTTCCATCTGCTCATACTTAAAAAATAGTGCAATTCTTTTCAGCAATTATATAAATAACTCTAAATTCGTGCTTTTAAGTTCGCTCTCACTTTGCATACATGTGTGTATATAAACTCCATTTGTAACGTATATACAGGCCGACATGTACGCAGCAACATGTTCCACGTGGACGTTGGCACCCCAACACATTACAGATGTTCCTCTAAAACTAGACGACATAAAAACAACAGAAAAAAACTGATAAGAATCATTTAGTTTAGAAAAATACCCTCGACCTTCTCTACGTTCTCTCCTCCGTCATATTGCAGATTCTTCTTCTTCTTCTTCTTCTTCTTCTTCTGGGGTGAACAGTCTCCAACTTTGTGCAAAACCTTCTTCAGAAAACATAAAAATAAAAAGGAGGATTTCAGCGACGACTCCTGCGCCAGTCGGTCGACATAAGGCAGAAAAGTTTAGCTCAAGGACCATTAGCTCTGTGCTACATCTAGTTTCAGATAGCGCTAACTACACCTAAACTCTGTCTGTGCTAACGTGCTAACGTGCTAACGACACGGCTGAAGCCTGGAGCAGGAGCCGCTGCTGCTGGACTGAGTCGAAGCAGCGACGGTGGATTATCACTAAAAACAAAAACCTGGAAGAACCAGAGACACGTCTGATGTTCCTGTGAGCGCCAGACAAACAAACAAACAACAAACAAACAAAAGGTTCTAGAGAGACAAACAGAACAAGTAAATATTTATATTGAGTGAAGTTTGATCAGCCTGATGGAGGAGGGGGGAGGGGGAGGTCCTCCCTCTCCGCCCTCTGACCTCCTCCTCTGACATCATCATCTGTCCATCTGAAGCGCTCCTCAGACAGGAAGTAGGAAGCTGTGGAACAGGAAGTACCAGGCGTGCTCCTGCAGGAGCGACGTGGTCTCCAGGTGTTCTTACCTGACGTGCTGCTGCCTCCCCGCCCCAGCCCAGACGCTGTCAGCCACAACTACAGCCGACCAATCAGAGCGGGCGTTACCGTTGTTCCCGCGGGCCGGGACAGGGGGGGCAGTGCCGTCACACCTGCTGGGGCTTCTGGGATTTCTCTTTCGTGTTCCTTGCGTTCCTGTTGTCCACACTTCCTGGCTGCTGAGGCGGCGGAGGTCGGAGCAGGCCGTGTATGAGCGAGGACGGCGGCGCCTGTGAGGGTGGTACAGTCCGATGGGTGTGGCCGGAGCTCAGGGACGTCGGGTGGTAGTAGTGCCCGATCACCTCGCTGTACGCCGGGGGAGCTCCCTCCACTCCGGTCCCCTGCTTCTGCTGCCGGGACAAGGCCTCCTGGGCCTCCAGCACACTGACGCCTGAGTGGACGCTGGGGGGAGGGGCCTGCAGACTGAGAGAAAACAACAAGGTAAACACTGACTGAGGGAGCAGGTGGTCAAAGGTCAAAGGTCACAGTGACCTCAGAAAACATGATTTAGGCCTTGTGACATGATATCTCCAGGGACTTTACATTTACATTTACATTTACACATGGTCTTTGGTCAAAGGTCAAAGGTCAAGATCAGTGTGACCTCACAAAACACTTTTTAGCCATTCCTCTAGCCTTGACTCATATTTGATATTTTCTCTGACTGTGGAGAAACAGGACGAGACCTGGAACTAATCTGTGTGGCGGAGGGATACGACCACGACGAGGTGGTTCTAGTTTTACAGTAGCGTGGGGGGGGGGCTATAGACTACAGGTGACTGTGTGGTGTAGTTACCTGGCCTGCAGACAGGAGTTGGAGGGGTCGAGGGGGTGGGAGTCGAACACCGTCCGGTTGGGCGGGGCTCTGACCGACTCGCGGTTCAGCTCCATCTGCTGCTCCGGGTCTCGGAGCTGCAGGGTGCAGGGGCCCTGGTAGGGCGGGGGCTCCTCCCCGTCTGAGAGGGAGATGGTGGGGGGCAGGTCGATGAGGCTCTGGGGCAGGTAGGGGTACGTGGGCTGGAAGCGACTCGGGGCGTAGGTGTGCTGGAAGCGCTGAGACTGGAGGGGGGGGGGCTGCGACTGAGGCTCCCGCTGAAGGTAGGAGGGGTGGACCCCTCGGTCCGGGGATCGGGGGTTATACACCTGGTGCTGAGGGAGGGATGACATCACGTCACTGCTGATGTCATCATGAGTCTAACGTCACAGATCTGATAGAAACATGAGTATTGATGAAATCATGAACCTGATCACTGATCACTCACCTCACTCAGACCACTGCTGGTCCCATCAGAGGACCACAGACCCCCCCCCTCCTGAGAGAGACAGAGGGAGAGATGTTAACAAGATTTATTTCATTTATATATGCAAGTTAATTACAACAACAAACATTTAGAAATCTATATGTTTATGTGTTTCTTATTAATTAATCTCAGTCTTTTGGACTGTTTATAATATCAACATATATTCATGTAACATACGTCTGTAATATAAATATACATACAGGGTTCATATATAATTTTGACCTATATGTTTTTATTTTGTATGTTTTATTTTATATGTAGATATATAATATTTCCATATGGTCTGAGTCACTTTGATTTAAACCATTTAATGTTTAGACTGTTTACACCTATTCTCTTTGTGCTCTGTCAATAAAGTTGATTGAAATAAAACTGTAGTGGAGAACATGGAAACTTTATACTCTTCACCACTGTTCATATATATTTTTATTTTTTATTGCACCTCTGAGTGAATGATCAAAACTAACACGTTAAACTCTTTGACTTTCTGCTGCACTTCCCTCTGTGTCCACCAGAGCGCTCCCTGCTGCAGAGCACTTCCTGTTCACCGCAGTGTTTGAAGCTGCTCCCTCTGCAACATCTTCATTCTCACATTCACAACGTCTTTAATCTAAATATTCCAATAGATCAGGACAAACTGCAACAACCACATCAGGTTATTTTTCTATATTGCACACATTGTGTTGTATATGTTATTGTATATAGCGTTCTAATTCGTCTCATTTATTTTAGATTCTGTTTCTATTCTGATTTTATTTTTTATTTATTTTATTTACATTATATTATATTTTCTTATATTATATTATATGTGTGAATGTTGCTGTATAAATGAACCTGACTCCTAGTTCTGTGTGTGTGTGTGTGTGTGAGTGCGCACGCATTTATGCCTCATCCTTTACTCATATCTAATTTGTAGACTGAAGCCCCACACACACACACACACACACACACACACACACACACACACACACACACACACACACACACACACACACAGTAGCAGGTGATTCACAAGTGAAGTCATATGTTTGAAGAAGCCTCAGGTGTAAGACACTGTGTGTGTGTGTGTGTGTGTGTGTGTGTGTGTGTGTGTGTGTGTGTGTGTGGTCACGAGCAGCCCCCCTAATGAAGAATTGAGTCATGTGTTAGCGTTAGCGTTAGCCTGCAGCAGAGTCTCCTCAGTGATCACATGTCACTCAGCTCCTCACAGAAATCACTGGAAACATTAAACAGCTGTTGTTTAAATAAAGTTCATCATTTCTTTGTCTCTGTTTAATTTACTTCATGTGGTAAAAGAGCTGGACTCTTTTATTTATGACTTTTGACTCAATAAAAGCAGCTGTTCGTATGTGACTGTCTCTATTTGCTCCACATGTTTAAACATGTTTAAATATGTTACGTATTTACATTATATGTATTGAAATGTCCACGTTGGAAACAGGCCAGGTGTACAGGTGTGTGTGACTCACGTTGGCCAGTGGCAGGTGTCTCCTGCGTGTGGGGGCGTGTCTGGAGAGGAGCGAGCGTGCTGATAGGCGGTAGTGGTTGAGCAGACAGGTGATGACCACCACCATCACCATCATCACCACCACGATCACCAGGATCTGGACGAACTCCAGTTGGGCTGCACAGACACAGAGATGGAGGTCGTCATGGTTACCACAAGTCAGCCTGTGACATCAGAGGCTTCATCTCCCCTGATGATGTCACAGTGATGTTATCATGTTTTTTTTTAAGTTATAAGACAGTTACAATCAGAGACTTTATTCAACAGCTAGCTCGTAGCTTTCATAAAGTGGCAGTTAGCACAGCTGTGTGTGAGCAGATGAACACGCATCACACTGTTTCTATGAAGCTGAATTTAAACATGTCGCGGCGGCGGCAGCTGTTCTAATGTGGTTTTTATTTCCCTGAAGCTTCAGTTACAGAACAGATTGAATCAGTTCAGATCCTCCAACACAGACTCAGGACACAGTGTACTGGCTGTGGCTGTCAGCTGATACTGGTAATCAATCAATCACAACAGAACAAGTGATCTCTACCAGACAGAACAGTTTCCCCTGTTGTAATTAAAAGACACTGTTTGGCCTCCATATGTCACAGGCCTGACTTCAGGTGGGACGGGAAACAGCTGCTTGTTTTGTCCAAAACACAAAAAAACTTAAAGTGAAACCAAGAGAAGCAGCAAATAAGAAGAAATCAATAATACATCTATTGATCTATTGATTCACTGACTTATTGACTCAGTATTTGATAGAAAATAAACAACAAACAGCAGGTGACAGAGTTTCAGACACACACACACACACACACACACACACACACACACACACACACACACACACACACACACACACACACACACAGACACACACACACACACACAGACAGGGGAAGCTTTGTTTAGAGACAGTCTGCTTGAACCCCCCTTCACACACACACACTTTTTCTCACAGGGAGCAGACAGAGGTCAGGGCCAAGTCAGAGAGAGGAACACACACACACACACACACACACACACACACACACACACACACACACACACACACACACACACACACACAGAGCTCACACCAGTTCTCCCAGTCGTCTGAGGTTCCTCTGACCAGTTATTACACAACAGGAAGTGACACAGAGACAGTCACTCATCGTGACCTTTAATGACCTTTAATGAACAGGTAAGTTCCTCATGACACACCTGTTTCACCTGTAGTTCACCTGACACCTGACCTCACAACAACACAGGAACACACCAT
Source organism: Seriola dumerili (assembly GCF_002260705.1). Lineage (NCBI taxonomy): Eukaryota > Metazoa > Chordata > Actinopteri > Carangiformes > Carangidae > Seriola > Seriola dumerili. The sequence goes on along the minus strand of NW_019174561.1, from coordinate 1,501,135 downwards.
ATACAACACACTGCTCCACACTGTTAGACTGGGTTAGACCGGGTTAACACCAGTCCATTTCCTGGGTTTATGAGGAACCAGTTGAACCAGTTGAACCAGTCACCACCGTGACCTTTCTAAGGTTCTTACAGTGCCAACACCACAGACCTGTGAGTGACCCTCAGAGCTGAACACCTGGATCAGGTCTGAGTCCACGTCACTGATAAACTTTCACAATAAAAGTCCAGCTCGACTCCAAACATCTGGACCGACTGCGACCTGATCAAATCCTCAGTCTTCATTCTTTTGTCACAACACTGAGTCTCCACCTTTCTATTCAAGACATTTACATTTTAAATAATGTTTCAGTCACAAACAATGTCTGATAACTGATCAATAATCCTTATAACTATCGATACAGCCATCACTTTGTCTGTTTATTCTCAGGAGGAAACAAGACAAGAAGATCCTCTGACGAGTCTGATCCAACATCTCACAGCTTTTAAACATTGACATCAACAGACCTGAAGATAAAAACCTGATGTTAATAACTGACAAATAAACTTATATTATATTTCCTGTAGAAACCAGCGAGCTTTATTAACTAATTAACAACATAAATAAAACTGATGAACTCGTTAGTCAAAGACATTTTCACTCAAATCAATGACTGATCTGCTGCTACTGTTTTTCTTTTATTTAAATATCTAATTAAATTAATTTCACATTATTATATCATTTATCTTTTTTTAGTATCTGATTTTGTCAAGTTGCAGTTTTTCTTTCTTTGTCACTTTGCTGCTATAACACTGAAAATATCCTCCATGTGAGACTGATGAAGGACCATCTTGTCTTTTCTTTTATCTTTCCTTTATATTTTCTTTTCTTTTCTTGTGTTTTCTTCACGTCTGAGCAGCTGAATCCAGCTCATCGTTGATGTTCGTTCACAGCTCGTCATCAAATGAATGAACTAATAGTTTCAGACAAATTCACTGAGCTCAGAAAACATCCAATAAAAAAAAACTACAGTAACCTGAAGATTGATGAGCGATCAGCGATCAGAGATCATTGATCAGTGATCAGAGAGGAACTCACCACACAGTTGTGTCTGGACACAGTTGTCATGGATGTGCGGCTGCATGACGTCGTCTCTGTTTTTACTCCAGTGGTTAAAACATGAAGAAGTTTCAAACTAAAATAACAAAACAAAAAGGAACTAAAAGTAAAATCCAGACTCAGACTCAGACTCAGACTCAGACTCAGACTCAGACTCTGGATCCAGACTACATGTCCTGACGCCCTGATGCTCCTCACCGTGTGTGTGTCCTCTCCGGCCGACACACACACTCTGAGCCTGCTCTCAGCTTTGTCTGCAACTTTTTCTCACACACATTCCCACACTGTCCACACACACTCACACACACTGAGGAAACAGCTGACCAGACCCTCCCCCCCCCCCCCTTTC